>NW_027507748.1:299166616-299729116 GCF_037356315.1 Lithobates pipiens | reverse complement strand
TGGTATCAGTTTTTATTTTTTCAGCGGGGGATTCCATATAATGTAATCCCAGCGGTTATAGACCCCTCTCCCACCGCCATCACTGATTGGATGGGTGAGCCTAGTAAAGATGTGACTGGTGGCATGCGCTTCCTGGGACACAGTGAGAGGATCTGATGATCTTCTGTTCTTCCAACAGTGTGACGTCAGGATCTGGAAGCGACAAGAATTTCATCACTTTCATCACTTTGGATTTTGGTTTCATGCAAACAAGCTGTTACCAGATTGTGAAAGCATTTGATCAAACTGAACTCAGTTTGATCAGATGCTTTGGAAGCCAGAGGATTGTGTCTAACAGACCACAGATCTCTCCAAAAAATGCTATCACAAGCAATAAAGTTGCCCCCCCTCAAAAAAAAAAATGCAAATAAAATAAATAATATATATATTTTTTTAAAGTGCCCCCCTATGCACACATGCAAATGCAAACTCGCATGTAGGACCTGCATACATATGTAAACTGTAATCACACCACCACAACAATAATTCTAGCACCAGTCATCTTGTGTAATTATAAACTGGTAACCTGTAAAGGCTTTTTAAAGGGTCACCTATGGAGGTTTTTGGGTATCATAGTTTGGTGTTATTCCACGTAATTTTGAACTGTGACATGTTAGGTATCTATTTACTCGGTGTGACAGCATATTTTATATTTTACCAAACAGTTGGGCATTATATTTTGTGTCTGTGCATTGAAATTTATTAAACTGTGTTTTTTTCCCCCAATTTTTTTTTTTAAAACGCTGTACAAATTTCATGTGACGTAAAAATATGCAACATCCACCATTTTAATTTTAAATCTTTATTTGGGGGTTCTAAGTAATTTTCTAGCAAAATATGCTGATGTTTACATGTAGATGAGGAGTGTCAGAATTAGACCGGACTGGAACTAGTTAAAATGCAAACAACTAAGGGCTCTTTCACACTTAAAGTCCGTTTTTCACAGACTTCATTTGCTCATCGGGGATCGCTCCATTGATCTCCACTGAGCTGGTGGATGACAGGTCCATTTCCGCTCACTGTGCAGAGACGAATCTGTCATATCTCCACTCTCCACTATGGGGGATTGGATGAAAACGGATTCGCCTGTCTGTTTTCATCCGATCTGATCTGCCAGATGGATGGAAAATAGGGTTTCCATCTGTCTGAATTTAGCGGATCAGAGTGAATCAGATGTCAGTGGCCCTAGAACTGGAGCGTCCGTTCAGGTCCGCCTAAAATACTGACATGCGGACCTGAACGGTCCACATGTGTGAAAGGAGCCTTACTTTATTCAATAATCATTAGGCTGCATTCACACCTGAGCGTTTCAATGTCACACATTTTTTGACGTGTTTTTTGCTGTGTTTTTGGCGCGATTTTGTACAGGTCACCAATGAAAAAAGCAGAAAAATGCCTGTAATCTACCCCAAAGAAGCTCATGTTCTTTTTGAGCTTAAGGCATTTTTCAGGCATTTTGCTTCAGGTGACAAAATGCTCAGATGTGAACAAGTGCCATTGAAATGAATGTGATTTTGCTTGTTGGGAGTTTCTCAGGCGTTTTTTGGATGCTTTACAAGTGTTTTATGAGCTAAAAATGCTCAGGTATGAATGCAGCCTTAACGTTACTTAGCAAAATAAAAATCCACATTCCAAAAGTAAATATTCACTTTGCTAGGTAAACAGCTTCTAATCATTTAGTAGCTCAATCCCAAAAACCTTTCCCAAATACTTTTTACAAAGTAGACAGTCCAATGTATTTAGTAAGAGGCATGACAATTTTTTGACGATGTAATTTTTTGTTAAATTGTTTTGGAAAATAAGTAAATAAAATAAATCATTTTTTTTTACATATTGTAACCAGTACAGTACAGTACAGTGTTATCATATAACTGGTGTGGTAGTGATCATGGAAACTGACTGATGCCAGTAAGTTAACAAAAAAAGCCTACTCTTTCTATTTTTTTTTTCTATTTTTTTTTTCTCTACTTATTACTTTTTTCTTTATTTTACGATTTTTTTTTAACACACTGTGACCAGAGCAATGCAGTGTTACCATAGCAACACTGTACTACTCTGGGGCGGTGATAAGAATTTTTTTTTTTTTTACACATTATGATTGATTATACCAGGGAATTTTTATTGGTATAAGTAACCATTTTTACTGAATGATTCAGTCAGTGTGTTTTGTTGTGATTTGCTGTGATTGGCCAACATTAAACACATGATACAGATAGGCTGTGATTGGCCTTCTCTTTGTACCATGTGATCACTGTAACCAATCACAGCTAGCAGCACAATTGTACACAATGGATGGCATGAAAGGAAGCCATCCATTGTTTACAATTGTCATGTGATCTGCTGTTATTGGTCACATCGATCACATGGTACTAGCAGTGGTCCAGTATAGTGATCGGTCATAAGCTGTGTCCACGTCATATGATGTCCACTCAGAATGATGAACGATGGCCTATAGTAAAATAATGGCCAAAAAGGGACTCTGAGTGGATGTCAAACATCCTAGTTTGCTAAACATTGGTTGCATTCTTTTTTTATCAATATGTAAATCTTTGTGTCATTTGATAAATTCTGATCTTCCAATAGGATGTCAAATTCGTAAGCTGTAAATTGTGGGTATATTTATATAGCAATGTGTGTAATTGATGCATTTAATATCCTATTGTAAAATCCAAAGATATATGTCTTTCATACATACAACACAAGGGATACTAAAGAGCCATAAACACTTATTAATCATCCTTACATATAGCAAACTGTTGCTGCTAAAATGGGGATTCTTAGCTTAGATATATTACACCTAGTCAAACACATCAGCAAGTGCAAATGTCAAAGTTCCAGTTAAAAGCAATCATGCGAAAATGTCCAAATTTAAGAAAACAGAAAAACAGCAACAAAAAAAATCCTGCAAAATAGGCATCAATGAATGAAGGAACTAAATCGAGGCACTAAAGACAAAAATACAACTGCATGACAGAATATCATGCTACCTATGGCCACCCATACTGAGGCAGAGCTGGAGAAAGAGAGCATGATGAACATGTACTATGTATAGGAAAAAGTACAAAAGTACAAGGGGGGCACTGTGGAGCAGTCTGCAGTATCAGAAATTCAGATTAAGAGACAGGTACAAAAACAGACATAAACCCAGTGTAAAATTTTTTGTACTTTGCAGTGCCCCACTTGTACTTTTTCCTATACATATTACATGTTCACCATGCTCTCTCCAGCTCTGTCTTAACGTGGATTACCCATAGGTAGCATGATATTCTGTCGTGCAGTTTTGTTTTTGTCTTTAGTGCCTGGATTTATTTCCTTCCTTTATTGATGTTTATTTTGCAGGTACTTTTTTTTTTTTCTGTTCTCCCAAATTTGAATATTTTCCCATTACTGTTTTTAGCTGAAACTTTAACATGATGATGTCATCACATGTAAGTGATTATGATGGAAAGAGTTTTAGGGTATATATGTTGTGCTTCTTCACTTTTTTGTTCGTCGACGAAATGTTGAAATAAAACCTTCATTGTGCGTTCACCTTTCAAGACCTGTGAACCTCTCTTTCTTTTAGATTATATGCACAGTTTGCTGTGCACCCGGGCCAATTTTTTTTTTATCTCTGATATGTGTGCAGTGGAAACCATTGGATAATATATATATAAATATATATATATATATATATATATATATATATATATATATATATATATATATATATATTGTGACATTATGAAAGATGAGGTGATTGAGGGACATTATGTTTCACCTCTCATGCGTTCATTTGCTGAGAACTGAGGTGGAATTGGGTCTGGCCTTTACCAGCCACCATGGCAGGGCTTGGTTCCAGACCAGATTTTGCGGTCCACTTGTGTCCACAGAAGGTATAAATAAAGCAGGACTGGAGCAGAGAATTGCTCGTGGCCTTGGACTTGGGAAGCTAAAAACCTGAGAGAGTTGCTTATGTGAAGTTTGCTGTGTGAGAGAAAGAAAAGGCTTGCATTATTTTTGTTTTGTGGGGGACTGGAAGAAGCCATTCACCTTTTGAGTTAGGATCCTGCAATGTTCAGTTAGTGCCTGGATGGCAAGGATTTATTTTCTGTTTTGTTTGTTTAATTTTTGTGCAACGTTTCAAAATACAACTGGCTACAAGTCAGATTTTTAAGAAAATGTAAGCTTTAAGAAAAAAAAAAAAATATATATATATATATACCGTATATACTCGAGTATAAGCCGAGATTTTCAGCCTCTTTTTTGAGGCTGAAAGTGCCCCCCTCGGCTTATACTCGAGTCATCGCTGTCTGCCCGCTCGATCAGCGTGTCGAGCAGACAGACAGCGGCCATTCTATTCAAAAGCCGCGCCTCCGGCTCCGCCTTCGCCTGTGATAGGCGGAACACTGAATTTCCCAGCAGCCTGTGTTCCGCCTATCACGGACATCGTATCATCCTCGTACTACGGACGAGGATGATACGACGTCTGTGATAGGCGGAACACAGGCTGCTGGGAAATTCAGTGTTCCGCCTATCACAGGCGAAGGCGGCGGCGCAGCTTTTGAATTTTACAATGGCCGCCGACGAAGAGGGCACGGGACGGAGGCAAGGCAAGGCACGGCACGGCACGGGACGGGACGGGACGGGACGGGGGCAAGGCAAGGCACGACACGGGACGGATGCAAGGCACGGCACGGGACGGAGGCAAGGAGGCAAGGCACGGGACGGAGGCTCGGGACAAAGGTAGGCTGGACACACACACACACACACACACACACACACACACACACACGGATGGATGGAGACACACACACACAGGGATGGATGGATGGATGGATGGAGACACACACACACAGGGATGGATGGATGGATGGACACACACACACACAGGGATGGATGGACGGACACACAGGGATGGACGGACACACAGGGATGGACGGACACACAGGGATGGACGGACACACAGGGATGGACGGACACACACACAGGGATGGACAGGCATGTCTCACCCTCGGCTTATACACGAGTCAATAAGTTTGCCAGTTTTTTTGGGGGTAAATTGGGGGCCTCGGCTTATATTCGGGTCGGCCTATACTCGAGTATATACGGTATATATATATACATATATATATATATATATATATATATATATATATATATATATATATATATATATATATATATACATATATATATATATATATATATATATACATATATATATATATATATATATATATATATATATATATATATATATATATATATATGAATTTATATTTTTGGTGAAGCTATTTCTTTATGCTTTCTATGCTGTAAGCCTCTTGTATTATTTATTAATTATTTTGGTGTTTTATTTGGAAACACGTCTGGTTATGTACATAGATAACTACTTTATTCTTACTGCTCCTACGACCCTTCTGTAAAATCATCTGTTAAACTTTAAAAAGCTACACAATAAGCACAACTACCTTATCTGCATTATTATGAAAACAGAAAATAATAATACAATTAAAAAAAAACACTTTTTTATGTTGTGGTTGAGATGTCAGCAAGCTAGATTAACATCTTATTTGAATGTGATATCTATATGAGATGAAATAATATTATCAGCCCATGCAGTGAGATATGATATGGATCATTGATTAATAAGCTGCCTTCATGATTCATTTTTGAAAGCTTACCCCAGTAGTGAAAAAAAAAAAACATTCTGAGCATGATACTATTTCAAATAGGCATATTTTAAATATATACAATACAATTTTAGATGGATATGACAAATAGATCTACTAATAAACAGGTGAAATTTAGAATGGAATAAAACCATTCTAATTTGTGTTTACTGTGACAGAATCAAATGGGTATGGCTTTAAAGTAGCTTGAAAGTTGAATATGCTTTTTTAGAATGGAATATTAAGAAAGAAAATTATTTCATAATAAGTTATCAGTTGAAGCTGCTAATTAAACACAGTAGGCCATACAGTTATTTAACACCGAAGATAAAACCTAAAATGCAATTTTTCAATTTTAAATTACATATTTAAAATTTTGACTGAAATGTAAAACCTGAATTAAAACACAACCAAACATTGCCTAATTATAAAATAACATGGTTTCTTGCTGCTATAACTTGGGTTCTTGATGGTTAGCTATCCTAGAATATGGAGCCTAAAAAAGATCTGGTCAAGTATCAAATGTCAATTATTGTAATGCCCTTGGATGAGGGTTTCATTCTCCAGTGTAGTCTTAGTTTTTTTTTACTTTTTTTTTGCATGGCTTTACATTTAATTGTGTAAGACCAATTTAAGATTACAGTACACTCTGTAAAGCTCCAAAACAGTCAACATAAACTGTTTTTGTAATCAGTTCTTTTTGCTAAATGTTATTCACTTTTTTTTTTTTTTTTTAATATAATTTTTATTAAAGTTTCACAGTTACAAGTGGATTGTCAAACAAGGTCATATGAATAATACATTGTAACATTCAAAATAATATACAATTAGATTGATTGAGAGCATTACCATTGGAACATATAGATAATATTTGCATGTGAACAATACTGCTGCGGTCACTCCAACTTGAAGTCACGTCTAAGGGACATGCCCGAACTCCTCTAGCGCCCCAATTGGGATCACACTGCGCCAGAGGAGGTCCGTTGTTTGGAGTTGAATAAGACATATATTCCAGCTGGAAGATCGCTTATAAAGGGACTAAACAATGATTTGACTTCCTAAACAATTAACTTTAACTTGCTTCAACCTACTGGTAGGTGACGTGAGCGATAAAGTTCTAGGGGTGTCAGGAGGGGGTAAAGGCAGGGCGAATAGGGGAAATGAAAGAGATTGTGTTATCAACGTCCATACCATTCTTTCCAACAATTCCAGTTTTTGTCATGTTATTCACTTTTTTGACCTTTAATAGTGTGTCAGCTTATTCCAAGATAAAGATGATTGCAATTAAATGGAGAAGGGAGTAAATGGGCAAACAAATAATAATAGAATGCAGGCCTCTATATATAGGAAATAATATTTAAAAAAAAGATTTTAGTAGACCTGCAATGTAATGTTAAACCATTCTAAGCAGAGTCATAACTAGAAAGATGTAGATTATAGATGAGAGTACTAAAGTACCTCAAAGGATCAAAAGGAATCCTACATTACTTTCAGCAAAATATCCTCACCACTAAAGTAAGCAGTTGGTGCAGTTGTATCATGTAAGCAAGAAACATGCTGGACAGGACCTGGCAATGCAGGAATATGCCCACTGGCTGCTTTAGCAGTTTGTAGGTTGAAAACTCACATCAGCAAAGGTACACTACAGGTCTTTTCTCTTTGCATATTAATGTTATAATAACATTAGGTGGTGGAACGTTTGACTGATAGTTAAGCCTTTCATGCATTATGCTCCCTCAACCTACCCATGTCATGGTGCTTTTGCAATGCTAAAACAGTGGTGAGCAAAGGACTAAAATGACATTAAAAAACAAAAATGTAATAAAATACAGCTTATCAGTTTTTGAATGTGATAGCTGCATATGTTTTATTTTTGGCTCTTTTTTATTTTTACCCATGACTCTGCCTATAACACGCTTCCTGAAAATGTTTTCAGCCTGAAAACTAATGCTGTCACCACATACTGTATAAGGACTGGTACGTTGCAATATATTACATTTTTATTCTTGGGTTTAGTTATCCTTTGAAGGGTTAGTTTACCTTTTCAGAACATTTGGTTGTTTCCATGGCGACCACTTATTGATTGGAAGAGATGTTTTTACATTTCTTGTTTTGTGCCATTCTCCATGGTTTCGTAGTTCTGACTATGAGAAAATTTCTGCCGAATTGTCTACAACAAAATTATGCCTCTGATTCCAGGCTCTTTCCCATGCCCACAGGCGTTTTAAGGATAAAAGAATTGATGTCAGTGGTAGGCAGATACCCTGAGGATGTGCGTGCACATGAAAACATGTTGGGTGGGGCCTTATGTGCTGATATTTCAGTTTTCAGGTCGACAGCCATATTAGTAAGTCTGAGTGAATTTTATTTTGTTTGTCTCCACGTGGAAACTGTATAAGGTCTCATGTGGCTAATTTCAATAAATAAATACTACACTGTATACCTTTATCTTTGGCCTCCATGTGGTGAGCGCGGCTCCATGTGGTGAGCGCTTTCTGCATAGGGACCTGTTTTGTCTGAAACAATCTGGAGTAGGACTTTGAGGGTGGACTCCATGTGCCTGTATGAATGACAAACATTATATACCCATTAGCTATCTTGTGACTGCATAAGAGTGAAGGATCACAGCACTTTGGTTGCATAGTGAATGAATAGCAACACTGGGAGTCACTATCACTGAAGTTCTTAAAGCGGAGCTCCACCCGAATTCCTACTCCTATGCCTATGGGATTATCTTGTTCTCTAATCGCTGGATATCCCCCTTACCTTGCTGCTGTCATCTTCTCTTTTTTTATTTTTTTAAATCTTCTGTTCCTGGGGATTACGGAAAGGGGTGGTGCTGCTGCGGATAGGGGTGGTGCTGCTGTGGATATGGGCGGGGCTTCAGCGGCAGGTCAGCTCTTCCTGTGGGCCGCACTGGCTCCTGGGATCGTTTTTTCAATTTCCCAGGAATCTGTGTGGCGCCCATATCCCATATAGGAGATTATACGGGTGGTGCAACCCCGCTTTAAGTGGATTCCTTATATGATTTATGGGACTTTCACTGGACTTTTGGTTATTGAAAGAGCACTTGCACTTAATAAGATTCCTTTTTACTGCCATATCCTTTTATTATATATTGATGAACTTTAATAGAACACCATATTAACTAAACTCTATCTCAGGGGCCTACCTTTACATTATCCCCTAAAAGCACTGCCCCCTATACCTACCTACAGCAGTGTTCTCTTCCCCTTTTACATCACCTTCACATCAAGGCTCTCTATCCCTTTATATCACCCCCCACAGTAGGGCTCTCCACCCTTTACATCAACCCTCTTCCCTTACATACCCCCCACAGTATAAATATGTGGCCCTTTGCATTTTACTTAACCCTTCCAGTAGTGCTTTCTGCCCCCTGGGTTGTGATGGGACAGTGACTTGGTCCAGATCCGGACAGCGGTCCGCCATTTAGTGATGCCTGCACTATCTGATACATATGGTATAGAACACTATGTCAGTTTCCTAACAGGTCATTGGCTGTTGAATCTCAGCCAACAGTCATGGCGTATAGGCAATGACCTGGGTGTGTCATGCAGCAGGACCCAAACCCCTATGCTAGGGTCCTTGGGAAACACTGGGCATGTTAAAAATTCCACACCTCAAAGGAGCCTATGAGGTTGATTGACTAAAGGCAAATAGCCTATTCATTTTAAAAGCTAAGTTGCACTGGAATTTGCTCCAGAGCTTAGTGAATGTGTTGAAGTTTCACTTTGCATATAATGCACAATTGTGTGCAAGGAAAATAAAACAGAATTTTTGCTGACACGTGATTGGCTGACAGAAATCAGTACAGCTTCAGTTCCTTCAATATGCTTAGGGGCATATTCCTGTGCAAAGAATAGCTTTCCTTTCAAGGTGAACAGCCTATTTTCCTAGTAAATCAACCCTTATATCTAGCATTCCTTTAAATCTACAGTGCACTATTTACATTTATAAGCTGATTATAATATTTACTGTATACTGTATATTTTAAGCAGTGATAATGTCATGAAGTGCCAGCAGCTGACTACATTTTGTTATGGAATAGGAAGCATGGACATTTCTAAATATATTTATATTATTGTATGTCTTGCATTGTGGGTGGCTGATGCCAAACCATTACACGTGCTCCAACAACCATACTGTTGCCAATGTGTATGTTGCATCTGTGGTCAAACATTACATTCTTTGCATCTAATCAAAATTCTAATTCTAGTCTACAGTTAGGACCCATTGGATTTACTAAAGCCAAATAGACTGTGCATTTGCAAGTGCAGTTACACCAGAACTTAGTTAATGAGATTTACTTTGCCAAGATAACCAAATTCCATACAAGGACACTAAAATACACAACATATTTGCCTGCACATGACTGGATAATGGAAGTCAAAAGGGCTTCCCCTCATTTACTAAGCTCTTGAACAACTGCACTTCCAAAGTGCACAGTCTATTTGCTTTTAGTAAATGTACCCAGCTGTGCATTAGCTTCTGTGTTTAAATATGTCAGTTGAAAAGTTGCCTTCTGTTTAATGCTAAGTTATAGGAAAGTGTTATCTTTTGTTATTGCTCACTGTTACTTCATTTAAATACCATTTCACTTTTCTTTTCTTTACATGTGTATCCAAATTACTTAGAAATATACATAATTCTAGTGTAGATTAATCACCATGTCACTCTGCTTGCATTGTACATTGACAGTTTGTTTGATTTGCATTTTTTCATTAAAATTCAACACTTTGAAAATGATCCATATTTTCATATCTTGCAGCAAGTGCCGTGCGCCTTTCTATGTAATTTTTGTTCAACATTATTTTAAGTTTTGATACTGAAAAAAACTTTTAACAGATTTTGTCAGTGATTTCTTTTTTGTACAACCGGGTTGTAGAAAACGGTAGGAAAACTGCAAAATAATAATTGCCTGTAAGCTTTTTAGCCTATTAAAGGCTTAGAAGCTGTAAAGTAAATGGAGTCCCTTAGGCACATTTGTAAAGAATTTTGCATTTCATGTTGTCAGCTACAGAGTCCAGAACATTTGTGTCTAAAGCTGAAAATAACTTTCTAGCCACTTATCTTGTAATAACTAACCTGTGCCTGATCAACAAACAGCTTGGTGTTCTATTTACAAATCAACAATGTCTGGTAGTTTTAATTTTAACGCTCATTTGAATTTTTGTGTCAATGGGGGACACTTTTGTATAGGTAGATTAGCAGCTTGCATTTTTGCTCTTTACAATAATTTCAAAGTAAATGCTTATTTGTATACTTTTGTTTAACTGCTTGATGACCACCGTATAGCAGTTTTACTTCTACAGGGCAGCAGCTGTGCGCCGGATTGTGTATATACGTGATCCTGCACTTCCGCCTGCAAGGGGTGTGCGTGCACTGCTGGAGGGCCACTTCTGCTATGATTATTTACATCAGAAGCTGATCTGGGGGTGCAGGGCACTTGAAGCCCATTGGCACCTGCCGATCAACAGGCACAAACTCAGAATGGAGCCCTGCCTATGTAAACAAGGCAGAGTTCCATTCTGACAAGGGGGAAGGGAGGAGGGTGTTCCTGCAAAGCAGAGAATAAAAGCCATCTTTTTCTCTAGTAAAAGTGGCACACATAGTAAACACAAACACTGGCTAGGCACACAGTTAACCCTTTGATTACCCTAGAAGTTTAACCCTATCCCAAACATTGTCATTAGTACAGTGGCAGTGCATATTTTTAGCACTGACCACTGTATTAGTGTCACTGGTGCCCACAAAGTGTCAGCTAATGTCCGGTTGTCTGCCGCAATACTGCAGTCCCACTATAGGTTACTGATTGCCTTCATTACTAATATAAAATCCAGTGTATATCTCGTAGTTTGCAGATGCTATAATGTTTGTGTAAACCAATCAATATACGCTTATTGGGATTTTTTTTAACAAAAACATACAGCAGAATACATATTGGCCTAAATGTGATCGAAAACCACCAAAAAGAAGGCTCTATGTGAATAAAATGACATAAATTTTATTTGAGTTCAATGCTGCATGACCGCATAATGTGTCAGTTAAAGTAACGCAGTGCCATATCGCAAAAAATCGCCTGGTCATGAAGGGGTGTAAATCTTCCGGGAAGTGAAGTGATTAATCAATTACAGACATTTTTGGTCTCATCGAATTAAGCACATGAGCACTGTCTGTCAATAGACACTTGTTTAGGCTCTCCCCCAAAACCAGCAGATAGTTGATAGCATATGTTGTCTACACATGTTGTTTCTTTCTTCAGGCACGGTATCCCTAGAACTACCAGGAGTGGGACTGAAGTGCCTTTAACCTTCCATGCCCATAGGGAAGTACAGAGCTCAGTACCTAGGTGATATATTAGCAGAAATGGAAATTCCTATATTTGGGAAAATATTGTTTTTAGGATAATTTCTATTCACAGAGGTTTGATAGATCTTCAGGTGATACAAGGAAGAAAGACCGAAAATAAATGTGATGTTGTCAGCTATTTGCTTGAGATATTTCTTTGGTTGTTTTACTAATATCATCATTTATTTTTAGTATACATCTCAACTTTCATTCATTTTTCCTTCTATCTTTTCCATGAATCCTATCCATCCGGTTATGATTTTGCACTATTGACCAACTAAACTTTGGTTACGCTTTCAGTTATTCCTAAGAGAAATCATTTTTCTTTTTAGCTCCTGTAAAATAATGGACTTTTTGTAAAGTTCAAGAAGCTTTAAGGCCCCTTTCATATGGGATGACTGCCGGTTGATCAGGTCTGCCTGTCAGATTTTCAGGCAAACACTGCATTGTCCTCTCTGGAGTGGCGGATGTCAGTGGACAAAAAAATATCCGCTGAAACCCGCCACTACCGATCCGATCCTGTCCAAAAACAGACAGATAGTGGTCCTATTGTCCATTTATCCAGTGGATCAGATCAGATGGCATCAGATTGAAATAGGCAGGTGGTCTGTTTCCATCCGATTGCCCCATAGAGGAGATTGGTTCCCCGCTAAACAAGTGGATTGCATTTAGCAGAGTCGCCCGTGTGAAGGGGGTCTTAACAATCTTAGTCCCATGTTAGGAGAGCCTTACAACCACTAAAATGTAATTTAACTATCACTACTGTTAATTGTTACATGAACATTGATGATATTTTGTTGCTACTGAGGAACCAGTGAAAACTGTGTAAAAAAAGTGTATCTAAACCCAAAACCAAAAATGTAATATATTGGAGCTTACAAGTTCTTAGATGTGGTGGCTGTTCACAGTTTAGCCCGTGTGACAACCATGGCTTCTTTACGGATGCAGTAGAGAAAAAAGTTTAGAAATAAAAGGACAGGAAGCGTGTTATTTGTAAGATTACTGAGTGAAAATAATGTAAAAAAGACCATAGCTTATATTCACTGTACTATAATACATTTTTGTTTTGGGGTTTAACCACCTCAATACCAGGCACTTAGACACCTTCCTGCCCAAGCCAATTTTCAGCTTTCAGAGCTGTTGCAGTTTGAATGACAATTGCACGTTCATACAACACTGTACCCAAACAATTTTTTTATCATTTTGTTCCCATAAATAGAGCTTTCTTTAGGTGATATTTGATCACCTCTGTAGTTTGTATTTTCTGTGCAACAAATAAAAAAAGACTGATTGTTTTTTTTTTTAAACAAGTTTTTCTTTATTTCTGTTAAAATATTTTATAAATAAGTATGTTTTCTTCTTCAATGATGGGCACTGATAAGGCGGCACTGATGGTCACTGATGATGTGGCACCAATGAGGTGGCACTGACGGGCACTGATGGTGGGCACTAATAGGCGGCACTGATAGGTGGCACTGATTGGCACTGATAAGTGGCACTGGTATGCGGCACTGATGGGTACTGATAGGTGGCACTGATGGGCACTCATAGGTGGCACTGATGGGAACTCATAGGCGGCACTTATGGATGCTTATGGGTGGCACTGATGGGTACTTATGGGTGGCACTGATTGGTGGCATGGATGGGCACTGATGGGCACTGATAGGTGGGCACTAATGGGCATGGATGGGCACTGATGGACACTGATGGGTGACACTGATGACACTGATTGGTGGCACTGATGACACTGATGGGTGGCATTGCTGGGCATCAGGTTATATAATGGTGCCAGTCAGTGTCCATTTGTGGGCACTGATTAGCACAGATTGGGCATAATTTGCACATGTGGATGGCCATGGGGTACATACCTGGCCATCCACATGTTGCCCCCTTCCCTGGTGGTTCTGATGGCTCTCCTGGTGGTCTAGTGTGGGCATCCGAGGGGGGCTGTGCTGATAAATAATCAGTGCAGACCCTCCCTGTCAGGAAAGCCGCCGATCGGCTCTCCTCTACTCCCTAGATCTACTACCTAGATGCTAGGGAGGAAAAGCCGATCAATGGCTTTTCCTGTTGACATCATGATCATCCGTGATTGGACATGGCTGATAATGTTCCTCCCTCACATCTGACAGATGCAAGGAGGGGAGAGCCGATCGGTGGCTCTCCTGACAGGGGGGTCTGCGCTGATTATTTATCAGTGCAGCCTCCCTCGGATGCCCACACTGGACCACCAGGAGAGCCACCAGAACCACCAGGGAAGTGTGCAACATGCATATTGATTGGTTTATGCAAAAGCTATATCCTCTACAAACTATGGGATAGATTTATGGCATTTTCTATTTTTTTTACTGGTAATGGTGGCAATCAGCGATTTTTAGCAGTACCGCGATATTGCAGCGGACAAATTGAACACCTAACTGACACTTTTGACACTTTTTTTGGGAGCATTACTACAATAATCAGTGCTAAAAAATATTCACAGTTACTAATGACACTGGTAGGCAAGAGGTTAACATCAGGGACGATCAAAGGGTTAAGTGTGTCCCATGGGGATCATTTATAACTGTCTGGGATGGACTCACTAGATGATTAGCAGGGACACAAGATCACTGAGTTTATCTCTGACAGAATGGCAGTCTGCCTTGATTACATCGCCAGACCTCCATTCTATCTCTCATGGGTGGCTGGCTGACATCGCAATCGCCAGAGTGGCTATTGGCTCCCCCTCTGGCCAATCAGCATGCATGTGCCATTGGTGTCACAAGTACAGCAATAGAGCTGACTTGCTGCAGTATATGTACTGCGGCCGGTCAGCAAGTGGTTAAATGATAGAGACAGGATATCAACCAAAAATACAGAAAAAACACTATACAAATGTTATAAATTAAGTTGCAGTTCAGTGAATAAAATAAGTACTTGATCCCCTACCAACCAACAATACTTCTGGCTCCCACAGACCGGCTACAGAAGGTACACAGATTAGTCAATTTAGGAAGGTGCTCCTAACAACAACTCGTTATTTGTATAAAAGACACCCATCCACAGAATGCTTGATGTGCTTGATAAAAAATGTTTAATGGACTTATCCAGTCATTGTGGTGCTCTCTTTCTTCCAATAATCTACAGGCTTTTACTAGAACAACCCCCACCAATTGAGATCTGCCTCTAAAAAAATAGACATTCGACCTTTGCTCCACATGAACTCATGGGTCCAGTGTTCCTGCAACATACATCTACTCTTGAGCCAATGATTTCCTTTGAGTCTTGGACATCTAGAACACACCTACTGTATTTTTACAACTACAGAGGGTGCAACATCAATCTTTCTAGGCTTAGGGACCGAGCCTCTTTCTGAGATTTGTTGTTTACAAGTTAAAAACAGGGTTTTTTTGCTAGAAAATTACTTAGAATCCCCAAACATTATACATTTTCTTTCTTTCCCTAGAGAATAAAATGGCGGTCGTTGCAATACTTTCTGCCACACTGTATTTGCGCAGCGGTCTTACAAGTGCACTTTTTTTGGGAAAAAATACACTTTTTTGAATTAAAAAATAAGACAACAGTAAAGTTAACCCATTTTTTTATGCTGAGTAAATTGATATCCAACATGTTATGCTTCAAAATTGCACCCACTCTTGGAATGGCGACAAAGTTTTATCCTGAAGAATCTCCATAGGCAATGTTTAAAAAATTCTACAGGTTGCATGTTTTAAGTTACAGAGGAGGTCTAGGGCTGGAATTATTGCTTTCACTCTACTGATCGTGGCCATACCTCACATGTGTGGTTTTCCTAAGCGGGCACTACTCACGTATGCATTCGTATCTGCATGCAAGCTCGTCGGGACGGGGCATATTTACATTTTTTTCCTATTTATTTTACCTTTTATTTTTTATTTTTACACTTTATTTTTATTTTACCTTTTATTTTTAATTTTTACACATTTTTTTATTTTTTTATTATCACTTTGACAAGTGACTGACAGGACCTCTTAAATATGAGATCTGGGGTCAAAAAGACCTCAGATATCATATTTAGACTAAAATGCAATAAAAAAAATAACAAAATAAAAATAAAAAAATTTGTCATTTAAAAAAATTATTTAAAAAATGGCCCTTTAAGAGCTGTGGGCGGAAGTGACATTTTGACATAATTTCCGCCAGCAATTGTATGGAGATGGGTGGGTGCCATCTTCCCCTCACTCGTCCCCATACCCAGCTAGTGACAGGATGCAATCGCCGCACCGCTGCCAATGGCTTCGGTAAGCGGTGGAAGGCACCGAATCATGATGGGAGCAGGGGGGCCCTCTCCCACCACTGATACAAGTGATCTCATAGTGAATCCGCTGCAGATACCACTTTTATCTTGTACCAGACTGCCTGCTGAAGAAGGGGATACTGGGGTTAGGCCAGCTAGTGCCATAACAAGGATATCCTCCTTCAAACAGCCGACGTAAAACTGCGGTGGGCGGTCCGTAAGTGGTTCATGTGGGCATTATTGCCAATCGTAATTAGCAAATTAGCTTCAAATGGTAATGCTAATTGTAGCTGATTGACAGAAGCCTGACAACACCTCACATACAAATGTGCAGACGCACAAGAGCCCAAAAGGCCACCCACATAACAAACTTAGATTCAGTTGGGAAGATGACTGCCACTTTAATTGGACTGTTAAACTATTTTTAAAATAAAATGTCATCAAGTAATTTTATCGGTTAATTAAAAGTCATTTTGATTATTCAGTGTTTTACCAAGTGATACACTTTGACTTGACATAAGTGTTATTTATTAATAGGACAGAAAAAAGTGTAGTTATATCCATTAATAATTCTTACCATACATACATGCCTGGATTCATGTTTAGTTTGCTTAGAAGACAGGTGAGCCAGATACAGCAAGAAAACTTGCCTTAAAATATTTCCACTTTTGTAGCTTAATTGGGATAACACCATACACATACCTTAACCACTTCAGCCCTGGAAGATTTTACCCCCTTCCTGACCGGAGCACTTTTTACAGTTTGGCACTGCATGGCTTTAACTGACAATTGCGCGGTCATTAGATGCTGTACCGAAACAAAGTTTCCATCCTTTTTTTCCCACAAATAGAGCTTTCTTTTGGTGGTATTTGAGCACCTCTGCGGTTTTTATTTTTTGCAACAATTTGGAAAAAAAAACAATATTTTTTACTTTTTGCTATAATAACTATCCCCAAAAATGTTTTTAAAAAGCAAATTTCTTCATCAGTTTAGGCCAATATATAATCTTCTACAAATTTTTGGTAAAAAATTGCAATAAGCATATATTGATTGGTTTGCGCAAAAGTTATAGTGTCTACAAACTATGGGAAAATTTATGGTATTTTTAATGATTTTTTTTTTTACTAGTAATGGCAGCGATCTGCGACTTTTAGTGGTACTCCAACATTGCGATGGACAGATCGGACACGTGCCCTCTGGTGGCTCTTAAAGGAAAATCTGTATATATATACAGGATTTCGCCCAGGAGAGCCATTGTGCCGGACTAAATCTGCATGAGCTGGTCAGGAACCGGTTAAAAATATATATATTTAAAAATAAAGCTTACCTTCTTTGATGGATATTCTGGACCCTCCAACAAGGAAAAAATCTAACTAGTTTGCTTTATTATCAGGGGGCTGGGCAGCTGTGTTTTTAACCCTGTCTGTGCTGTGCAGGCAGATCTTCATTATTTCAAATGGTTAAAGCGGGAGTTCACCGGGACTCCGCGTTTTTTTTTTTTTTTTTAAAAGCCAGCAGCTACAAATACTGCAGCTGCTGACTTTTAAATAGTGACACTTACCTGTCCAGCGCGCCCGCGATGTCGGCACCCGAAGCCGATCGCTCGCTCGGCTGCCGGGTCCCGCCGCCATCTTGGGTATGGGAATCAGGAAATGGAGCCTTTCGGCTTCATTTCCCGGTTCCCTACTGCGCATGCGCGAGCCGCGCGGTGCAATCCGGACGGTCCCCGCTGCCTCTGGGAGCTGTGTGTTTCCCAGCAGGCAGCGGGGCACTTGCTGAAGGGGGCGGGCGCTTGCGGAACGGGGGCGTAACCTACGCTCGTTCCGCAGAGAGCTAGCCCGGAAGTGGGTGCAGTTACCTGGATTATCCAGGTAACTGCACCCCCCTCCCCCCTGAAAGGTGCCGATTGTGGCGCCGGAGGGGGGGGGATTCCGATGAGCGGAGGTCCATTTTAGGGTGGACCTCCGCTTTAATGGTTTAGAGGCTATGCTTGTTTCCACTGTATGGTAATGAGGGCAGACTTTGGACAGGCACATTCTGACATTGTTCAAAAAGTCTTGCAGTCAACCATGAAGCCTTCTCCTGAGAAACAACAAAAAAAAAAAAAAGAAACATAAAAAAAATGTGTGAAAGGGAACAGATAAGAAACATATAGTGAGATTTTTTCAAATTTGACTGAAAAAGTGGTTATACTCTTTAAGAAAAGGGAAGGTTAATGGATAATGAATGAGCACATCAAATGGAAATGAAGGCATGTATAGTCCTTTGTACCTATGCACATTTACTGAATCTGGCTGTCCCTGCCACAATGGGATGAATGGAGACATGAGGAATGATGTTTACAGAACTGAACGCAGCAATCAAATATGCATGAAGGAATGGAACAGAATCGTGAAATACAGGACCATTCATGGGATTGAATTGTTTGGGCTATGATATCTTGTGACAGCTGAGATTTGTAATCCCTCTGTTCTGCTGTATGAATGAGTTAATTGAGATGTTAGCTGATTTACATGTTTTACAAGGTGGAGGATCTCAGTATGCCTTTTAGGGTGGATTTGCTGCTATATGGCTTCTATGATGTCCAATGACAGTAAAAGGACTGATGAGTAAATAGATGCATTACTATTGCATTGTTCAATAGCTATATAATACATGCATGTATTAATCAACAGGATGAGGGATTTTATGTTTTGTTCTGTTTAAACAAGAAAGACTTGTTATAGGTAGAGATCTGGACATGTAAGTTTGTCGAAGTTGCTGGTAATACTGAGACTTTTTAGAAAGAGTAAGTTTGGACGGCACAGTGGTGTAGTGGTTAGCACTCTTGCCATAGCAGTAAAAAGGGTCACTGGTTTGAATCCCAACCATGACACTACCTGGAATTTGCATATTCTCCCTGTGCCTGTGTGGGTTTCCTCCAGGTACTCTGGTTTAAATTCAAGGGAAAAAAAACAAGCTAACTTATGAACAAGCTTGCAGACAACCATTTAAACCTGTCTAACAGTATGCGTTAAAAGCACGAGTTTAGTCTGCACATTTTGCAAATGGATGCGCAAGCCACAGAGCCTCACAACGACACCCTGGAATATGTGGTACCTAACACTAACTTATAAGTGTCCCAACAGTGGAGGCACATGCATTCTGATGGATAGGTGAGGGCAGGTGGACTGAAGGGGAGCCCACCCCTTCTTAAAGGTACTGAGCACCCAGCATGTAGCTCAATGGCTGCAAAAGTGTCAGAGCGTTGCCTGACCAATATACACAACAGTGATACAAAAAAGACGCCACTGCCCCCATCTATAGCTGGCCATCTCAGTAAGCAGCATTGGAAGGCTACATAGGGTACCTGCAACAGATTCTGAGTGCTCTACTTTTAGAAGTAGTCAAAAGGCATGAGCAGAAAGAAGACCTGCAGATGAAAGTGAAACTGCAACAGAGTAGAATTGTGCTTCCTTTTCTCTCAGGCAGGACTGTGGGTCATGTGATGTGATAAATATACTGGTAAAATGTGGCTCTTTACCTTTGCTGCCTATATGCACATGTATACAGTCCTTTGAAAAAAGTATTCACACCCCTTGATGTTTTCCACATTTTGCATATTTTTGGGTATTTTATGTGATAGACGAACGCAAAGTGACACATAATTGTGAAGAGGAAAGAAAATGATAAATTCTTTTCAAAATGTTTTTCAAATAAAAATGTCAAAAGTGTGGTGTGCATTTATATTCAGCCCCCTGAATCAAAACTTTGTAGAACCACGTTTCACTGCAATTACAGCTGCAAGTCTTTTTGGGGATGTCTCTACCAGTTTTGCACATCTAGAGAGGGACATTTTTGCCCATTCTTCTTTGCAAAATAGCTCATGCTCTGTCAGATTGGTTGGAGAGTATCTGTGAACAGCAATTTTCAAGTCTTGCCACAGATTCTCAATTGGGTTTAGGTCTGGACGTTGACTGGGCCATTCTAACACATGAATATGCTTGATCTAAACCATTCCATTGTAGCTCTGGCTGTATGTTTAGGGTCCTTGTCCTGCTGGAAGGTAAACCTCTACCTCAGGCTCAAGTTTTTTGAAGACTCTAACAGGATTTCTTCTAAGATTGCCCTGTATTTGGCTCCAATTATCTTCCCATCAACTCTGACCAGCTTCCCTATCCCTGCTGAAGAAAAGCACCCCCACAACATGATGCTGCCCCCACCACGTTTCACGGTGGAGATGGTGTGTTTAGGGTGATGTGCAGTGTTAGTTTGACTGTGCACTTGTTAATGTGATGGTGCATTGGCAAGGGAGTCTACACAGGCACACACCTGTCTACACCATGCAAAAAAAATTCTTAATAGCACCTATTCTTATTATCAGTGGCAGCTGAAAGAAAGTCAGATTCACAAAGCTGTTCAGACTTTTTTTTATTAAGAAATCTGGAGTCTGATAAGGCCATCATTGAGCTGGTGTTATCATGCAGCCAAGTAATAACATAGTGAATTGTGAACAAATTAAAAAGATATGATATGTACAGGTTAGCTTTTATAAATGGTTCATTTATATTCATTTGTTTCTAACACATATAAAAACACGTTTATTGATATTCTACATTTTATCAAATCATTTTTATTATTACAATTCATTTAATTCATCCCGACAATATAAATGATTATTATTTTTTTATTATTATTATACAGGTTTTATATAGCACCGACAGTTTGCGCGGCACTTAACAAAATAAAGACAGACATTACAGTTCCATTACAATGTGGTACACAAGGAATCAGAGGGCCCTGCTCATTAGAGTTTACAATCTAAAAAGGAAGGATCAAATTAAGCAAAAGGTAATAGCTGTGGTGGATGAGCTGATGGAGGAAGTAAAACAGTGTTAGTTAGAAGCAGGATAGGCTTCCTTAAAGAGAAGGGTTTTCAGGGATTGTTTAAAGATGGATAGATTAGGGGACAGTTGGACAGATTGGAGTAGGGAGTTCCAAAGGAAGGGAGAAGCTCTGGATAAATCCTGGAGGCAAGCATGGGTGAAGGTGACAAGGGAGCTAGAGAGCAGGAGGTCTTGAGAGGACCGAAGAGAGCGCCTTGGTTGGTATTTTGCGAATAGGTTAATGATGTAGCTGGGGGAAGAGTCATGAATGGCTTTGTAAATTATTGTTAGTACTTTGAATTTTATTCATTAGGTGAGTGGAAGTTAGTGGAGGGATTGGCAGAGAGGGGTGGAGGACACTGAATGGTTGGGAAGGTGGGTGAGTCTTGCAGCGGCCTTCATTATAGACTGAAGGGGGGATAGTCTATGTAAAGGCAATCCAATGAGGAGGCAGTAGTCGAGGTGAGAAGTAACCAGGGCGTGAATTAGAAGGTTGGTGGTGTCATTAGTTAAAATGGGGCGTAATCAAGGACATGTTGCGGAGGTTAAGGCGGCATGATTTGGACAGGAATTGTATGTGGGCCTGAAAGTACAGTTCAGAGTCTAAGGTTACCCGTAGCACCCTGGCATGTGGGAACGGACTGATAGATGTGCCATTGATCTTGACAGAGAAGTCAGGGGAATGGGCATGTGGGGGAGGTAATATTAAGAACTCAGTTTTAGATAGATTCAGTTTGAGGAAGTGTTTTGACATCCAGGCTAATATGTCTGTTAGTAAATCAGTGATGTGTGAGGAGATTGATGGGGTGATCTGAGGGGCAGAGAGTGGAAGCCATGGCAGGCTATCAGCTGACTCAGAGAGGACGTGTAGATAGAGAATAGTAGAGGTCCAAGGATAGAACCTTAAAGGACCACAACGGTAAGAGGAATTGGAGAGAAGGAGGTGGAGTTGAAAGTGACACTGAAGGTGCGATGAGATTGGTAAGATTCGAACTAATGGAGAATGCAGCAATGGAGACCAAGAAAATTGAGTTTTTTTTTGAGGAGGGGGTGGTCAACTGTATCAAAGGCAGCAGAAGGGTCCAAGAGTAAGAGTACAGAATAATGACCATTGGTTTTGGCTGTTAGTAAGTTGTTTGTGAGTTTTAGGAGGGCAGTTTCTAAAGACTAAAGGGGATCAAGAAGGTTATTCTCAATGTGGTGGTCGCTCAGTCGGTTGTAGACTAAACGTTCAAGGAGTTTGGAGGCAAAAGGGAGTAAAGTGATGGGTCTGAGGTTGTTAATACTGGTGGGGTCTAGTCTAGTGAGGCCTTTTTTGGTATGGGAGTGATTAGCGCATGTTTTAGAGGGTTGAGGAAGATGCCAGTAGAGAGTGAGAGGTTGAAGATATGAGTTAAAGGGTGTAGGATAGAGTCAGATGGTGACTGTAGTATTTGAGAAGAAACAAGGTCCAGGGGGTAGGAGGTTAGGTGGGCATTAGGAAAAAGTTTAGCAACATCCTCTGTAGTAGCTGGGTTAAAAGAGGGAAGTATTGATTGTGCAGGAGGACAAGGAGTGTAAAGTGAGGGAGATATCTGTAGAGCAGATATTTTTGAAGTGATTAGCAATCTCCTGAGCAGTGAGTAAGTTAGTGGGTGGAGGTAATGGAGGACAAAGTAGAGTGGTAAAGGTAGAAAAGAGTTGATGGAGACTGCGTGAAAGGATGTTAATGAGAGTGATAAAGTAGGTCTGTTTGGCAGTGCGGAGGCAGGAATGGTATTTTTGGAGGGCCTGATTCTGTGTGTAGAGAAGGGGGCGTAGGTGTCCAGGGTGGATGACAGTGAACTGTTGTAGACCGAATTGGCCAAGTTGGGGCAGGACTAGGATGAGATTTTGTTGTACGTTTCTATGGGTAATAGTTTGGAAGTTGGAAGGCAAGGAGGGGGCAGGCAAGGAGAGAGTAAAACTAATAAGGTGGTGATCAGAGGGAGGAAAAGGAATATTGGAGAGGTTGTGCGGAGTACATAGGTAGGAGAATATGAGGTCAAGGCAGTTGCCAACAGAGTGAGTAGAAGTGTGTGTCCATTGTTTTAGGTCAAAAGAGGAGGTTAGGCTCAGCAGCTTATAAGTAGCAGGATTGTTAAGATTAACAGGGATGTTGAAGTCACCAAGACTGATTGTTGGAATTTCAGAAGAGAGAAAATAGGGTAGCCAGGCAGAGAAGTCATCAAGCAAGTTTGATACGGGTCCAGGGGGCCGATAGATTACAGCAACTCTCAACTGAAACTGGGGGAAATAAACAAATACAATGAGCTTCCAGTGAGGAGAGGGACAGAGAGGGGGGTGAATAAAGAACCTGAAAAGTGTTTTGAGGAGACAGGAGGATTCGAACACCACCTCCTTTCCGTCCACTAGGCCTGGGAAAGTGAGTCCACAGGAGGCCACCATAGGAGAGAGCAGCAGTAGAAGGGAGGTCAGATTCTTAAATACAGGTCTCAGTAAATGCAAGTAGGTTCAGGGAATTTGTGATAAAAAGGTCATGGATGGTGGTGAGATTGTTACAAAGAGAACGGGCATTACAAAGGGCACAGGAGAAGAGGAGGCTGGTTCTAGGCTGAGGAGGAATAGAAATGTGATTGTGTGGATTGCGGCTGCTATCAGAGGATGGGGTGCTGGGTATGTTGACCGAAGGTAAATTATGGCGGTCCAGGATTTGGGGAAATATCTCCAGAAATTAGGAGAAGTAAAAGGGTGAAAGAGGTGATATGGGAGTGTGACTTATGTAAGGGGGCATGTGTCCTGCAGGTTTTATTGGTATATGGGTTCAGAATTAGCAGGAGCTGATATGTGCAGTAATAAGGTGAAGACAGGAGAGAAGGCGATATATATAAGCTGTGGGGTGGAGAAGATGGGTGAAGAAAGAATTTTATGAGAGGATGCAACTGTGAGAAGGAAAAGTCGAGCGTGAATGATACAGAGTGGTGAGATTGAGAGGAAGCCTGAATGAGAGATGAAAAAGTTTGATGGAGAATCAAGTCACATGTAGTCGGTTTAGTGTTCTGCAGAAGTCTGTTGTGGATTTTCATTTTGTGCATTCACTGAAGTGCTGAGCCGCAGTGTAATACTTAATCCAATATGAATACTTTATCCAAGATGATAGTTGCCAATCCAATCTCTGCCTGTGCAAACCCTTGGCTGTACATCCCCTAGAGAAGCACTACATTTATACTTTTGGGTGGGGGCATTGCCAATTAATTAGTCAGGATTGCATAGGAGGAACACATGGCTAACAGAATGAACTTCTCACACCAAAGGCTCACTACAAGACACAGCAAGAGAGCAGAGGGTCACGGTCATAAAGATAAGAACAGCTCATAATTTAGGTATAGACAATACGAAAGCAAAATAAAACATCACAGTGATGTGGACAGAGGTAAAGAATTTGAAGACAGCATAGATCACCAAAATCACATACACAGAAATAGCAAGCAGATCCCAGTTTTAGTTAAAGGTGGAAGATGCGGTTGAGCTGACACATACACAGAAATATCCAAAAAATAAAATAAAATAAAAATACAATTCATGTTTTACTAGTAGATATTTTAATTTTATTTTTGACTTCTGTGAGTTTCATAAAGATTCACAGAGATGTTTGTATACCATGTACACGCATCTAAGATTATTTACTTGACATATATTTGAGAAACTGTTCTTGTTAAAACTTTGCGAATTCACTGGGGGAATTCATAAAGGGCATCTTAGGCATCCTTTAGAATGTGTATGGGCTCTGCACTGAAAGTGTGGATGCTTGCTTTTGATTCAAGTACCTGTCACAGACCAGTACATAAATTGGTTGGAGACCTGTACCATAGTCGTAGTTTCCATATTGGGCACACCTTCATCAGTGCACTCCCTCCCTAGTTGTGGCTGAGGAGTTTTTTAGTAGGAGTGGGCAGAGTCTGATGATGAATTGAGAGACTAGTTCTTTATCAAGTCTGCCATTCTGTTTATTGACAGTGCATGACAGTAGTCAGATCTATAGCTGCTATTTAGCTAATAGCTGCTTTTGAATTCACCCACTGCAGTGCACTGTCAATGAGAAGTAAAGCAGACCAAATGAGGAACTAGTCTCTCAGTTGTCCATCAGACTCTGCCTATTCAGTGACATCATGACTATCCTTGTCACCTTTGTTGACATTTAGCTTTCTACTGTAGAATCTACCAGCTTACAGTTGAATGGGTCAGGGTATACTGTACAGTGCAGGAAGCTGTTACATACATGACAGATTTCCAGAACAGATCCACCCCCCCTCATCCCAGCCCCACTCAATGCAGTACTTCCATACGCCAACTCAGATCCAGTCTTATACCCCTTTCACAGTGGGGCACTTTGCAGGTGCTACTGCCTTGAAAGAGCCGCTGCTGTCTCTCCAATGTGAAAAGCCCCAAGGGCTTCCACACTGGAGCTGTTAGCTGGCAGGATGCTAAAAAAGTCCCGCTAGCAGCATCTTTGGAGTGATGAAGGAGCGGTGTACAAACCGCTCCTTCGCCACTCCTGCCCATTGAAATCAATGGGGCAGTGTGGCTATACCACCAGCATAGCACTGCTTTGCAGTGGTTTTAACCCTTTCTCAGCCACTATTGGGGGGTAAAAGTGCCCTGTTAGTGGCTGAATAGCGCCAAAAAAATTACGGTAAAGCACCCACCGCCCCAGTGTGAAAGGGGCCTTAGTTCCAGCTAGTCTCCCTAATTTGAGGACTGGTGGTAATTCCTTGAAATTTGTCACTGCCATAGTGACAGCTTCTTAAAGAGGTGATAGCAAGAACTTCCTAAATTTGCTGCATGTGTTAGCAACATTACTGACTTTGGCTCAAATACTTTCCTGAATGAGGAGCAAGTAGTTCTTAAAGTGGATGTAACCCTCACATATATCCAGTGAAGTGAACAGCCTCAGATGATACACAAGGATGAAACAAATCCTCCTACATAAGTGTAGCGCCTACCCCAATTTTCTGGTAGCCTGGTAGTGACTCCCAGAGGCGGGGAGGGCTGACATCCATCCTCAGGGTGCAGGTTACCAGGCATGGTTGGCGATGAACAAGATAGAATATTGGCACCAGTCACTTTTATGCTTGAACAAAGAGAAGTTAATTTCTCACAACAGGAAAAATATGGGAGAGAGGGCATAGGGCACAGGACACCCATTAGTCAAAAATAATAATGATTAGCAGATAGGCAGATTGGCAGATTCCTTAGACAAAAAGGTGAGATAAGGCAGACAGCGGCACAGGAGAAGAGCCTTTAAGCTGAACCAGCACATCTGTACTTTGTAGAATAAGCTGTCTCCTATGGTAACTGAACTTAACTCACAGAAGGTGCAGGAACTTTATGGATGATTCCGTCTTGACACTTTCCCAGGCTTTCCATGGGTCCCTGGTTCATGCAAGAGTCACCTCTGGTACTTCATCTCAAGTCTCCATCCTTTCATTCATGCTTCCAAGTAGTGAGCAGGCTCTTCCTTGCAGAACCTTGAGCACATGGCTAGGCCCCAGGCTTCAGGCCTACCCAGCAGGAGCTATTCGACACACATTCACCTAGGCCACAACCTGGACTGGGAAGACCAAGATCACCTGACGTCTTCCAAATAAATAGCTTCTCCCAGCATTCATAGCACCAAATCTGATTGGCTGAGAAAGATATGTTTATTCATAATCAAATAAGAACACAGTGCTATAAAAAGCTAGGAGGGTGCTGCTCACCCCAGGTAGATACAAATAGAACTAGTTCCCCCACAAACGGGGTTTTTAGGCAGCAAGAGACAGTAATAGAAGCCAATAGAAGTAGTATAAAAGGTATTTTAATAATAATAATTGGTAAAAACAAACATGAGCTTCACCTGAGCACTTGGATAACAGACAAAATCATGTATATAAAGTACATATAATGTCACATGGAAGTAAAATAACAGACACAACTATGTTACACTGTATGAGTAGATAACAGTGAGAGCATAAAGCTAACGCGTTTCGACCCCAAAGGGGGTCTTCTTCAGAGATGGTGATCTGTTAAAAGAAAAACAAGATTACACTGAATAAATAAATCCGGTGTTATACATATAAGGGATACCCAATATTAATTTAAAAATGGTTTACCCAATAATGTACTTCCAGGTAGGTAAGATGGATTGTAGTGCTTCAGAAGAAAGGTTCTCCCATAAGGCAATGTCTCAATTTCCTTTACGCATCTTGAGTGGTACCTGGTCCGTATGTATTGCCAAGATGCCAGATGGAAGAAGAGGCAGTGTCACACACCCACTGGCGTGACTCACGGGAGGTCACACTATTGCCTTGCCCCCCAGAAGAGGAAACTCCGGGGGGGTAGGTACGAGTAAGGGTACACCGAAGATATGGCGGGTCACACCTGCAGCAAGATCCCAACAATGGCAAAAAATTAATTGATTAAATAATTGAAAGAGAGGATTATTTAATGTTGGAAACATGGAGTGCATACATGATATGGGGATAATGATATCATATCCCCATTATGTATGCCAAAGGTTGTGCACATGTACACATATACATATACACACTTGCACCCCCAATTGTCCAAATGTCCATATAACATGCTTTCTAAAACCCGGACAAAGAAAGAAAGGAAAAGGGGGGAAAAGGAACCACGCCTGGGAGTCCAAGGAGCCTAAGAAAGAGGGGAACGAAGGAAGAAATGGCCTGGAATGAGTAGGTGTGCAACTGTGTGTCGGTGTGAACGAAGGAAGAAATGGCCTGGAATGAGTAGGTGTGCAACTGTGTGTCGGTGTGTCAAGCCGACACACCGACACACAGTTGCACACCTACTCATTCCAGGCCATTTCTTCCTTCGTTCCCCTCTTTCTTAGGCTCCTTGGACTCCCAGGCGTGGTTCCTTTTCCCCCCTTTTCCTTTCTTTCTTTGTCCGGGTTTTAGAAAGCATGTTATATGGACATTTGGACAATTGGGGGTGCAAGTGTGTATATGTATATGTGTACATGTGCACAACCTTTGGCATACATAATGGGGATATGATATCATTATCCCCATATCATGTATGCACTCCATGTTTCCAACATTAAATAATCCTCGCTTTCAATTATTTAATCAATTAATTTTTTGCCATTGTTGGGATCTTGCTGCAGGTGTGACCCGCCATATCTTCGGTGTACCCTTACTCGTACCTACCCCCCCGGAGTTTCCTCTTCTGGGGGGCAAGGCAATAGTGTGACCTCCCGTGAGTCACGCCAGTGGGTGTGTGACACTGCCTCTTCTTCCATCTGGCATCTTGGCAATACATACGGACCAGGTACCACTCAAGATGCGTAAAGGAAATTGAGACATTGCCTTATGGGAGAACCTTTCTTCTGAAGCACTACAATCCATCTTACCTACCTGGAAGTACATTATTGGGTAAACCATTTTTTAATTAATATTGGGTATCCCTTATATGTATAACACCGGATTTATTTATTCAGTGTAATCTTGTTTTTCTTTTAACAGATCACCATCTCTGAAGAAGACCCCCTTTGGGGTCGAAACGCGTTAGCTTTATGCTCTCACTGTTATCTACTCATACAGTGTAACATAGTTGTGTCTGTTATTTTACTTCCATGTGACATTATATGTACTTTATATACATGATTTTGTCTGTTATCCAAGTGCTCAGGTGAAGCTCATGTTTGTTTTTACCAATTATTATTATTAAAATACCTTTTATACTACTTCTATTGGCTTCTATTACTGTCTCTTGCTGCCTAAAAACCCGTTTGTGGGGGAACTAGTTCTATTGATATGTTTATTCATAACCTGGACTCAATGAAGCTCATCACTCTAATGTCAAAGGCAACAGCACCACCTACTGACAAAGGGAGAAACCACAGCTAAACACTGTTAGGAAGAAAGCCATTTGACTACTAAACACTACAAATTAGCAAGGCTGGCTACCACGCAGCACAACTAAATTTACCTGTAGCCCTGCTTTGGGACAAGGGTACTACATACTGTAAGTTTTACATGTATATCTTCTGTCTTCAGCTTGCTATATTCTTTAGAAAGCACACATTGTGTTAGAGAGTTTCTCTTCCTGTTCAGAACTGGGTGTGGATTCTTAGCAGACACTGTGTGACAGCTGATTGGAGGAAAGGCACACCCCCCCTCCACATAGGCAAAGGAAGGAAGGAATGTGCAGAGCTGTGCTTTGAATAGACCAGCTCTCTGCTAATCTATTTATAGCACCTACCCTGACACAAATTTCAGGCTGGCTTTATCTCAGTTGCTGAGAACTTATCACGCTGATAACAGAAGAACAATGCAGTATAAATACACAGGACACAGGGCTTTGGAGAGAGATAAGAAAACACTACAGATATAGGTGCTTAGGTCAAATTTCATGAATCAGGTTTACATCCACTTTAAGGAAACTGCTGTTGTAGCTTTATTGAATTCCCCTGAGTGTTTCACACAGAAATGTATGTTGGATATTGTCATACCTGTTTATATTTGAAAGGCACATATATGCCTTAATTTATAAAACGGATGAACAGTTAAGGCTTCCTAAGGACCCCTTTTCTAGTTTAACAAGAGAACACTAGTGGTGCAAAAGTACGGTTGACTGATGTTTTCACAGATGAACTTGGCATTAGCTTAGCATAGAGTTTGTACATTTATAGTCATTTAGCTACAGACATACCAGACAGTGTGCCTGATATGCAGGGATGGTATCTTGAGGAATGGGTGGTCCTGCATTTTTTTTTCTGAAACCGCAAGGTTACTTTCACACTGAGCCGCTGGGCCATTAGCGCTAAAGCAGCACTCATTTTTGCAGTGCTTTAGCTCTGTTTTTGCACCACTTTTTGGCCACTAACGGGGTGGTTTTTGCCCAAAAAAAGGGATAAAAACTCCCATTTTGCGGTGCTTTTGAATAGCTTTTCAGGCGCTTTGGAAGTGCTGCACATTCAGTGCAATGGGCAGGGCGTTTTGGGAGCGATAAATACAGCGCTCTCAACCCGCCCCAAAAGATACTGCTTGCAGGACTTTTCATAACGTCCCGCAAGCGCACCGCCCCAGTGTGAAAAGACACACTGCAATGAATGGGAGGTGTTTATTTCTAGTGCCTGAAAGCCTCCTCAGTGTGAAAGGGGTCTAAAAAACAGAAACATTAAAAAGAACAGCACCGCTTCCATAACAATTTGGGATAAACACCCCATATTCAAAGTTAAAAAAAAACTGACTTTGCAAATGATTCAAAAGAACAAAAGTTTGGTAAATTGCAGTGTTCTGTGAACTACAATATTTATTAAGAATACACCATTATTTCCTACTTTTAAATAATTAGTCATTTGTCTACTCCCCTCTTTCTCTTATAGTATATTTGTCAAGCTTTATCGTCTATATCCCTGCCATTCTTTTGTCTTCTAACCCTATAACAATGACAGAACAATAATTTTATCGTGACATGAATTGAAAGTATAAGTGACAATTCACTTTTCAAGTGCCCTTGTAAATGGGTATATTTATTGCAGTCCCTACCTAGCTTGTGCTAACTACTTAATGCCATTGTAGTACATGTGTCTTTTTACATGTCTGGCTAGTTAATGATTTAATGGGTGTTATTTTCACAATACCAGAAACCTCACGGTTTTGACTCTCTTTCATGGTTGCACAAAGGATTTCTTCCTTCTCCACACAACCATGCAAGCTATTAATTAGTGTAAGCTTTGTAAAGGTGCTGTGTAATTTTCTTTTATTGTGCCTATGTTTATTGTGTTTTAGGATGAAAGAGGCACTGTAATTAATTTGATAGTTTTGGAGCTTTACTCCAACACAGACTGAATAATCTTTTCTTGTCATTTTCTGGGAGCAAGGTGGATTTGCTGCAAACTTTGTACTATAAAAATATATGTTATCTGAAATAGGATAATAAGGTGATATGCAATGCAGAGCTGACTTAAAATAAATTTGTGCATTGGCCATGCAGGGTAAAGAAACATGTGGCCTATTGATGACCAAGCCACACATCAGGAAAAGAGAGGCAACCGTGGTCCGCACAGGACTATCACAAATCGCAGTCACAGCTCACCTTCTGTTGTGCGGCCATGCTTGTACGTCCTCTCCTGGCTACTTCAAATGACAATGTCATCCTATGAGCAGGGCAGGGGGCGGGAGGAGCTGCAGATCAGAATAGAGAGATCCTCCCATCCCCTGCCCTGCTCATAGGATGACATAGTCTGCCAGGCTGGTGGGCGAGGGAGAGAACACATGGACTGTTAACAGCCTCTGCCCTGCAAGTAGGATTCCTGAGCAGGGGAGGCACAGATTGATGTTAGAGAGAAAAGGAGGAGAGGGGGCAGACTGCAGGCTGTAACAGTGCCCCTTTACAGTGCAGTCCCCACTGATATAAAGGGGGGACTGTGCTGTAAAGGGGAGGTTGTGGTGTGAAGGTGGCTGAGGACAGACTTCATGAATATCCCATCCACCGACCCGTCCACTACTACCACTATCCTCCCCCAGGTCACCCCCCCCCCCCCCTTCTCCTGGTCCTTAGGAAAATTGGCTGCCATGAAACCAGTCTCTGGTACCAAAAAGGTTGGCAAATGCTGTCATACATTATTAGGCTTGGAAGCCATGTAAAGCTGGCCATATATGAATTAAAATGTGTCCAGTTCAGCTGGGACCAGCAAAATTTCAATCCATGTGTTACCACTGTGTGTAAACAGAAGTAATTCTTTTGACTGATTTCTGTTTAACTGCCCTGTAAGTATATTTTCGCAATTTCAGGCAATAGGCTGCAGCTCTGATATGTGTGTTCTGACAGCAGAGGAGTCTCCCTGCTGTCAAAGTACAATGACATATTGGGGAGGATTCCCCTAGTCACCTCAAATGTGTGGATGGGGAAATCAGATCTTTTTTTTTTTATTTAACCCACTAGTTGAAAAAATTGAACTATGTATGGTCAACTTTACTCTATGCCCTTCCTCCCATGCAGCAGTAATTGTCTAAGCAGCCAAACTGTAGACACTCACAAATTACTGGTCAGATTTGCATAATTGGATCCTGCAGGCTACAAGGTTTGGCCATTTTACTGCATTTTTCTCTAAACTATAAGCCAAAAGCAGCAAATGACTCCCAAAGTCTGGGTTGCATTCAATGAGTTCAGGTGTTTGCCACTGTAATCTGTAGTAATTTGTTTACTAAATTTAGCGCCGGCTCCTGAAGAGGTATATGTTTTAAAAGTTAATGTTACACCTAAACTTCAGTTTGGTTTGGGTACAATTATTCCAAATTTGGACCTCAGCATCAGTCTGACCGGACTATAGGATGTTCAGCCTGGCCACAGGGGACACTGTCTCTTCTGGCAGGCATGGTTCCACAGTCTGGTTGGGTGCTTTAAGGTTACTATCTCTCGGGGCCCGCCCAGTGGGAGTGACACTCTTGCTGTGCTTCCTGGGAGAAAGTACTTGAGATGCGGATGTCACGTGGTTCGGGGTTCCGGTCCAGAAGTATGTTCTGACTCCATGGTCCTGGTCCTCCTGACCAGCCCCCAGGAAGGCTATGGCCTGGGGTGCGGATCCACCCGACTTATTGACTCTGGGCTGGCTAGCCCGAGGCAAGGAAACTAAAGAAGAATTCCGAGGTGGTCCTGTGCCATCTCCGGTAGTGGCAGAGGCCCAGTAACTTCGTAGCTATCCAGGGGAGAACTCTTCAGAAGAAGGCCACGTACGGGTTGGCTTCTTAGCAAGAGCCTGGAGGGGCTGAAGTACCTAAGTGAATCCAGTCTCATGGGTATCGCCAAGCTGGCTGAAAGATCCAGGTATCACATGAGTGTTCTACAAGTTTTAGTTTCCGGAATGTTCTACAACAACGTCCGTGGCAGAGACTTATTCCTGTATGTTCTACAACAACCTCTGTGGCAGAGACTTGTTCCTGAGTTAAGCACCTTGTTGGCTGCTAGACCTTGTGAGAGAGGGACTATCCAACTAGAGTGATCATCCAGCTGTGAATGGCTATTCTCTGGATTTAGTCAAAGTAAACAAGTCCTTCATTATTGACTTTGACACTAAGAGTACCTAAACTTTCTTCCTAACCCTCTGATCCTATTTTAAGAGACTGTTCGTTGACTATGTTTTTGCAAATAAAAATCCCTTTATGCGAATCTGTCGTCAGTCTCTAAAGTTTCTGGGCCATCTACCACGGGACACCCCTAGACAAAAATCGAGGAGGAGAAGGTAACGGTAAGCCCAAATAAAACCAGCAGCTCCTTCGGGGGTTAGTGCTACATACATTTTATAGACTTTTAGAAATTTGACCTTTATTGATCTTAATTGGAGTAGCTTTTGTTTGCTATATATTGAAAAAAAAACTAAAAAAACTGAGAAAAAGAATGGAAGTATCTCATCTTCCAAAGATGGCATTATAAGAAAACTTTTCAACAAAGTTCCAATTACATCATAGTACATGTTTTATAAAACTTAGCCCCTATGGAATTCTATTAGAGGACATCATTTGATCATATTAAAGAGGAAGTAAACCCTGATGAGTTTACTTCCTCTTTCATTCCCTGCAAAGGCAAAGCATAATGGACTACTATGCATCACATAGTAGCCCATTATGTGTCACTTACCTGACACAGGAGCCAGCGAAGTCACCGCTGTCCCCTGTAGTCCTCCGCATCCATCTTCTCGGTGGATCTCGCAGCTCCGCCGATGTCATTCAGCGAAGCCGCAATGACGTCACTCCCGTGCATGTGCACGGGAGCCGAGACGTGCGGCATTGCGCGGCATCTTCGTTATCGAGGATACGCAGACAGCGGACAGTAGACAGCGGTGCCCGTCTTTGGGCAAATATCTCCTAAACCGTATAGATTTGGGAGATATTTCTCGGACCTACAGGTAAGCCTTAATCTAGGCTTACCTGTAGGTCAAAGTGGTTTGTAAGGGTTTACAACCACTTTAAACACACCCACCATTCTAGAAAACCTTCCTGTTGTGTAACACTACAATGTTTATATACAGGCCTTAACCATAAACAGTTTTCTTTTTCCAGAGGGTTATTTTTTGTCAAAGTGTATTTGCGCACAGGGACTAAAAAGAGTGCTTTGATCTTATCTAATAAACTATTAAGTATTAAATATGTACACCCTTCTTTAAAAGCAATCAAGATGATTTGCAATTTGCCAGCTGGCAACACCTTAGTAGTTGGCACCTTACTAGTAATAAGAGGGTGAACTTTTTTCCTCTGACCATTACCAACTTTTAAAAAGCCCACAAAAAATAAAGATTTTTTTTTTAAAGATAGTGTGATAATGGTTGAAAACTTCATGGCAATTGGTATCTTACTTAAAAGCTTGATGTCTATGCTTTGAGTATAATGTACATTTACTAATACATTTTGAAAGCTTGGAGCACCTATGGCATTTATTGTATTTATGGCTTAGTAGTGGTTAGTCACATTCAGCTAAACTTCTGTAATGTTTATAGCATTTTGCTGCTTATCCAAGCAGCTTCTTCAGTTCTAATGAGTTTCAGGAACATTCCCCAGCACTTGAGAACCTTTATAGACACATTTATGGCTTATTTGTACTCTAGAAACACAACCTGTCTACATCAATCCTTATAAAAGTGCAAAAATTCAGATCCAATGTGTAATTTCCCCTTTGTTACTGTATATCCAGCTATTTCTGTTAGAAGAGAATTTAACTTGTCAAGTGTAGACATTTTGAAGTGATGCTTGTATACAGTCTTAAAAGGAACAAGAGTCATAAAAGGAACAAGGTAAAACTTTCTTACTTGGTATTTAAATGTGCATTAACGTGTCAGTTTACTTGCAACTTGTGTAAGATCCAAAATCAAAGTTAAACTAACACACCAAAGTAGGAATACATATTAAAAAAAAAAAGTGACAATCAGTTTTAGCTGCATAATATGAGATTTGAAAATAAGAGGTACATGGCCAAAATACAAGCAGAGTGACAGTGAAATTAGCATTAGAGAACCATTGTGCTGTCATTCATGTCACTGTCCACTCAAAAGCTTGGGTCCAGGATTGCCTGGGCTGGTTTTGCTATTATATCTTTATTTGGGCTATTTATTTTTATTTCATTATTTTCGTGTGGGGGTTCTGCTTTAACTTAACTACTATTATGGGATAGCATGCATTCAAATGATATGAAACTATCCTGGCATCCTTTGTATGCAATGTAATAAGAAAAAGCTCCATATCCTTCTAGTTCTGTTTAACCTTTAATATCTAGAAGGTGCAATCCATAAAATTTCTGACAGACTTTGTATTTTTTTTTTCTTCAGAAAAAAAAAACAATGTTGTTATCAGTACAACAGTATCTGAGGTAGCACAGCTTGTCTTGTCTCATGACCATGCATCAAAACTCTATCCACAAAGGGCCCCTGGGATCCTGCTTACTAGAGTCCACTGGGCACAGACAGCTGGCAGCATGTTCTGTGCACTGCGCGTGCCTCTGCATCTTAGCAATGTGTTTCTCTGAGCTAGGCTTTCAATCCAGCATGAATAAGACAAATGCTGTCTAGGGTGTTTTTAAAGTCTTTGTTATGCTGTGCATACAAGTGAAGGAAAGAACAACACATAAATAGGAGATGCTGCCACTTATTTGGAAATAAGCAAACTATATTACATAAATGTAAGAACACATATATACTGTATATATAAAGTGCTGTGAAAAAGTATTTGCCCCCTTCCTGATTTTATATATCTTTTGCATATTTCTCACACGTAAATGATTCAGATCATCAAACAAATTTTAATATTACACAAAGATAACCTGAGTAAATCCAAGATGCAGTTTTTAAATTATTATTTCATTTATTAAAGGAAAAACGCTGTTGAAACCTGCCTGGCCCTATGTGGAAAAGTATTTGTCCCTTCCCATGCTGAATCATGAATGAACTGTGATTAACCACAATTTTCTGGAAAGCTAAATTAATATAAATAATAATAAATAAAATAAATAAATAAAATAAAGTTAAATTTCACTTGCCACACCCAGGCCTGATTACTGCCAGACCTGTTGAATCAAGAAATCACATAAATATAAGCTGTCTGACAAAGTAAAGCATGCTAACGGACCACAAAAAGCCACACATCATGCCACAATCTAAAAAAAATTCAAGAACAGCTTAGAAACAAAGTAACGTACATGTATCGGTCTAGAAAGGGTTTCAAAGCCAATTATAGGGCTTTGGAACTCCAGTGAACCACGGGGAGAGTCATTATCCACAAATGGAGATAACAGTGGTGAACCTTCCCAGGAGTGGCTGGCCTACAAAAAATGACTCCAAGAGCATGGCGACCACTCATCCAGGAGGTCATAAAAGAACCTTGAACCCTGACCAATATCTAAAGAACTGCAGGCCTCACTTGCCTCAGGTAAGATCAGTGTCCATGATTCAACAATAAGAAAGAGACTTGGCAAAAATGGCATCCATGGGAGAGTTCCAAGGCCAAAGCCACTGCTTATCAAAAAGAACACAAAGGCTCATCTCACATTTACCAAAAAACACCTTGATTATCCCCAAGACTTTGCGGCAAATATTCTGTGGACCGATGAGACAAACAATAAATTTTTTTGAAAGCTGTACGCCCTGTTACATCTGACATGAAACGAATACAGCATTTCATAACAAGAACATCATACCAACAGTCAGACATGGTGGTGGTAGCGTTATGGTCTGGGGCTGATTTGCAGCTTCAGGACCTGGGCAACTTACCATAATTGATGGAACCATGACTTCTGAGGTCTACCAGAAAATCCTAAAGCAGAATATCCGGACATCAGTTTGTGATCTCAATATTAAGTGCACTTGGGTTATGCAGCAGGACAATGATCCAAAACACAACAGCAAGTCCACCTCCAAATGGTTCAAACAAAGCAAAAGTTTTTGGAGTGCCCTAGTCAAAGCTCGGACTTAAATCCAAATGAGATGCTGTATCATGACCTTACACAGGCTGTTCATGCTGGAAAACCCTCCAATGTGGCTGCATTAAAACAATTCTGCAAAGAAGAGTGGGCCAAAATTTCTCCACAGCAATGTGAAAGATCCCAATCCCAGTTATCGCAAATGCTTCCTTGCAGTTGTTGCCACCAAGGGTGGCACAACCAGTTATTAGGTTTAGGGGGCAATTACTTTTTCACTTAAAGCCAGGCAGGTTTGGACAGCTTTTCTGCTTTAATAAATGAAACCATCATTTAACCACTTCAATACCGGGCACTTAAACACCTTCCTGCCCAGACCAATTTTGAGCTTTCAGCGCTGTCGCACTTTGAATGACAATTGCGCGGTCATGCTACACTGTACCCAAATGAAATTTGTATCATTTTTTTCCCACAAATAGAGCTTTCTTTTGGTGGTATTTGATCACCTCTACGGTTTTTATTTTTTTCTAAACAAATAAAAAAATACCGAAAATTTTGAAAAAAAAAATGTTTTTTTTTGTTTCAGTTTCAAAACTTTGCAAATAAGTAAGTTTTCTCCTTCACTGATGGGCACTGATGGGGTTACACTGATGGGCAATGATAAGGCGGCACTGATGGGCACCGATGAGGTGGCACCAATGAAGTGGCACTGATGAGGTGGCATTGATGGACACCGATATGTGGCACTGATAGGCGGCACTGATGGGTGGCACTGATGGGCGACACGGATGGGCACTGATAGGTGGCACAAATTGGCATGGATTGGCATGGATGGGCATGGATAAGTGGCACAGGTGGGCATGGGTTAGGCGGCACAGGTGGGCATGGGTAGGCGGCACAGGTGGGCATGGGTAGGCGGCACAGGTGGGCATGGGTAGGTGGCACAGGTGGGCATGGGTAGGCGGCACAGGTGGGCATGGGTAGGCACTGATAGGCGGCACAGATGGGAACTGATAGGCGGCATTGTATTATAATATATTGCACTAATGGATGCCAATCAGTGCCAATCAATAATGCATGCCAATCAGTGATGCCCATTGTGGGCACTGATTGGCATCCATTATGGGCACTGATTGGCATCCATTGTGGCACTGACTAGAATCCCTGGTGGTCTAGGGTGGCATACCTTGTCCTTGGCATCCCTGGTGGTCTGGTGGAGTCCCTGGTGGTCCAGTGTGGGCATCCTCGGGGGGGCTGTGCTGATAATCGATCAGCACAGACCCCCCCTGTCAGAGGAGCAGCCGATCGGCTCTCCTCTACTCGCGTCTGACAGACGCGAGTGAGGAAAAGCCGATCACCGGCTTTTCCTATTTACACTGTGATCAGCCGTGATTGGACACGGCTGATCACATGGTAAAGAGTCTCCGTCGGTGACTCTTTACCGAGATCGTAGTTGCCGGGTGTCAGACTGACACCCCGCAACAACGATCGCCGCGATGCGCGCCCCCGGGGGCTCGCAGCGGCTCATAATCCTGATCACGTCATATTACGTCCGGTCAGGATTATGAAACCACTTTGCCGCCGTCCATTTGCTATAGGGCGGGCGGCAAGTGGTTAAAAACTGCATTTTGTATTTACTTGGGTTATCTTTGTGTAATAATAAAATTTGTTTGATGATCTGAGTCATTTAAGTGTGACAAATTTGCAAAAAAATAAAAAATTAGAAAGAGGGCAAATACTTTTTTACAACATTGTATATATAAATATATACAATGCTGTGAAAAAGTATACTTTTAACCATATATCAGTATACTTTTATTTCTATACTGTATCCATACAGATTTAACTTTTTCCTTGTCATTGACATGTAACAGAAAACTACTACTGCCAGCACACCTGCTTTGTCAAATTAAAGCCCAATTAAACCTTTAGCCCCCATTCACATCGGAGCAATTTGAAATGCTATTTGACATGTCAAATCACATGCCAAATTACAGCCTATTTCCGGCAACGGCACTGTACCAATTGGTGTGATGCACCGATTTCCAAAAGTAGTTCCTGTACTACTTTTGGTGACTTCGGGGAGATTTCAATAGACATCTGTGCATGAACCAGCACAGATGTCTTTCAAATCGCCAAGGGCTTAGTTTGATTCGGCAAAATACATTCCAGGTGCATGAAAATAAAAGATGTTCATATTCTTGCAATACTTTCTCTTTGTAAAATAGAGTAGAATATCCTGTCCCCTGCCAACAGCTGCAGAGCGGGACCCATACTTTTTGCAGACTTACTGAGGACAACATCATTATCAATTCAGCAACCATGATCTTGTAACCAAGCCACCTCCGGAATCCTTGCTGCAGGAGCAGATGTGATCTTCTTAATGTCCCATTGACGGAGAGAACAGTGCATAGATCATTCGCTAACTAATGTCTCTTAGTAGCTCAAAGTAGCCCCTTCTGATTGAAACTGATATAGCAAATGTGCGTCGCTAAAAGTAAATAAAATTTTAAAAATGTATATTTAACTACGAACTTATGCATAAAACCTATAATGTGAAACAAACCAAACATATATAATATAATTAAAGTGAACATGCTCTGTGTGATGCACACAAATCCTCAGTAATGTAAAAAGTCCATAATACAAATATAAACGTTAGAACAAGATGATAAAATCTATATGCAATGTCCAAAACATATATATATATATATAGAAAGTGCACATGCTCTGTGTATTGCACAGGAAATCCTTAATATTTCAACAGTCCAAACATAATAAACCGTGATGATGATTTATTCATGCAGTGTGCACACCCCCCCCCCCCCCCCCACCTAGTGTACCCTCACCTTAATGTGGTTGTAAAGCCTTACAGACCACTTTAACCTACAGGTAAGCCTAGATTAAGGCTTACCTGTAGGTGCAAGAAATGGAGTATCTCCTTAACCTACATGGTTAAGGAGATATTTTCCTAACAGCGCGCATCGATTTCTACGGCGCATGTGCACTGTAGACAACGGTGCAGGCGCACTGAGCGTGCCATTAGTGAAGGCGATCATGCCATCACTGACGGCTCCGGCGCCGGAGTGAAGTCATTGCTGCTCCAGTCAGTCACAGCGGCGGAGCAGCGATACCCGGAAGTCCCTCCGGGAATCATGGCCGTGAAGGAGGAGGTGAACGAGGGTCACTTCGGGGACTTCAATCTCAGGTAAGTAATTCATAATGAGCTAGTATGCTATACATGTTTTTTTTTTGTTTGTTTTTTTAGTAGAGAGGGTTTTCTTCCTCTTTAAGGGCTTTTTAAAAAAGCCTGTGATAAATAATATTATCAGCTTGTAAAGAGCACCCTACGGTTCCTCTTTCTTGTAGTGGTAAGTTATGGCTTAAATGCTGCTACATAGATCTCTCCTTCCTCCTGATCACAATCTCGCTACCATATCCTCATATATCACACATGTGAAAGACAATAGAAACTTGCAATGGTGTGATAACATTTTAAAACAGGTTTATTAAACTTAACCACTTGCCGACCAGTGCACGACAATATACATCGGCACAATGGCATGACTGCGCAAATGGGCGTACAGGTATGTCCCCTTTAAGACGTGGCATCATGGGGTGCACGTGCCCGCTGCATGCTCAGTGACCGTGTGTGGGTCCCTCGGACTCAATGTCTGCCGGTGTCCTGCGACTGTGTCATTAAGCTGCAGAACAGGGAGATGCCTATGTAAACAAGGCATTTCCCCATTCTGCCCAGTGACATGACAGAGATCTACTGCTCCCTGTCATTGGGAGAAGTGATCTCTGTCATGTCCTTGGTAGCCCACCCTCCCACTGTTAGAATCACTCCCTAGGACACATTTAACTCCTTGATCGACCCATACAGTTTAATTCCTTCCCTGCCAGTGTCATTTACACAGTAATCAGTGCATCTTCATAGCACTGACCACTGTATAAATGACAATAGTCTCAAAATAGTGTCAAAAGTCTCCGATGTGTCTGCCATCATTTCACAGTCACGATAATATTTGCAGATCACTGCCATTACTAATAGAAAAATAATAATAAAAATTGCATAAATCTATCCCCTGTTTTGTAGATGCTATAACTTTTGCACAAAACAAATAAATATACCCGTATTGAATTTTTTTACCAAAAATATGTAGAGGAATACATATTGGCCTAAACTGAGGAAAAAAATTGTGTTTTTTTTATATATATATATTTTTGGGGATATTTATCATAGCTAAAAGTAAATTATATTGCTTTTTTTTTAAATTATCGTTTTTTTTTCTTTATAGCACAAACAATGGGTGCAACCTCGCACGACCGTGCAGTTGTCAGTTAAATCGATGCAGTGCTGTATTGCAAAAAGTGCTCTGGTGAGGAAGGGGGTAAATTCTTCCGGGGCTGAAGTGGTTAAAATCCCACATAGATGTACACTCACATTTAGCACAATACAAACAAGCCTTGATATGCCTTGATATGCTTATGGACAGAACAAGGTGGGTGATAATGCCACCTGGAGACCAAATCTGCAGCTACGGTTCCCTTTTTTGTACTACAGGCTAAGGACGGGAAGAACGCTGGGAACCATAGCTGCAGATTGGAATGTACCTGGAATGTCCTGGGAATGTATTGGAATGTGCCTGGATGTATTTAGTTAATTCAAACTAAGCCCTCATTTACATTGAAGACGGGTTTGAAATCGTTCAGTTGAACTCGCACGATTTCAAACCTGCATTTCAGTGAGAGTTTCGGGGGGCGATTTGAAAGACATTTGTGCTGGTTATTTTTCACAGGCTTTTTTAAAAGCCCTTAAGGTGAGGGTACACCTGATGGGGGGGGGGGGGGTGAACATTGCATGAAGAATGAAGAACTCATCATTTTATAATTTTTGGACCATTGAGATATTAAGGATTTCCTGTGCAATACACAGAGCATGTGCACTTAATATATATATATATTTGGACATTGCATGCTGATTTTATCATCTTGTTCTTACGTTTATATTTGTATTATACTTTTTACATTACATTTTTATCAATTGCAAACCTGTGAAAAAAATTGCCATCGTGCTAATTTGTTACCGTATCAACCTCACTTCATTTATTTTAAAGTTAACAATTTAGGCAAACTTTTTCCCCCTGAATTTGTCTTAATATAGCATTGAAAGGGCATAACTGTTCTAAAGTAATGCACATGCAGCCACTTTGAGGTTTACTATGCTGCTATGTTATATAAAAGTCACACAAATACATTTACAGGAAGATGCAAGATTTTTTTATTTTTTTATTTTGGTGTCCAATAAACATCAAGTTACGGTAAATAAAAACATATGTGTCCACATTTTCTACCAAAATAAAGCACTATATGTTTCAAAAAAATATGTTGGAGAAGACTACAAAACACTAAAAGGATTATCTGTATATATGTGCAGAACCGAGACATCACCAAAATGAAAAAAAAAAAAAACAACAACCAAAAAACGCTCTGGAACTCTAGGGGATTTAGAGATAATAGGCACAGGGACTCATGTGGTTAAAGATGTAACCTGTGGTTTGTATGCATGTCTAGTTAATACCGTTCTCTAGGGTCACATTAAAGAGAACACATGTCAATGCTTCACCCAACCTCACTCAATTCATAAAGTTCAGTGCCTCCAAAAGGGATGACTCGATGCTTGTCTGTGCTGCACATCCTTTCATAAGGTGTCATTGCATCTGGATCATCTTTTCAAGTATGACCGTTTCTCCTATGGCACTATACAACTGTCCTTGAAATTACTTTTTGAAAACAAACAGGGGGTATAATTTCCATCATTATATACCGTACACTATTGTGTAAAAGTTTTAGGCAGGTATGAAAAAATGCTGTAAATTCAGAATGCTTTCAAAAATAGAAGTGTTAATAGTTTATTTTTATCATTAACAACTCTGACCACTCTTTGCCTTCAAAATAGCATAAATTCTTCTAGGATCTTGGCAGGAAGGTTAATTCAAACGTCTTGAAGAGCTAAGCAGAGATCTTCTGTGAATGTAGGCTACCTCAAATACTTCTCTCAGACATACTCAGTGGTGTTGAGATCAGGGTTCTGTTGGTGCCAAACCATCACTTCCAGGACGCCTTGTTCTTATTTACACTAAAGATAGCTGTTAACCACTTCAGCCCCGGAGGATTTGGCTGCTCAATGACCGGAGCACTTTTACAATTTGGCACTGCTCTGCTTTAACTGGTAATTACACGGTCATGCAATGCTGTACCCAAACAAAATTTGCTTCCTTTTTTTCCCAGAAATATAACTTTCTTTTTATGGTATTTGATTACCTCTGCAATTTTATTTTTTTGCAATATAAATGGAAAAAGCCTGAAAATTTTGAAAAAAAAATGATATTTTCTACTTTTTGTTAGAAAAAAAAACGAATAAACTCAATTTTAGTCATACATTTAGGCCAAAATGTATTCAGTCACATGTCTTTGGTAAAAAAAAGTCAATACGTGTATATTTATTGGTTTGCACAAAAGTTATAGCGTCTACAATCTAGGGTACATTTTCTGGAATTTACGCAACTTTTAGTTTATGACTACCTATCTCATTTCTTGAGGTGCTAAAATGCCAGGGCAGTACAACCCCCCCCCCCCCATGACCCCATTTTGGAAAGTAGACACCACAAGGAAATTGCTGGGAGGCATGTTGAGCCCATTGAATATTTAATTTTTTTGTCACAAGTGATTGAAAAATGGCAAAAAAAAATAAAATTACACAAAGTTGTCTCTAAATGATATATTGCTCACACATGCCATGGGCATGTGTGAAATTACACCCCAAAATACATTATGCTGGTTCTCCTGAGTATGGGGATACCACGTGTGTTAAACTTTTTGGCAGTCTAACCGGGTAAATGACCCCGAAAACCAATCACTGCCTTCAGGCTTTCTAAGGGCGTACATTATTGATTTCACTCCTCACTGCCCATCACAGTTTCAGAGGCCATGAAATGCCCAGATAGCACAAACCCCTCAAATGCCCCCTTTTGGAAAGTAGACACCCCAAGTTTTCTGCTGAGAGGCATGTTGAGTATTTTGAAAATCTCGCTTTTTGGCACAAAGTTTTGAAAATTGAAAAAAAATAAATAAATGAGATCTGCAAAATACTCAACATGCCTCTTAGCAAATACCTTGAAGTGTCTACTTTCCAAAATGGGGTCATTTGAGGGGGTGGGTTTGTGCTATCTGGACATTTTAGGGCCTCTGTAACTGTGATAGGTAGTGAGGAGTAAAATCACAATTTTATGCCTTTAGAAAGCCTGAAGGCGGGGCTTGGTTTTTGGGGTCCTGTACACAGCTAGGCTCCTAAAAAGTCTCACACATGGTAATCCTCATACACAGGAGCAGAATGTATTTTAGGGTGTAATTCCACATATAACTATGCCATGTTTGAACAATGTATCATTTAGTGACAACTTTGTGTAAAAGAAAATGGTAATTTTCCCGCAACTTGTCCCAAAGGGAATGTAAATATCTCCTATGACAACAATAGGTAGTGACAGGTATGCCTTTTAACCACTTAAGCCCCAGACCATTTTGCCGGCCAAAGACCAGAGCACTTTTTACGATTCGGCACTGCGTCGCTTTAACTTATAATTGCACGGTCATGCGGTGTGCCTCCCAAACAACATTTTTCTTTTTTTCTTTTTAACATGCTTATTCCATACAAAAAAATAAAGAGATATTTAGCATTATTTTTAAACAAGAATACACTATATCTAGAAAGTTATAAGATTTACCATCATCTCTTTTTATTATACAGATAGGTCCAAGAAGTCAGCAACAAATATAATACTATCTCCATAAACCAACATCAAATACACTTACAGGACAAAACAACAGCAAACTCACATCTATATGTTATTTTTCAAAGAAACTAAATTATGCTCTACTCATTACCTTAATCTACTATAGTTCACTCTTCTCATCCTCATCAACAACCCCCCCACCCTTCCCCTCTCCACCACACGAGCCATCTTACATTGAATTGCTCGTATTCAGCCAATATCTCCAGATTTTAATACATTTTTGGGATGTTCCTCGATGTTTATATGCTAGTCTCTCTTTTCTTAAAATTAATTTTATTTTATTACCCCATTGTTTATGGGTTAGAGGGGTATTAGCGGTCCAATTTTGTAGAACACATTTGCGAGCTATGTAAAGAGATCTAGTCCACATTATATACATCTCTTACTGGTAAGATTCCATCTGGGATTATTCCCAGTAGTGATAATTTAGGGGTATTTATTAGTTCTGTCCTTGGTATTGTGTTCAAGGTCAAAAACACCTTCTCCCAATATCTTAGGACAGCGCCATAGCATATGGATAAGGGAGTCATTAGATACTACTATGTGGGGATAGATTTATGGCATTTTTATTAATATATATATTTTTTACTAGTAATGAGGGCGATCATCGATTTTTATTATGACTGTGACATTATGGCGGACACATCGGACAATTTTGGGACCATTGCCGTCGATCAATGCTATAAATTTGCATTGATTACTGTAAAAATGTCACTGGCAGTGAAGGGGTTAACCACTAGGAGGCAAGGGAGGGGTTAAGTGTGTCCTGGGGAGTGATTCTAACTGTCTGGGGGGTTGGCTACTGCTTGCTGCTTCCGATGACAGGGAGAAGACGATCAGTGTCCTGTCACTAGGCAGAACGGGGAGATGCTGTGTTTACATCAGCATTTCCCTGTTCTACAGCTCCGTGACAAGATCGCGGATATCCCCAAAGACATCAAGTCCATGGGTCCCACGGGCACAGTCACGGAGTTTGTGGCAGACACGCACAGCCAGTGGTGGGCGCGTGCATGGCGGGAAATTCAAAGTAACATACGGGTACGTTACTTTGCCCAGCCATGCCATTCTGCCAATGTAAAAGTACAGGAGCCAGTCGGGGAAGCAGTTAAAAAAAAATGGGGTCTATTAGACCCTATATCTCCCCTCTGTCCTCAAAGCATCTGACCATACCAAGATCGGTGTGATAAAATGTTTTGTCAATTTCCCTGTTTATGTCCTGTGAAACCTAAGTCATGAAATGCTTGTAGCTTCCAGTTTCTTAGGCCATAGACATGATTGGAGCCATTCTGGTCTCTGATCAGCTCTAGGGTCAGCTGGCGGAACCACTGGCTGCATTATCAGGTTCCCTGTTGGGTCAGGAGAGCTAGAGAAAGCCATGGAAGACAGAGGAAGGGGGGACTGTCACTCCCCCTGCTTATAAAAGCAGTCTAGATGCTAATTAGCTGCTAGGATTGCTTTTACATGAAAGCCAACTGCTGGCTGAAAAGAATGATACCAATATGATACCTAAACCTGCAGACATCATTCTGGTATAACCACTCAAAGTCCTACACCATACCAGTACGTTGCTGGTCCTTGTTGGGCATACATTGTAATGTTATTTTTTTCACACAGCCTGTAGGCTGAACAAAAAAAAGAGATTGATTGGTGGGTATGCCCACCATTAGAATACCACCCTTCATCCACCCACTTCTAATGATGGGTATACATGCACCATTTTTTTTTTAACTGTGGTGGTGAAATCACCTCCTACAGCTCTGCAGTCACTGATTTATGTATCCTAGGGGGCAAACGCTGTTGCTGTCAATATAAATAAATCAGTGCTGCAGCTAAATGGTGTACCTGCTAAGCAAATGATGTTTAGCAATAAAACAAAGTAACATTACAGTATAATAGGGATACTTACCATACCTGCAAAGCAAATGCAATAAAACATGGTAAAAATAAAACATTTTTAACGCAAACTGTGCCTCTAAAATATATCCCGAAGCATGGGGGCAATCCGCCCCTAATGTTAAGAGAAAATTGCTCCTCCACCCCTACCCCCATGCTTTGGCAATATATGCCGAAGCATGGGGGCAATTTGCCCCTAATGTTAAGAGCAAATCGCTCCTCCACCCCTACCCCCATGCTTTTGCATATATGCTCTTTTTTTTAACTGTGGTGGTGAAATCGCCTCCGACAGCACTGGGGTCATGGCTTTACATATTGTGAGAGCAAAAGCTGTTGCTGTCAAGATAAATAAACCCATGCTGCAGCTGAATGGTGTACCTGAAAACAAAAAGAGGTTAACAATAAAACACAGCTGAAAAGCAAACATGATAAAACATAAAAGCAAACAATAAAAAAATGCATTGTAGAATACAGTAAAAAGGAGCAGAACAATAGAGAGAGTATAGAGAGAGAACAATAAAACAACAACTATTTTTGTTTTTGTATTTTATATATTTTTTAACACTTTTACAGTGATCACTGGTGACAGGGGGTGAGAGGGTTAACTAGGGGGTAATCAGGGGGTTAAAACCTTTATTAGGTAATATATGGGGGTATCACCTGAGGCTATAAAAACCTGACAGTGAAACTTAGCCCTTGTACAAACGGTCGGAAATTCCGACCACAAAATCCGTCTGATTTTTCAGACGGATTTTGTCCTAAACTGGTGTACACACAGTTGGACAAAGTTATTGGAAAATCCGATGGTTCAGAACGTGATGACGTTCATTCGTTCCGACGGGACTACGTTCAGCCTAGTAGCCAATAGCTTTGCTCTCGTACTTTGATCTGAGCATGCATGGCACTTTGTCCGATCGGAATTCTCTACAAACGATCGGAAAAAGTCAGATCGGATTTTGTTGTTGGAAAATTTGAGATCCTGCTCTCAAATTTTTTCTGTCAGAATTACCGGCGGAAAAAGTTCGATAGAGCCCACACACGATCAGATTTTCCGACAATATAATCTGATCGGACCGTTTCCATCGGAATTTCCGACCGTGTGTACAAGGGCTAACAGGTATGACTTTGGAACAGCCTTCATTTTTTCAGGATCATTACTGGGCATGCATGCACAGTAAGATGAGGATCTGGCAGTGATGTTTTTACTGTTAAGCTGTGCAGAACAGGACTGCATAGTGAAAATTGCAAAAGCTGAAAAGAAAGTATGTAGTTGACCAGGTGAGCTGCCTTTAAAGAGGTGGGGGAATAATTGGAAGGCAACTGTACAAAAATACAGGGTTACTTCAACAGATAAATACCCTTTTGTGGAAAAAAAATTAGCAAATAGAAAAAAAAAATAACACATGAAATTGATAAACAGGCCATATTGTAATTTAATATTATTAAAAAATACATGTCCTTTTCAATCTGCAACTGCTATCATTTTCTGTATTTTGTAAAATGCAGTGCAATATGGCAATCATTACATTTGGTATACAGAAGGCCTCAAAGGATGTTATTTTCTGCTTGTGTGATTGTGTCAATGATTTTACCTGAGTTACATGTCAAATTTTAGGCACCCTCGGCAATAGAAAATACATTTTTGGTGAGATATTCCTCAAGGGTTAAATACTTATAAAGGGATGGAAACAGTTCAGCTTTTCTCATTGGAAAACTGAGAATGCACCTGTCAATTATAATGAACCAGACTCTCCCTTTTAAAATCAGTCTGCACAGGGCATGGTCAAAAACTAAATAAATAAATAACGTAGGGCTCAGCAACAAAGTTTGTTAACCCTTTTGCACCAGTGCCTCCCAGCCCTTTAAGAAGTTTCAGATGCTGGGAGTCGGGGCAGGGTTAATGATCAATTGACCACTGTGATTGGCTGTCACGGTGATCACATGACCGGACAACTTTCCAGTAGCTGTACCAGCAGCACATAGGGCTTACACTCTCCACACAGCTGTGTCGGTTAATTGGTAGGCAAATATGTGGCCACTCAGCACCAAGGACCACCCACTGAGAGGCCACATATTTGTGTACTGTCAGTGCCTAGAGGTTAAAATCCTTACAAATGGCATAGATAACCCAGAGTGGATTTTTTTTTTTTTTTTTTTTTACAAAAGTACAATTTCACGCTAAAGGTTTTTTATTTCAGGAATTGTATGGGGGTACAATTTGAGGTAGGGGGAAGGTGAAGTGTTACTTGACTTGTACTTAAGGTACCTTTGTGATTTTCACTTTTCATTTGCTTTTGGTGTCAAATACTTTACACAAATAATCTGTTCTGGTCTAAGCCCTTGTACACACGGCCGGACATTCCAACAACAAAATCCGTCGGATTTTGTCTGATGGATTTTGTCCGAAACTTGTGTTGCAAACACATGGTCGTACACAGTTGTCGGAAAATCCGATCGTACGTAACATGATGACGTTATTTTATTACGATGGGACTACGTTCAGGCTAGTAGCCAATAGCTTTGGTCTAGGAATTTGATCTGAGCATGCGTGGCACTTTGGCCGATCGGAATTCTCTACACAAAATCAGACAAAGTCCGATCGGATTATGTTGTCAGAAAGTTTTATATCCCAGCTCTAAAACATTGTCCGTCGGATATTCCGACGTGAACAGTCCGATGGAGCCCACACAGAGTCGGATTATCCGACAACACGGTCCGATCGGACACTTTCCATCGGAATGTCCGACCGTGTGTACAAGGGCTAACACTGCTGAGAACTATCATGCCATCTCTATTGATCCAGTGTAGTCATCTCTTTTTCCTTTTTTGTTAATGATATCATGATGTTTTTATCACATAAGTTCATATATGCTCTACATTTTCTGAGTTAAAAAAGGTTTCACTTTTTTAGTGGCTTTTTTTTTTTTATGACCAATTACAGATTCTTTTGACTCTATTGTACTTGTCCGGTTGTCATTTAAAACACCAAAAATAGATTTATCTTGATATGCTCTTGCTTTGCCTTACTGCGAGTATAAACTGGCACATACCAAATGATATGAGGGTCTTGCTGACATCTGACAAATTTTCACAGCCCTTGTCATCCTGTGCATTAGTGCCACCCGCATATTATATAAAGTCTTATATATCGCGTGGGATTTAAAGGCAGGTGCCTTGGCATATGTCTAAACGGGATTTCTCCTGTCAGATATTTTATTTGTGAAAGTCTTTCTTCTCTCTATGTTTTTCTCTTTTTTAAATTCTATATTTAGGAAACTGAGCTAAGATAGAATAATGTGTGCTGTGAAGACACAGAGTTATCTACAGCACTTAACATTTTTTATTTTTTTTTGTTTACTTCTCCACTTCCTTCACCCTTTGTTTAAAAAAAAAAAAAAATCATTCTGAGTTTTAGAAAAAGATGTAGTGCTTCTTTTATTAGAACAATAGCAGCAATAGTGGAAAATGTATCAGTTATATTGTGGCAGGGAATAGAAGCTGCAATGATCATGTTCCAAGCTTAGTAACCAAGAGTGAACCATAAGACTTCATTTTTATTGTAGTCAGATCATATAATTGATGACTTCTAATTGGGTGTTGTGGGTTTGCACTTGCACATCACAATCGCTATTTCACTATTTGCATTGCTGTTTTGAGCAAACCTAAACAATGTAAGAAGCCTGTAGGAAATTTCACATAGTATGGTTCTTCCTCACACATTAACAGAACAATAATCCCTACTTTAACCACTTCCCGACCAGCGCACGACGATGTACGTCGACAGAATGGCACGGGCAGGCATATTGGCGTACAGGTACGTCCAATATTCGATGCCGCCCTGCCATCGGGAGCGCGCCGCCGGCGGCGCGCTCCCGCGCTGGTCGGGACCCCCGTGAGTCCGGTCGCGGGACCCGCGGACTCGATCGCCGCGGGCATCCCCGCGATCGTCTCACGGAGTGGCTGAATGGAGGAAATGCTGTGTAAACAACATTTTTCCATTCTGCCTAGCAACTAGTGACGCTGATCTCTGCTCCATGTGATTGGAGCAGAGATCAGTGTACACTAAATGAAAGCCCAACCCCCCCACAGTTAGTAACACACCCCTAGGAACACTTAACCCCTACACTGCCACCCACTGGTTAACCCTTTCACTGCCAGTGTCATTTACACAGGAATCACTGCATTTATATAGCAGTGATTACTGTATAAATGACAATGGTCCCAAAAATGTGTCAAAAATGTCCGATGGGTCCCCGACAATGTCGCAGTCACAATAAAAATCGCAGATCGCCGCCATTACTAGTAAAAAAAAAATAATAAAAAATTATTAATAAAAATGCTATAAAACTATCCCTATTTTGTAAACGCTATAACTTTTGCGCAAACCAATCAATAATCGCTTATTGCTATTTTTTTAACCAAAAATATGTAGAAGAATACGTATCGGCCTAAACTGAGGGAAAAAAATGTTTTTATATATATTTTTGGGGGATATTTATTATAACAAAAAGTAAAAAATAATGCGTTTTTTTCAAAATTGTCGCTCTATTTTTGTTTATAGCGCAAAAAATAAAAACCGCAGGGGTGATCAAATACCACCAAAAGAAAGCTCTATTCGTGGGAAAAAAAGGACGTCAATTTTGTTTGGGAGCCACGTCGCACGACCGCGCAATTGTCAGTTAAAGCGACGCAGTGCCGAATCGCAAAAAGTGGTCTGGTCTTTGACCAGCAAATTGGTCCGGTCTGAAAGTGGTTAAGACATACGGAGAACTTTGCAATGTAATTTTAAATGGAAGGGTCTCACAAACAAAAGCAACTTTAAATGCATTTTATGTTCATCTTTCATGCTTCCAAATATCTATAGAGATAGTGTTTGAAGTGCCACTTTCCCTGGTTCTGTCATCCAAAGCCATATTTCTCATGTCATGCCTTTATAAAAAGAAATGAAGAAGTTTTGCTGTTCTACAAAAAAAGGTCACTTGGGTGTTACATTGTCACAATGGTCACGGTAGGACAAAACGTAATAGGTGGCTGATCCTGGAAGTGCTAGCTTAAATATTATGCAGCTAAGAGAAGATTGCTGCAAGAAATGCTACAATGCAGTTTATTCCAGCATTTCGCAACATTACTAAATCACCTACTTTAGGACTCAACTATAATTTCCTGCAGGAGATTCAATAGGGATTTGTGCAGAGAGTTGCAGGATGGAAACTACTCCTTGTAGAAGATCAGTTTGAGGACTGGGCTGATCATCTACACAGGTAATTGCTGCATGTCTGCTTACATGTGAATGGCCATTAATAGCAGTAGGAGTTGTTGGATTATTATTGCTTTTTACAGGGTTTACAGACTGTTGAGTTTACCACATTAAAACATAGTCAGCCCCTTAACCGGACGTGTGAATGAGACCCTGTAAAATTCATGGATTTTTGTCAAATACAACCTGTTCTGGGTCACCCTGCCTCAATTTATTGGAAACGCCTGATTGTAAGCTGTTTTGGAGAACAAATATGAATAGTTATAAATGCATAGCATGTTGTTGCTATGTAAGTACTGTAAAAAATTTCAAAATATGTCCTCCAAGCAATTCTTTAAGCTTATACATAAATTCATACAGCCATGCATGTTTTTATGTACAATGTAATAATTGTCCATATAACGCAGAAAAAAAACTTAGGATGTGCAAAATGCAATAGTCGTTAAAAAACAAATTAGATTTCAGTTTACTGAAAATGTACAGGCAATGACTTATAATGGTAATGACTTTAACTGACGTGGAGCTTCAATAGGTAAGACATACTGAAGAATTTAGAGTGGATTTAAACGCTAACCGGATGGCATTTAGTTTGCTGTGTGTTAAGCAATTGTTATTTTTTTTTTAAAACAAAGTGCAGTTTTTACGTTTTTTTTTTTCTGCTTTGCATCTTCATTTCATTCAGTCTTTTTCTGCAACTTCCTAACCACATGTATGCATTAAAGCATTGTCTGCACACCATTGCTCTGCACTGGTTCATTAAAAGTAGCAACAGTGGACCATGCCACATGATGTGACATTATGTCAATGTAGGAGCCCAATTGAAAACAACCTTTGAAATGGCATTAATATATCAAAATGTATATGTGATTGGGTTTACTTTGAAGATCCTGGGAAGCTGGAAATCGCTGTAGCTGCTATCCTTTGGATTATGTACAACCTCCTGTGTTCACTATGCAGCAGGGCACCATTCAGATTATACTTTACATTCTCTTAAATAATGCAAAGTTTTCTCTGGTTGGACAAGGTGGAGAGGAGGAGTGGTGACATCACAATCTCCACCTTGTCCATTTAGAGAATGTTTTGTATTAATCGAAAAAAGTGTTCTCTGAATGAGGCCAGTGACAATAAAGTGAACTCTTGTGTTCACTAAGTAGCAGGGCAGCCACTTGGCAGAGGACCCAGAAGCTAGCAGTGATCACTGTAGTAGCAGGGACTACTACAGTGATTTCCAGCTTCCACAGGGTTCGGCCAGGTATAGTACATGCATACTTAGACAATAAAGCATACGTAGAGGAGGAACAAGGGATTTTAACGGTGCTTACAATTTCAAAGAACAAAAAGTATAGCCATGTTAAAAATAAATGATTTATTTAAATCACAGTTTAAAAACCATTCACTTAAAAAAGTGCTGAGGTATTGACAAGAAGATTAACATTTGAGGTCCAAGAACATAGTAACAAAGAGATTCATTGCACATTATCCCGACATGTTTCGATGATAAGCTTCCTCAGGGGATGTGCAAGCTACTACAAAAAACAATGAAAAGGAAAAAGAAAAACAATAAAACTACAGAGAATGAAAAATACAAAAATTAAGTACATAGATATGAATTTATTTCGACATATATATGACAGTGCATTAAGAAGCCAGCATCAACAGACAAATGCTTACCCTCAACCAAATAACCAAATGGGGGGAACCTCTACTTGATGGATTTAACCTGCCAATCAAAACCTAAAAGAACATATGCGCCCAAGGGGTGATAGAGAGGGGTAAAGACCAGGCTAAAAAAGGGAAGAAAAAATAATAATAAAACAAAAAATCTGTGAATAATGAGTTAATGAAATAAATATATATTATAAACTGCTAGCCATCGTATACAACTAAGGGGCTCGCCTCCATAGCATACCATTTAAGTTGTATTTTCTTTTACTCTCCTCAACAGATATACAGGAGATACTATTGAAGCAATTCATCTGAAAGTGAATTTATATTCATATCAATAAAGAATATAAAAAAAGAAAAAAAACTACATAAATGAATGATATATATATAAAATATCCCCTGAGGAAGCGTATCAGCGAAACATGTCGGGATAATCTGCAATGAATCTCTTTGTTACTGTGTTCCTGGACCTTCAATGTTAATCTTCTTGTCAATACCTCAGCACTTTTTTAAGTGAATGGTTTTTAAACTGTGATTTAAATAAATCATTTATTTTTAACATGGCTATACTTTTTGTTCTTTGAAATTGTAAGCACCGTTAAAATCCCTTGCTCCTCCTCTACATATGCTTTATTGTCTTATTTTGGGATGTGGTGCTAAATCTTGATGGGTGTCCCTTAGGAATTTGACCAATATTGAACCTACATGCATACTTACATTGGTCCAAGCTGGACCAATATAACCATGCATAATAGTCAATATCTAAACTTCCGCTCTCATGCTCATCTCCAGGATTTCTCCAGAGCCTCTCTCATCCTCTGGAACTCGCTAGCTCCAACTGTCCGGCTATCCCCTACTCTTGCTACCTTCAGGCGATCCCTAAAAACTCAACGCTTCAGGAAAGCCTATCACGACTCTAACTAATTTTTTCCACTTCCATCAGCTCATTCCCCACAGTTACAACCTTTTGTATCACCTGCCCCACCCTATTAGATTGGAAGCTCTTCTAAACAGGGCCCTCTTAATCCTCTTGTATTTTATTGGATTATAACTATATTGTCTCCCTTTTATATTGTAAAGCACTGCGTAAGCTGTTGGTGCTATATAAATCCTGTATAATAATAATAATAATAATAAAGCATTCTCATGCTACAAAGTCAGGTAACTTGAAAGTAATGGTTTTGAAAACTATTGTATGAGTCACTACTGAATATGGAATTTTTTAGGCAAATACATGAAATATGATAAGGAGTATATACTAGTACTAACTGCCAAACGATTCAATAGTTTATCTGCTACGATATGACTTGTGTGTTGTGCTAATGAATATCAAAATAGCTAATAAGATACACAAAAAAGAGAGAGTGACTTAATCCACCCTCTGCTTATCTGCAGACACCAATAAATCATTTGCAGTCAGTTAACTCTGTGCTAGTACTTAGCATTATATGATGGTTTCAGTAAAAAAATAGTAATGTAGAATACCGCAGTCTCCCAACCATTAGAAAAGCTTAGAGATTTGTTTCAGAGAGTAACATCTAGAAGTGACAAGAGATGAGCGCCTCTATTTTTCATCTTATACCATCAACTACTTTCTATCGCTTTTGACAATGAGGAATAATACTTGGTCTGCATTAGCTATTTTATTACTTTTGGTGGACAGGGGCAGTTATAACCTCAAAGCAGTGTATATGTACTGTATGTGTTAAGCACAGAGACTATTAAATATGAACTACATGCACATGAAAACACTATTTATTACACCGTTGATTTTTCATATATACTGTACATTCACATTAGAGCCTGCCCTCAAGGAGCTAACAATCTAAGGTCCCTAACTTACATTCATGCATACGCATACAAGGATAAATGTACCTACTAGCATGTCTTTGGAGCATGGGAGGAAACCCGCCAGGCAGAACATGCAAACTCCATGCAGGTAGTGCCAGCATTGGCATTCAAACCATCAACTCTAAAGCCCCATACACTATCAGATTTTCAGATGATTTTTTCCTGTAGATTTACCAAAACCATGTAGTGCAAGGGCCTGCCTGATTGCACACGCATTCAAACTCCTAAGGTTTCACCTCATATTATATGGTTTTGGTAAATCTGAATGAAAAAATCAGCAGAAAATCTGATAGTGTGTATGGGGCTTAATGCTGCTAGACTGAAGTGCTAACCACTTATCGTGTATTCCACTGAATTAATAGGTTTTCAATGATGAGTGATGGCCTTCTCAATGTTTTGCTTCTTTGATGTCAATTCATAAGTCTGGAGAAGGTTGGTGACCAAGATGTATTATTTAACTGCATTAGAGAAAAGATAGGTCACTGGTAGAGCTATGCTGTCAAGCAGGGTCCCTTGAGTGGCATGGTTGGCTGAAAGGAATTGCATATCTATGGTAGGCTGTTTCCCGGGTTTAGCTTGATGAAGACCACTTTGGACCAAATGATTGAGTGGCACAATGGTGTCCATGGAGCTTACAGTGGAGCTTTATTCAGAAAATTAAGCCTTACTAGATCACTTTAGGCTTGGCCCTTTTGCAGGTATAGCTATGTAAAACATGAAAAAATAAGAGCCTATACTGTGTAGAATTCAGTAATACACTGTGTCACCCTGCTCTGCACATGCTCAGTTGCTCTCTATTTTTCAGCACTGTGCCACAAATTTGTACAGAATTATACAAATTTGTAGAGGCTGATCTGCTCACAGCCTAAATATTTACTGCTGCTCAGGGGCTCTGGGTTTCAGCAAAATGGCAGCATCTGGAAAGAAGAAACAGGAACAAAGTTGAAGGCAATTTACAAAATGACTAATTTTGATAGCATACATATTAATATGGAATGTATGTTTCTTGCTAAAGAACATTATTTTTTGTGGGTAAAGTTAAGGTTTAACTGACCCTGCCGGTGATGAAATGTGATAAAGTATTCTTTCAAATTATATATTTTTTGGTTAGAATTCGTAGTTGCATTCCTTTGCTACAAGTAGAAGGAAGAAATTGAAATGTATAGTATGTAGCTAAAAGGAGCACAAACATTACTACGCACGACACCCTTGTGACATTGCAGACACAATTTGCCACATGTGCTATAAATAATGTGCACGTCATGGGCAATCACGAAGTGACTTGTCAAACACCTGTGGTCTGGTAGTTTGAGTATTATAATTACCAACAGGGACCTGTGAATTGTGAACAGTTTAGCGGAAAAAAAATATATATATACAGTTTGGAGCCTGTAATATGCTTTTACTGAGCAGTAAACTGCAGGCTATAAAAGAACGCTTCTACTAAAGTAAGCATGAACATTATAACCAGATTTTTCACCTTTCCCTAGTTACTGTCAACAATTTATGTCCATTAGCAAAGTGAAGCACAAGATTTTCTCATTATGTGATTCTTATGGGATAGTGTGAACATCTGTTCTGGACGGGGTTCAATCAGTAATATGTCACCACTTACTGTACTTGGCTTCTTTTTTTGTCTCAGCACCTCGCAGGAACTTTACACTGTTGTTGTCTTACTTAAAGCAATCTACCATGACACCTGTTAAAATTATGTTTTTGCTGTGAGTAACACGTCAGAAAATAGTTTTTTTCTGTGCATACATGAATTCTTTTTCAATTTTTTGAAAGTCTGTCTACTGAGCGCCCTTCCTGCCCAGGCCAATTTACAACTTTCTGCACTGTTGCAGTTTAAATGACAATTGTGCAGTCTTGCTACACGGTACGCATATGGTATTTTTTATCATTTCTTTCACACAAATAGAGTTTTCCTTTGGTGGTAATCACCACTGAGTTTTAAATTTTTTTGATAAACAAAAGTTTTTCTTAGTTTCTGTTATATAATTTTGCAAACACAGAATTTTTCTCCTTTACTGGTGTGTGTGGATAAGGCTGCACTGGTGGCCACTGATGAGGCAACACTGATGGCCACTGATAAGACTGCACTGATAGGCTGCACTGATAAGGCGGCACTGGTGGGCACTGATTAGGCTGCACTGATAGGCGGTATTGAAGAGCACTTATAGATGGCACTGATGAGGAGGCACTGATTGGCAGCTCTGATGTGCACTGATTGGGGGCATTGCTTGGCACTGATTGACAGCACTGATGGGCACTGATTGGCAGCACTGACAGACACTGATTGGCAGCACTGGTGGTCACACTTTGGCACCGATGGGCATTGTGTGGGCTGCACTGATTATCATGGCAAATTTCCCCTTTCACACTAGCCAGTTACTGGCTCTCTCTTCTCCACACACTGTGGCAGTGTGAGGAAAGAAATTACAATAACTGGCAAGTGTGTTTAAATGCTGATCTACTGTGACACAGCCAATCACATGGTAAAGCGCCAACGTCATTATCTCTTTAAACTGATCTCTGTGTCCTATGGACACATTCTGTGTGGCAAGAATGGGAGGACATCATATGACGTCCTCCCAGAACTAGAACGATCCCACCTGGCAGTCATTTGACTATACGGCAGGCGGGAACCAGTTAAAGTGATATTAACCACTTCAGCCCAGGCTGGTTGCACCCCCTTCACGACCAGGCCATTATTTGTGATACGGAACTGCGTTGATTTAACTGAAAATTGTGCGTTCATGCAACACTGTACCCAAACAAAATGTATGTCCTTTTTTTTCCTCACAAATAGAGCTTTCTTTTGGTGGTATTTCATCACCTGGGGTGACATAGTGGTGTAGTGGTTAGTACTCTCACCTAACAGTAAACAGGGTCACTGGTTCAAATCCCAATCATGACACTACCTGCCTGGAGTTTGCATGTTCTCCCTGTGCCTTTGTGGGTTTTCTCCAGTTTCCTCCCACACTCCAAAGACATGCTAGTAGGTTAAGGGGCTTCTGTCCAAAAAAAAAAATTGGCCCTAGTATATGAATGTGAGTTGGCGACCTTGGATTGTGGGCTCCTTGAGGGTAAGGACCAATGATACTCAGGTTGAACTGGATGGGCTGGTGTCTTTATTCAACCTCACTAACTATACTACTATACTAACCTCAGCGTTTTTTATTTTTTGCACTATAAACAAAAAACAGCAATTTTGGAAAAACAAACACAATGTTTTACTTTCTGCTATGAAAAATATATCCAATAAAAAAAAAAAAATCGAATTTCTTCACCAATTTAGGCCAATATGTATTCTGCTACGTGTTTTTGTTAAAAAAAATCCCAATAAGCGCATATTGATTGGTTTACGCAAAAGTTATCGTGTCTACAAGCCGAATGTCACAAAGGAGCCCACTGTGCTTAGTCTTTATACATTGTAGAGGTCAAGTTCTACCCAACACCTAGGACTGAAAGTAAACATAACTTCTGAACTGTCTTAAAATTAATGCAACCTGCAGTATTGTTGGATGTTGATAGAGTGGTCTCCATTTGTTCTTATTTCTCCCATTGAGACTCTCATCACTCTGGGATCAACAAGTGGGATTTTCATACAGATTGGTGGAGCTTCCAAAACCTATGTCTGAGTGTACAAAAGCTACCCGTAGCTAAAGACAGTAAAAAAAAAAAAAAAGCACTGGGAATAAAGGAAGGGGGATATACCAGCAGTAAGACCACAGTAATGTCCATAACATTTTGGCCCCTTTCACACATCCATCTGTGGATGAAATACGGACATACGTGCATCCCTATGAGATAGCGGGTGTCTGCAGATGAACATCCGCAGACACCTGATATGGTCCGATTCTGCAGACAGAGGAAAATCCTATTTTTCTATCCGTCTGCAGAGCGGATCAGATGAACACGTACAGAAGGTCCGTGTTCATCCAATCCCCCATAGAGGAGAGCGGAGATCTGAGAGGCGGTCTCTGCACAGTGTGCAGGGACTGCCCTGTCATCCGCCGGTTCAGCGGGGATCAACGGAGCGATCATGGGGCAGATCATTACGGATCTGTCCCATGTGAAAGGGGCCTTTATCAACAGATACAGATCATTTTTGCTGACCTTATGGTGTTAATTTACTAAAGGCAAAGAGACTGTGGACTTTGCAATGTGCAAGTGCTACAGAGATTAGTAAATGAGATAAAGGTTCACTTTGCAAACAATACCCAATCACGTGCAAGGAAAAAAAAAATGTGCTTGCATGTGATTGGATGATGGAAATCACCAGAGCTTCTGCTCATTTACTAAGCTCTGGAGCAACTGCTTGTGTAGATGCAGATGCACTTTGCAAAGTCCACAGTATATTTGCCTTTAGTAAATCAACCCCTTTGTATCTTTACTGTGAGCATAGTCATAATATACCTCTTGGTTGGGTGGTATATTCTGTCATGCAAGAGTACCGATTGCCTTTGTATATAAGAGTTAAAGTGGAAGTAAACTCCCCTATCCTTTTCAGCCAAGGAAGCTGCCATCTTTGCCTCTGTTTAATCTTTAACTGCTATGGTGCTGCACATGTGATTCGTTATGACACCAGCCATTGGATGGTTTGATAGTTTGGCTGAGAGCACAGCCAATGTGCAGTTAGCATTCCCGGCATGCCTTTTTTTTTTAACTGTTTAAATCGATGGGTTTACTTCCACTTTAACTGCACTGTAAAGAAAGTGTTGATGATCATTGAATTATAAGAGGTTAAAGCAGCCATAAACAACATACAAATAATAATAATGAAATAGCAAAACCTACATTTGATTCAATATCCACCTTTGACCCTTCCAGAGATTCCCCTGCAATTTGTTTTTTCAGCCACTAAATGTCCTCAATTTGTTGACCATCATCATTCAATGGACTTTCTTTGAGCCCAAGCCGTTCTGCAACCGCCTCAACCTGTGATTAATCAGTGAAAGGAGAAGTAGCACACAAATGAGTTGATCACTCTGTCGCTCTGCTTTTTTTCTGTCACCATGTTCCTTGTCAGACCATGAACGTATTGGCACCTTATTCTGCTTTATTCGCTTTAAGTCCAGCCCTACTGTAAAGGGACTGCAAGGAGCTAATAATAGCCCTAATTTGGGGTAACTAAATATACCTAAAAATACTTTTAATGTCACAATAATGATTACATAGTTACATTAATTGTGTCTTTATATCTGCTTACAGTTCAGCTTTAATGTACTCTTTTTCTATACCAGGATGTAGCACAACTGGGACTGCATAGCAGTCCAGATGTGGAAAGGAGTTAAAAAAGAAGTTTGAAAGGATAAAGTAAACAGTTCATTAATTATCTGCTAAGTAATCATTACAGAACAAAGTATAAACAATGCAATTCATACTGTACCACTGGCTCTTAAAATAATTGACTAGCTTGGTTTGATGGTGCTATGTGCTTTGAAATGTTCAAATGCCACTGAAAAAAAAGAAGATATCACTGCTACACTCAATTAGTGGGAAATGCTGATCTTGCCATTTGCAGGCAGGCACTTGTTCTAGTTTTGAGCAACAGTTTAAATGTATGTCAGCGATATCATAACTCTGTGTTCTGTATCCATAGCACCAATGTTATTTTTTTAGAAACTAATTCTAAAACTCACATGTTTGTTGAAGGTAAAATAACTATTCAGTGTTAATTTTGTGTATACTGATTTGCAAATTTGAATTAACATAATTAAGTCATGATGGAACAACACTTCATTAACACTCTGTTCTCAAGATGTGTAGCAAGGGAGGCACCTCTTATTGTCAGAATCAGTGACAAGTACTGGGCTCATCTGCATTGCCGTACTGGCTGTCAACCACAGGTTGTGATATAATAAGGGTGTTCTTCTATTAGGGTAGGTAGTCACACTTGCAAATTTTTTTAATGCTGACACTAAGGTGAATCATTGCACCTATAAAGGCACATTAAAAAATGCACCACAGATGCCCTGCAAATCTCTTTTTATTTAAGGGGTGTTTTTTCCACCTCACTTTTGTTTTATAAATGTTCTTCAAATGCACTGTTAATGCATGGTAAAGGCGCTTGTACCATAGACTTGAATGAAAGGAGTTAATACGCTTCAATAACTCTCAGACTTCACACATAAACTTCTCCAGACTCCTCCACACTTGTGTGATGCAAATGCTACATGTTTTGTAAAGTGTGAACAGCTCTGTCCATTTTCCATATCATACGTTGATGGCTGCATTGCTAGGTGTTTGGGTAGCAGCAAAAACTAGACCTCAATAGACATGTGCAGAGTAAAATATTTCGTTTCGGAATTTCGTTTTCGTCCGAAAGCTTAATTTATTTAGTTACTCCCGAAATTCGTTTTTATTTATTTTGTTTTTCGTTCAAAAATTGCATTCGTCCGAAAATCCACATGAATTACGGTCTAATCTGTCTTGGAAGGCTTATGGTGTCTGTCGAATGTATAAAGAAGATTCGACGGAGCTAACTATATAGCATACTTTAGAACCCTATTAAAGTCTATGGGACTCCAACGTTCAAAATCTAAAGTGCTAATTTTAAAGGCTAATTTGCAAGTTACTGTCCTAAAAAGTGTTTGGGGACCCGGGTCCTGCCCCAGGGGACATGTATCAATGCAAAAAAAAGTTTTAAAAACGGCCGTTTTTTCGGGAGCAGTGATTTTAATAATGATTAAAGTGAAACAATAAAAGTGTAATATTCCTTTAAATTTCGTAGGGGGGGGGTTGTCTATAGTATGCCTGTGAAGGGGCACATGTTTCCCGTGCTTAGAATTGTCCCAGCACAAAGTATCATTTATGCAGGAAAAAAAAATCACTCGCGGCTATAATGAATTGTCGGCTCCGTAATACAGAGAACACTCATTGAAAGTCATTGATAAAAAAATAAATAAATAAATAAATAAAAAAGCGTGGGGGTCCCCCAAATTCAATTACCAGGCCCTTCAGGTCTGGTATGGATATTAAGGGGAACCCTGCCTCAAATTTAAGAAAAAATTTGACGTGGGGTTCCCCCTAAATATCCATAACCAGACCCTTCAGGTCTGGTATGGATATTAAGGGGAACCCCGCGTCAAATTTAAAAAAAAATTGACGTGGGGTTCCCCCTAAAAATCCATACCAGACCCTTTATCCGAGCACGCAACCTGGCAGGCCGCAGGAAAAGAGGGGGGGACGAGAGATCGGCCCCCCCTCCCTCCTGAACCGTACCAGGCCACATGCCCTCAACATTGGGAGGATGCTTTGGGGGTCCGTGACCCCTCAAAGCACCTTGTCCCCATGTTGATGAGGACAAGGGCCTCATCTCCACAACCCTGGCCGGTGGTTGTGGAGGTCTGCGGGCGGGGGGCTTATCAGAATCTGGAAGCCCCCTTTAACAAGGGGACCCCCAGATCCCGGCCCCCCCCCTGTTTGAAATGGTAAGGGGGTACAAAAGTACCCCTACCATTTCACAAAGAAAGTGTAAAAAATGGTTAAATAAAACAAACACACTTTTGAAAAATTCCTTTATTAAAAATAAAAAAATAAAAAAAAGATTCCAGCGGCGGTAATCCACTCTTGCTATCCAGCGACGGACGGTCATCTCTCCAGCGATGTCTCATGTCATCCAGCGCAGCAAATCCTCCGTCCTTCTTCTGTCTCCGTGGAGGAGACACTGCAAGGATTCCGGCGGCTGACGTTTCTTAAATACGGAGGGCGGGGCCACCCGTCACCTGACCCCGCCCCCCTCTGACGCAAGGGGAAACCCGGGGTTCCCTGTGACGTAGGGGTGACCCGCACCCCTCTGATGTAACACAGGCAGGTTTCCGTTACATCAGAGGGGGGCGGGGTCACCCATACATCACGGGGAACCCCGGGTTTCCCCTTGCGTCAGAGGGGGGCGGGGTCAGGTGACGGGTGGCCCCGCCCTCCGTATATAACAAACGTCAGCCGCCGGAATACTTGCAGTGTCTCCTCCACGGAGACAGAAGAAGGATGCTGCGCTGCGCTGGATGAGATGAGACATCGCTGGAGAGATGACCGTCCGTCGCTGGATAGCAAGAGTGGATTACCGCCGCTGGAATCTTTTTTTTATTTTTTTATTTTTAATAAAGGAATTTTTCAAAAGTGTGTTTGTTTTATTTAACCATTTTTTACACTTTCTTTGTGAAATGGTAGGGGTACTTTTGTACCCCCTTACCATTTCAAACAGGGGGGGGCCGGGATCTGGGGGTCCCCTTGTTAAAGGGGGCTTCCAGATTCTGATAAGCCCCCCGCCCGCAGACCTCCACAACCACCGGCCAGGGTTGTGGAGATGAGGCCCTTGTCCTCATCAACATGGGGACAAGGTGCTTTGAGGGGTCACGGACCCCCAAAGCATCCTCCCAATGTTGAGGGCATGTGGCCTGGTACGGTTCAGGAGGGAGGGGGGCCGATCTCTCGTCCCCCCCTCTTTTCCTGCGGCCTGCCAGGTTGCGTGCTCGGATAAAGGGTCTGGTATGGATTTTTAGGGGGAACCCCACGTCAATTTTTTTTTAAATTTGACGCGGGGTTCCCCTTAATATCCATACCAGACCTGAAGGGTCTGGTTATGGATATTTAGGGGGAACCCCACGTCAAATTTTTTCTTAAATTTGAGGCAGGGTTCCCCTTAATATCCATACCAGACCTGAAGGGCCTGGTAATTGAATTTGGGGGACCCCCACGCTTTTTTATTTATTTATTTATTTATTTATTTTTTTATCAATGACTTTCAATGAGTGTTCTCTGTATTACGGAGCCGACAATTCATAATAGCTGCGAGTGATTTTAAAGGACTTTTTTTCCTGCATAAATGACACTTTGTGCAGGGACAATTCTAAGCACGGGAAACATGCGCCCCTTCACAGGCATACTATAGACAACCCCCCCCCTACGAAATTTAAAGGAATATTACACTTTTATTGTTTCACTTTAATCATTATTAAAATCACTGCTCCCGAAAAAAGGCCGTTTTTAAAACTTTTTTTTGCATTGATCCATGTCCCCTGGGGCAGGACCCGGGTCCCCAAACACTTTTTAGGACAGTAACTTGCAGAATCTTTTCTCTCTGTCAAATCTTTTTTCTCTGTCGAATATTTTCTCTATATAATCTTGGACTAATAGAGGTAAGGTTAGGCACATTCGACCACAGGTTCTATAGACAGATTGTTGTCAGAGTCATGTCGAATCTCCTATTCTATATCGAACTGTTGTAACAATGAAAACGAAAATAAAGCATTTATTTATGTCGGATCTTTCGTTTTTCGGATTTTGTGCTTTCGTTATCGTTTGTCAAAACGAAAACGAAAATAGCTGAAATTCGGACGAAAATGCATTCGGACGAAAACGAATGCACATGTCTAGACCTCAATGCCTATTGCTAATTCCAGTGTGAGCAAGGGCTTACATTGTAAGTTGTATTGGTGTCTGTTCTTGATTTGATCACATCTCTTTCTTCATAGCAGAGTCATTCATTTGGCGCACACATTATATATTACCATATTATTTTTATTAGTATAATTATTATTTATTATTTTATCATATATTTTTCCATGAAGTATTTGGACTATAGACTGTATGTAAAAATTAAACATAACCCTTACCTGCACAGGTGTCAAATGTTGGAAAGGAAAGCATAATAATTTCTAGGTGGGGGGATTTTATGGTCTTTGGGATATCTGCTTTCTTTATTTAACCTTAAATATGTTATAATGGAAAGCAAATAAAGATGTAAACCTTTAAAGAATGCCATTTTGTTTTCTAAAGCACTGTGTTTCATAAATAGGGAGGATGAGGACATGCCTGGGTTTAAATTGTGGAGGTTTGGCTAAACATATAAAACGTTTGGATGCCAAATCTGAGCCACATTGAAGTTAATAGGTGTCAAAGACTAACCGCCATGTGATTGGAAAAAAAAGCACCCCCCCCCCCAAAAAAACTATTCCTTTAAAGAAAAACATGCTTGGGCAGCCCCCCACATTTAAACCTGTATATTAAGCAGCACATCTCTACCATGTAAGCAAAGTAGTATAGCAAAAGTGACATTTACAGAGGGAAAAAGTTGCCTAAATTGTTTCTCTCTTTTCACTAAAAGCTACATCTATTTTGTGAATAATGTAATGGGGCCCCTTACCAGCCAAGATCCTGATATCGTTTTTTTTTCAGCCAGTGATTCTGTATACAGCCATCTGATACACCCCCCCCACACCACTAATCACCTATACTAGGTTGTCCTATTCCACTGGGGTGCCTTGTACCAATACGACCTGTCACATTGGATGCAATAGACACAATGGGAGGAACTTTTGTTATTCCTCCCTATCTGTGACATTAGTAATGAGGGTTTAGTTACTTCCGATTTTTGTTTGTTGTCTACAAGCCATTACCAGCTTATAAAGCAGATGATCAAACCAATCTTGGTTTGATCAGCTCCCCTTGAGGGTAGAGGAGAGATTTGGGGTCTAATAGACTCAGATCTCTGGACCTGTTATGGCCCTTGCTATTGGTATAGAAATAAAGTTCAATCCAAAGAAAAATGTAAGAAACAAGAGGCAAATACAAGCACGCACATAGGTCCCTCATCCATATGTAAACAGTAATCACACCACACATGTATTGCCACAAACTTCAGAATGAGAGCAATAATTCTAGCACCAGGCCTCCTGTTTAACTCTACAATGGTAATCTGTAACAGGTTGCTTATAGAAAATTGAATGTACCGTAGTTTGCTGCCATTCATACAATTTTAAAGCATGACATATTATGTATCTATTTACTGTGTATAACATCATCTTTTATATTTTACAAAGTTGGGTATTATATTATGTTTGTATGCACTAATATTCATTAACCCCTTGGTACTATAGCTGAAAGACAGCTACGGCCCGTGCCTCAATTGCCGGGAGGGCGTCCATGTACACCCTCCTGTGCATGAGCTGCCTGCGTGCCCCCTGTGGGGCGCTGGCAGTGCGTACTGTGATCAGCAAGTCAATGAGACTTGGCTGATTATAGATCAGAGTAAGAGGCCGATCCCCACCCCTTACCATGATCAGCTGTCAGCCAATGACAGCTGATCACGTGATGTAAACAGAGCCAGTAATTTGATTGACATAAAATAAACGATCACTGGCTTCTGTCAGAGGGACATTGGTCTGATCACGGAGAGCTGCTGCCACCGCCTCATCTTTGCCCAGCAGCGCCAGCTGCCAGTGCCCACCAATGCCATTTACCAGTGCAAATCAGTGCCCACCAGTGCCACCTATGTGTCCACCAGTGCCACCTATCAGTGCCGATCGGTGCTGCCAAACAGTCAGCAGCGGAGCGATCACATGGTAAACTGTCACTGTCAGCGGCCATTCACCATAATCCATGACGTGCTGGGTCATGGGTATACTCGGTTGCGCAAACCCAGTGGGTGCGCGGGAGCGCGATTCTGGGAGGACATCAATGTACGCCCTCCCAGAGTTATCGAGCTGTGCTGTAGCCATGGCACAGTAGTTAAGTGGTTAAAAAAACACACGGGCAATATATAGGAGAATATTAGCCTATGGGTGAACATTATTATTATTATCTATCTATATCTATAGATAGATAGATAGATAGATAGATAGATAGATAGATATACAGTATATAGAGATATATTAAGAGGGATAGCACTGTAACCTTTGGTTTATTCATTCAAATTCACAATTATTTTTTTTCCTGAATATTTGCATTTGAAAATATATAATGTTACAATTTTTACATGTATGAGAGAAATGTCAGATTTGGCCCAGACTAGAGGTGATTAACCTCCCTGGCGGTACGATTATTTCGGATTTTAGGTGCTAAAAGCGGTACCATTATTTTGCATGAAAATTTGGCGTTTTATATTGTAGTCCTGCAATTCTTAGGAATAACTCTCTTAAATCTGTCCAAACCAGAGTCTAGCAGACATCCCGGGTATGATAAAGTTTGAAAAATTAAATCATAAATTATAATATAATAAATAATTATAAATAATTGTACCAAATAATAATATAACAATAATAAAAATTATTCAATAATGCAATCAAATCAAAAACACTGAAATTTGCTCAGTTGCAGAATTGTCACTGTCATTACTTTTCAGTATTTGATGACGGATCTCCCCACAAATCGCTATCGCTCAATTCTGCGAGTGATTCTAATTTATTATCGCTGTTTTCTAGCTGGTCTAAAATAATTTTTGATGTACAGTGACAGTTTTGGTTGCTATGGGCAATCTCCAGTTTCCAGGCATAAAGAACAGTTTTTATTATATAAAACTGCATGCAGGACACTGGGCAGACCACTAGGGACAACGGGGATGTGAAATATTTACATACAGCAATGTAATCTGTAAGATTACATTATACTGTATGTTTACTGTTTGTTTCACTTTTTGAATTTGGCACCGATCTCCGTCCCCGTGCGTCGCAACGCTCGCAGGGCACGGAGATCGGCGATGTAATGCATCGAGCGAGACACGGCTCGCTCGTACAGCGGAGAGACAACGCTGGATCCGAGGGAGAAGGTAAGTAAACCTCCTCCTGGATCCAGCGATGCAGTCCCGAGTCTGACTCGGGGATACCGCTCTTGGTATAAAAAATCCACCCCGAGTCAGACTCGGGAATACCGTCAGGGGGGTTAAGGACCTAAGTCTTACAATACACTATTTGCAAAATAGAGGAAGCTTTCAGGGAAATGTTGATTAACTGCTTTTTTTGATGTGTGATGTTTGCTATACATGGAAAAAAAATTACACAGGGTCCCCCCAAAATCAATGAAAGAGCCTTTGGATTTGGTACAGATTTTAAGAGGGGATTTCAAGAATGTAATAGCCTTGGTACCCAATTCCATATCAAACACTTAATCTGAGAACCTTTTCCTCCTTTCTAAACCATACTAGGTCACATGCCCTCAACCCCCCTGTTTTTTGGAAGGTGGGGGTGGTGTTGATGAAAACAAGGATGTCTTTACTGAAGCCTGGCACCTTGATTGTGAGGATGCAGGGGATCCCAGCTATCCACTCTCACTTTGTAAATGAGTAAGGTGTACATAGTACCCCTACTAATTCACAAAGAAGTAAATAAATAAACACATACAAAGTTCTTTATTACAACCCCCCCTCCAAGAAAATTTCCATCATCGTAAATTCAGCATAAATCATAATGAACATCATCTGCTGAAAGAAAAAACCTGAACCTAACTCCTGTGGTTTCACTGTCACCCATACTCCACTCCTGACATTTTCATGCATTGCTGACACTGAAATCCTGCCTCGAAATCTTCCTTGGTATATCTGTTAATGCTGACCATGATCACTAGTTGTCAAGTACCTCTGGTGAAGGGTTGCAAACATTCTCTTCAAGTTCAGGCAAAATAGTACAGACATTTACTGTACTTCAGACACATTTTCAGAACTGGATACTTGTTTTTTTTTTTCCTTATAGTTCAAGAAACAGAGGGAAATCACAACCCAGTATTAAATTGTGTAGCTAGGTCTCTACCACACCCATGATGTGCTTTATAGTTCTACTTGGCATTTCCACAATAGGGTAATCTATCATCCAACATGTGAAAGCACCTATGGTAATTTCTTTGCTAATTTGTTCACTTTTTTAAAAGAAAGATCCATCAATTTATCAGCTGGGCCACATCTTTCATTATAACATGTGGCTCACATGTTTGATGGTGGATCAATTTACTGACTACTACCTTTTTGAAACTTTAATAATGAGGTTATGTCACCTGGATTCCTGGCCTTACCACGAAGTCGCCTCTTTTGGAATTCTGATGAAGAAAAAAAGCATTCAAGAAGCACTGGGGCTTTGATGTGAGCTCACACAAAGTAGTGAGGACAAAAACATTCAGCATCTTGATTGTTCATGCCGATGGTGCTGGCTGGTCACTCTCCTAGTCCAGAAATTAGCTGGAACGCCTTATTTTGAATCCATTCAATCTTCTTATTTGAACTGCAGCCTTGATGAAGTAAGAGGTCTTTCTGGCTCCTGAAATGCATTGACTGTTTTTAATGTAAACTTAAAAGATTATTTGAACTCATTCATCCTTTGGTCTGGTGTGTTTTCTATTGGTGAAAGCTCTTTTGGAACTATCAGTCCAATTTTCTGTAAATGAATTATATAAAGAAAAAAGGAACTTTCATATGTTGGTAAATGGATGGACCTGGGATCAGAGTCACGCAAATCTCCTAGAAGTATACGTTAAAACTGAACATTTATTGAAGACTGAACAGACTTTTAAAATAAACTTAATTTTGGATGGAGCAGTTCCTCATATTATAAAGCTGAAAGAAATGTTTTAATTGTAACGTAACTTTACAATGTCTGTTTTAATGAGACTGAGATAAGACTCTTTTTAATTTAAAAATATACTTTCATGAATTAAGTCTAACTAATCAAGTGAGATTATGCAATGCACTAATTGCTAGTTAAAGCACTGCAGTCTTTTAAATTCATATTCTTAAATTATTAAAGGTGACTGGCAAAGTATTCTGAAAAATATCTGTACTTCTATTTTATGGGAGTAAATCAGATACCAAGGCTTTTAAAATATGTCTTTTGATCTAAAATATCATAGTTTAAGATTAAACAGAAGAGGATACAGGCATTTCAGTTCACTTTATGAAAAAGTGCCAATGCACTAGTATTCATGCTATATCTTGGTAAACATTCCTATTAAAAAAACCTTATACACTAACAAATACAATATTTTTCATTGGGCATATTAAACATCATTTTACAATTATCATTCACATTTTATTTAAACCCATTTTAATTTTAGATTGTGATTCTACAAGTTGTATAATTGAGAAAGAAGGTCCAGGACTTTTGCTAAATGTAGGCTTATAGTCACAAGCCACTTTAGTTATATTGTTTATCAATAAAAAATAAATTTAACAAAAACTTAAAGAAAAAAAAACCTGACTTTAATTGATTTTAGCACATTATAATAGTTTTATACAATATAGGAAAGTATGGTCTAATCAAAGTAAACTATATAGTATACTATACATGTATTGTATTTTAGCAAATATAAACCAACATTTTATTTCATATAAGCCTTGTCAACAATTACATTACTGCTTGCTAAGTGGCATGATCCTCTTTAGTTGAACCTCCTGATCATGCTTAGTGTTGTAATTAAAAAGTGCATCCCTTTTACACAGTAAGTTTATTTAACGGTGTCTTACAAAACATGAACTTGCTATTGCAGGAGATGCCTATAAACATAATTGTATTGTTTTATATATAAAAAAATAATAATAAACAATGCATTTTATAGGTAGATTTTTATGAAAAATTATAAGTAACTTTAGTTTGATAAACAGTACGAAAAGTATATAAAATTATTTGGTGTCATATAAATGCAAAACACACAGCACTTTTAATTTAATATATTGTACATTCTGAAGTAATACAATTATAATGTTTCTTGGATATCTCTCTGAACAAAAACGAATTTAGGTAGCGTGAGGGGTTGACAAAAGTCATTATGTAGTATAAATATTTTATGGCTTAATTATGTCCTGTATTACCTTTTTGTCCTGCCGATTGATTTCAATTCTAACATGGAATAAAATCAATTGGTCATTATATAGGCTGCAGTTCAGTAAACACTGTGCAAGTTAATATATGGTACATACACATATTTAGTCATAGAAGACCTAAAAGCAAATATAGACTATTATGTTGTAAGTAAATACTTGATATGCTATAGAGTGCTTTGCTTATGTATTTACCATGTTGAACTGTTTCACATTTTGCAATGTTACTATTTTTTGTTGTCCATAGTATGAATAAAACTGGATTCCAGTCAGCTTTCAAAAATGATCAAGGCAATGCCCCACCACATTGTACTGCAAGGATTAATTGCTTACTTTGTCCATGGTGTAAGGAATGTGCAGCAATACCTTATTCCTCATTCCCACAGGCTTGGATGGGGAAAATTGGTAAACATCATTGGCACAGATTCTTGATTAGGTTGATTTTTGAGATTCCCCTAGGCTCTTCTAAGACATTCAGGTTCTTGCTTTTTATACACTTCATGATGTTTACGCTACAATTGCCCTGCATTTGGCTATATGCATTTTACCTGTCATTGTGTCCAGTTTCCCAGCACTGAAGAAATGCATTCCCTCAGCATGATGCTACCATCCTTTGGATGGTGTTGTCAGGGAATTGAGCAGTACTAAATTCCATACATAACATTTTGTGCCAAAAAGTCAAAAAGTTCCAGTTTGATAACATCACACCAGAAATAATTTTTCCTTTAACTGCTTACTAATTTGCAGCATCATCTTTCATTATAACTACACAATGAGGCTTAGTGTTGTAAATAGCAAAGGAGCAACCATTGCCATCTTTAACCAGACATATTTTAAGGTATCTTCAAACCTTGGTCAGATGCTATGCAGGATTTGGAGCAAATCCACAAAATAATCACATGAGCAGGGAAGAGTATTCCTAAGAGAATTGAAGTACTGTGAGTAGAATTCTGAATGTATCATCCGTGAAAGAGAGACACATTTGCAAATTGAAATGGCAGGTTCATATTTAATAACATTTGCTTGTGACCCAACTAAATACAGTATGTAATATCAATGTCTTAGTAAAATTTGTCAAGCTACACTGAGTAAATGCAAATTCAGAAAACATATCAACTGTACTTTAAAGTAAATTGGACCTTGCCTAAAATGGTTTAGCTAACATCTGTGTTGGCATGCTGGCACTTTGGTTTCTAGGATTTGGATCCCCTTGGATGTCAGGCCCAGTCTTTGCATTGGATGTCAACATCTGTTCAACAGGAGAATATGTCATAAATGTTTCTGGTGTTTTTTTTTTTTTTTCTCCTGACTATCTCATATCAAATGACAGACATTCAGGGGGTGATAGAGGTTCTGGTAATTGATGGTTGAATGCAAGAAGTGTACTTATTTTCGTCTTCAGCAGAAATTGAGGCTGCATCTATAGCCTGGATCTAAGTGAACTATGCCTTTAAATAATCCAGTGTAGCTTGACTTGGCATTAATATCACATGGGTTTTGGGTCCAAGAGTGGTCTCTTGTCACATAAATATGCACAATGAAGCTGTGGATCATCGATCTCTGAGAACACCTGTCCTGCATTTTTTACTGGCTCAGATTTAGGGCTATTTAGAAAATAAGAACATTTCAAGCACATGTAAATATTCATATACAAGTGGAATTTACCTTGAGAAGTCCTAAAAAAGTCATAGATATTAATGGAAGATCCTTTATATTATTAAGAATTATTGGCTTGTCAAAGGAATCTGCATGTAGGAAGAACTGCATGCTTTATCATGTTTTTTCTTTTCCTGAATATAACACTATACAAAAATTCTACCAAAGCCCGTTAAGTCAAGATTCATATTATTCTGAAAACAGTAAAGAGTACTTAAAATGTATAATGAATTATGGCATTATAGATTTTTTGCAATCATTTAACAAGGGTAGGGCATTCACAGATAGCATCCATGTTTTGAGTTGCATAGTTACATTGTTAGTAAGGTTGAATAAAGACAACAACAGTCCATCTAGTTCAACCTAAGTCAGTGTGGGTGCATGTCTAAAATTATCCCTATTTATTTAAGGTACTCATATAGCGCCATCAATTTACGTAGTGCTCCACACATACATTGCACACTCACAAGGTTGAGGTGCATTTCCAATACCTTCCAACATTTACAGTCTCAAACTTAATGTAAGGGAATATTTTATACATAAAAGCACTTCTACTCTAATTCTAATCTAGTCTGCCAAAGCTGTTGCATGCCCCCTTTCAGAGCCCGGTCACTTTCTTGAGTTGCTCAGTTCAAATGCTCCTATGTTCCTCTTGATCACATATTTCAATGCCCTGATGAAGGGGATGCAGATTCTCATAATGTGTTATATTTGTATGTGATTCCATAATTAAAATTATTGTTTGCATACAGAAGTATTGTAATTCCTATTTTTAAACAACAGTGGTATTTTTTCTTTCCTACTATTATTACTTGTAGCCTTTAGTAGAAACAATCACAAGTCTTCCCTGTGTAAGACAAAAGCCTATACAAAGATTACTATGACAAAGACAATGCAGATCTGTGCCAGGAAACTATGGGCTCCTCCTTTTTTTTCCTTCTAAAACTTAGTCCTCATTCCTGTGTTCCATATCTACTCTTAAGACTGGCACACACTACTATTTTTTTTTGCGTTCAACCCCGAGGGTTGAACAAAAAATAAGCTGACAGCTCAGGTTGGAGCTGCTGTACTAACAATCCAATATTAGTGCAGTGATTTGCCCTGGTGTGCTATTGTGTTCTCACAGGGGGATGCTATTGGCTAAAAGCGTTGATTGGAAGTCAATCAGCAGACCTTCTTCCGTCATGCCCCTTTGACAGAAGCAGACTGTCAGACTGGCTTCTGTCAGAACGACTCCAGTACACACGGGCCAAATGTCACCTGACATTTGGCACGTGCGTTCTATGCTTTATCTGCAGCCTCATCACAGTCCTTAATTGTGGCTGCTTGCATCTCTGCTTACAGAAAAAGAAAATGGACTATGGAAATTTACAAATTTATAAAGCTTAGAAGTCTGCTCCATTGCTCCGTGTATGACTTCAGGGTAGAAAAAAATTTCACATATGTAAGTAGAAATATGTAAAATAACCCTTTGTTCCTTTGAATCTTTTTTCTATTGCTACCACCACATTATTATTCCAACACTTATGCTTCTTCAGCATAGGAAGAGGTTAAGATGTCGAAAGTCTTGATTAACATTGGAAGCTTTGTATTAAAAAAATCTCAGATGTCATTCGTTTCTGCATTTTACATGTGGCTTACTCCAGTTTTATCAATCTCTAAAGCTTAGTTGTGTAAATTTGCTTGCCATTGTTTTCCTCTTCGTTAGGTACTATTAAAATGAATCAACAGTCAAAGAAAAGTCTACATTTTAGCTCTGTATGGTATGTTTTGGCATTTAGAACATTGTAGTTTACCTAAGTTTGGTAATATACCTAAAATACATATGTAGGTATATATTTGTGACGGTTCTCCAGAAGATAGTGTGATGTTTTAGTTTTACTTGTGTCTGTAACCAGTCCTGTGCTTTTCTTTCATAAAAATAATACATCTTTTACCTCTGCCAAAATGTAAAAAGAGTGATAAATCCTAAATTTAAAAATCAGGTGGAAAGAACAGCCACAATTTTCAGCTATTTGAAGTTAGAGAAGCGTGACTTGCATTGAGTAGGTTTTGTCTGCTTTAAATTACATCACGCTTTAGCAAAATCTGTAGGCAGTGTTGACTGACTTGAACTTAACCAATTCACTTTCATTGGGAATGCATCTATTTTATTTAAAGAAAGCCTTGTGCTGACCAACATCTGTTCCAATATGCTTCTGTCTTTGTTAGTTCTCATTGGAGTATATTTGTAATTCACTGTAATAAAAGGTACCATCTGTTCTTCCTAATGATATTGCTCCTCCAAATAAGGCACACCAATATCTTTACCATCCAGGGTTGATTAATCAAAGTAGTATTGCTGCAGATGCAGGAAATGTTCAGATTGCAATAGGTCAGTATGTAATGGAGTAACAAATATCATTTTCTTTTTAATACGATCACTAAGTACATACTATTCATTAGTAAAAAGGTTGACACTACAGTTTAAATGATGCACAAATAAAATAGGCTTATTCATTACGTTTCACATTTAGTGGATGAACTGCAATGTGGAACATGTATGCTGCCAAAAGTGTGTAGTAAGGAGCTTCATTTACTAAAGATGTATTCTCTCACTGGGCTAATCATTTCAGGATATCACACTGATTCTTTAAAGGCATGTGCATATGGGTACAGAGTGTGAGTATGTCTTGTGTGCGTATGATGACTACACTAATTCTAAGCAAACATCCTCCTCATGAGCATAGTTACTTGCTTCAATGTCTTTCTGCTTGTGTAACATTTAGCTGCATTAATAATACAGGTAATTTGAAGCATTCCATGATGTAAATTTTTTCCCCTGTATTTATATGCTTACTTTAAAGGGGCAACAGAGATGGAAGAACCTTGCAAAATTTGACCACTTAGTCTGAATTATTCCAAGCAAATCATGAATTCTCCATTATTAAAATGAATATTACCATTTTTTTATTTTAAAAAATGGAGAAACCACCTATAATGTTCTAACATCTCAGTTTTGGCTAAAACACCTATATCTAGAAAGTGCTAACTCAACTCGTATTATGGGGTATAGTGTGTTTTGACATGAGATTGTTATATTATTATTTTTGACAAGGGTTCTTGACTAAGACCAAGGTTAGGTATAGCTAAAATGCATCAACAAGGTGTTGATTTTTGTAACTTATATTCTTTGGTATTCAATTAAGATTTTTTATTTATTTTTATTTTAGATAGCAATGGTGAGTGCTGGCATTTTGAAACTGTTATGTGACTATGAGCCTGCAGCTTGAAAAGAAATTCACTAAGCTATGTAAAGCATATACGTTTTAAATATGATACTAAGTAGCTACCTTGTAGCTGACACTTTTTTGAGGTACCTTCAGATCCATTCTCAGTAAGATGAATACAAGTGCAGGGTGACATGGATTAAATAGTGGGGCAAGAATAAATACTTATTATTATTTAAAAGTCACAACCCTAATCCAGCTTGCAGGTCTCTGCAACAGGCTCATGAAGGTTGGAACTTGGTCTCCTGCAGATGCAAACCTTTAACAATGAACACAAAGTACCAAGCCAATAATATTGAACAGCTTTCTGTGTTTCCCCAAATTTGAAAGATAATGGGTTGAGTTAGAGAGCTAGCAGCATTGGTTCCATCTTTTGGAAATATGCATGTCATGCTATCAGACAGGCTGACAGATTAGGACAGTAAACACTGCAAGTATAGTGTGCTGAATCTGTGCTTTAAGGAGTCACAAAGATTATCACCTTAATTTTGGTGTTAACTGTGATAATATGGGTATTAGTTGTAGTACAATATGGCAACACCTATCAATTCTGTCTAAATAACACAAAGGAGTTAATTTACTAAAGGCAAATCCACTGTGCACTACAAGTGCACTTGGAAGTGCAGTCGCTGTAGATCTGAGGGAAAGATCTGAAATGAGGGGAAGCTCTGCTGATTTCTATCATCCAATCATGTGCAAGCAAAAATGCTGTTTTATATTTTTCTTGCATGTCCCCCTCAGATCTACAGCGACTGCACTTCACATAAAGTGATTGGCTCCTCATTTGATTCCTTCTCGCGCACTCCAGCTCTGCAATGCAGAGAGGAGGCTGAAACCAGGTCATATTCATGTATTTACACTGTTTGTTTTTAAAACATACATTTAATAATGTAATACTGATTACAGCACTGCATTCATGTGTGTATTTTATAGCTACCTAAAGGTCAGCTTTAAGTAATAACAAACAGGTTTTAAAAGTATTTTTTGTTTTATTTAAGTATGCTATATATTGCACCTCTTGAGTCCCCAGGCTTTTTTCTCGGGCATTCTCTCAGTCATACACACTATACATTTTAGCATTTATAGTCTACCTTAACGTATTATACATCTTTTTGGGGGGACAGATAAGACTATGAATAATAATAAATAAAAATAAATGCATTTCCTATATTTTTTGCCAAAAGTAACATTTACATAATTTGCACACCCTGTCCCAAAATATAACAAAGTCTGCAGATTCAGTTGGGTGTGACATTTATGTTTATGATTGGCAAAGCTCAAAGTAAGCATTTTATAATAGAAAAGCTCTACAGCCATACCCCACTTTTAAGTACACAATGAGGTTTATTTTCTGAAGCTGGAAAGTACAAAATCAGGCTCACTTCTGCATAGAAACCAATGAGCTTCTAACCACAGATTGTTCAATTAAGCTTTGGTAATAAAACCTGGAAGATCATTGGTTTCTATGCAGAAGTGAGCCAGCTTTAGTAAATAATCCCCATTGTGTACTTAAAAGTGGTGTATGCCTGTATTAAACTTTTAATGCTACATTGTGATACATGCAGGGGGGGATGTTTGCTTAAATTGTTAGTGTAACATTACCATTAGATTCAGACAGGTTGTCGCAAGCACTAATTAACAAAACAAATTCTTTTTCACAGGCTTGCAATTGCTAAAAATTCTAAAGACTTTGCGTTTACTTATACAAGCATGTCCACAGTAGACACAAATGTCATCCAGACCATTCAATGTCCTTGTTGGAAACTGAGAGATAATCTATAATATAGATTATCTTAGTGAAAATGATCATTAATGAACACATTTTTACGTGTTTGTTACTTTATGGAACAAAAAAATTCCTTTTGTTTCTTCACCCAGTGACACGACAGGAGGATAGTGAAAATCTTCCCAAAGTAAGAAGTTTTACTTTTGACAGTTGTCCCCATTTGCAGATTTCCCTTTACCGTATGTGTGCCAGTGTAAACTAATATATGCATGTGTCCATTTGTCTACAGAAAGAGAATATATACACTTAGTGATGAGTGAATTTATAAAAAAAAAAAAAAAACAACAACTTTACAATTCACAATTGTTTGGGTTCATGAATTGCTTGATCTCTCACAGAGAGATCTGCATAGAAATATTTGAGAAAAATTGAAATTTGGGATCTGTCAAATTTCAGATTCTCTAATCGGTAATATTGCCTGATGTGCAAAGAATGGAGCAATTCAGGAATCTAAACATTGGTGTTTTATGATTGCTTACTGTTTGGACAAATCTGCATAAATATATTTATGGAAATCAATTAAATTTACAATATGTCATCCACAATATTTCCAAATTGAATCACTCATCCATAAAGTGACATTAAATTCTATTGTATGTATTCTTGACTTAAATAAGTACCTATTGTGCAAACCTATTAAGACAAATCCCTCTAGGCTCTAGGCCATTCACCCTAATGCTTTCCCCCATTAGGACTTAAAGCGGACCTTCACAGGGAAGTTCCACTTTATGCCTTTCTCCTCCCCTTCTCTTCTATTTTTGCCACTTTTTTTTAACCTGGTTTTGAGGGGTACCTGCTCCCACTTCTGTTCGTATCACTGTGATGGATCCACCAGAATTTCTACTCCCCCCATCACTGCCCCCAACCTTCTGGGACATGTCACAGGTCCCAGAAGGCTGCAGGACCATTCAGATAGCATAGTGTAGATTGCACAGTGGGCAGTGCAAAGTGGCAAGGAATCATAGCTGGCTGCCCACAGTAAACATGCCATCCCCAGGAACCCGAAGAACTGGTTAAGGAAAGGATGACACTGGTCTCTGGACAGGTGAGCGTCCTTTTATTAAAAATCAGCAGCTACAATATTTGTAGCTGCTAATTTCATTTTTGTTTTTACAGGTCAAAGAACCTCTTTAATTGTAGAGGTTGAAAAATACCTTCTATTGTCCTCAGCCTCCTACAAATCTCCAAAATCCTTTGTTTTTCTGCTGTGATCTGGCTTCTTTTTGGAGGATGGCTATGTTCACTCTTTATTGTCCCATTGTATGTAGGAATGTAGCCACCCTCTTTTGCTTGCTCCAGAGATAGTGTAGGGATTATGAACTATGGGATTTGTAGTATTCATAGAGCAGTGCACATGACTGCAACTAAAGTGCATTGCCTGTTCCAAACACAGGGACGTGAGGGGTTAAAGGTGAGGTTTAGAAGCTCATTAGATGATGTTACAAGAAAGCAGAAGAACACAGTAAGGCCGGCCATAGATGGTGCAAATTTCTTAAAAAATTCAAACAATTCTCCTATCAACATAGTCAGTGCTGACAGGGGAATCCCTCCTGCTGAGCAATTGTCATCTCCCGGCAGGGGTGGGGGCAGGCGGAGGAAGACATGCTGGTCAGGAGAAGACAGTAATTGTAAGTTTAGACTTGATAAATTTTGCCTGCTCGTTAATGGTTCCAATCACAGATTTGAACCATGTATGGCCTCCCTTACTCATTGATTGTGCAAAGGGCAATCAAGTCTCAATCTCATAACATTTACTATGCAATCTCAACATGTTTGGGTCTGTGTTAGAAGGCTGTAGCATACATATGGTAAATTTACAAAGAAGTTTGTTTTGCTATGGAGTGTTAACCCCAATGTCTGAACATATGGTTTAGAGATTTGAATTGCGTATGGCCGGCCTTAGAAACCATTACATATAAAAAAGATTGCAGCGATATTAAGCAGTGGATGTGTATTGATTATTTTTGGGAGAATATGTTTAGTGTCATTTTTACTAGTTGTCACCCGCCCACCGTCAAACGACAGTGCTCTCATTCCGAGGCGGTGTTATATGATGCCGGCCCAGAACGGCCGCTATCGCGCACCCGCAGGGGCATGCTGAACAGTGATCGCATCCTTGCCTTGTTGCTAGGACACGGCGCCACGCCGATCTCTGTAAAGAGTCACGTCCGTGGCTCTTTAACCATGTGATCGGCTGTGTCCAATCACAGCTGGTCACATGTAAACACAGAGGTGCCAGTAATCGTGACTCCATGCCTCACACTGACAGAGTATGTGGTGAGGAGAGCCGATCAGTGGCATCTCCTCACAGGAGAAATCTACACATGTAATCAGGGCACTGATTATCAGTGCCCTGATTACAATAGGGACACCAGTGCCACAAATCAATGCCAGCGATGAGTGCCCGCCACTGCCAGCAATCAGTGCCCACCACTGCCCACAAGTGTCACCAATCAGTGCCCATTAGTGATGCCAGTCAGTGCTGCCCATCAATGCCCATCACTGCTGTCCATCAATGCCCATCAGTGCCACCCATCAATGCCCATCAGTGCTGCCTATCAGTACCAACCAGTGCCGTCTATCAGTGCCAGTCAGTGCCACCTATTATTGCCCATCATTGCCACCTAACAGTTCCCATCAGTGCCACCTATCAGTGCTCATCAGTGTCACATATCAGTGCAACCTATCAGTGCCCATAAGTGCAGCATTTTAGTGCCTCCTCATCAGTGCCTCCTAATCAGTGCCCATAAGTGCAGCATTTTAGTGCCTCCTCATCAGTGCCTCCTAAACAGTGCCCATAAGTGCCACCTCATCAATGCCAACCAATTCAGCCTATTAGTGCCCATCAGTGCCGCCTCATCAGCGCACATCAGTGAAGGAGAAAAATTACTTAATTAAAAAATGTACTGACAGAAACTAACTAAAAAAAAATAGTTTTTCACATTCTTTGGTCTTTTTTTTCTTGTAAAAAATAAAAAACCCAGCAGTGATTAAATACCACCAAAAGAAAGCTCTATTTGTGTGAAGAAAATGATAAAAATGTCATCCAGGTACAATGTAGAAGAAGGGCACAATTGTCATTCAAAGTGCGACAGCGCTGACAGCTGAAAAATGGCCTGGGCAGGAACAGGGTGTAAGTGCCCTGTAGGCAAGTGGTTGAACATACAGATAACTTTTTCTGTTTTTGTTGCATTATTCAGAAAATGCAGTATACCTGCGATAGTGTATTTAGATATTATCTTATAAGACACGTTCTTCAGACACCATCAAATCCCAAATACCTGTTTGTGTCATAGATGGCTCCTATACATTACTCGCAGTGTACACATAAAGGAGAGCAGACAGAAATGACCTGTGCAATTTTACGAAGAAAAGAACAGTGACTACAGATGAATATTTATTTAGTGAACTTTGTACTGCTACTCATCTTTATTTATAACGAGAGGAAAAGAGCCAGGGAATGTACATTTACCCAAACTGGAAAGGATCCAAAGCTGTGAAAAATGGGTGCCTTCCTGTTGAGGCTGTATCAGCTTTAAATCTCTCACAGGTTATTAAAACTGAACTCTGATAGGCACATGGCAGATTACATTAAACAAGCAGGACATGGAGAGTTTGCCAGGCAATTTAAGCAGGTTTTAGTATTCTGCAAGGCTGAGAATCCCACACACAAATCCTCTCAGCTGCGTCTTAGCGTTAACCCTAAATCATTACACTGGAATCCCTAGGAAGATTGGTTCTGTTACAAACATTTCCTGCACACACAGCCAGTGCATTTAAGAAGATCATCTGTTTACAGATAATGTAGTGGATACTCAGGTTATATATCAAAGTCTCCAATGCCTTAAAATCAATGAGGGAGCCATCAAACACAAATGAAGCAATCTTCCTAAAGCTAGAAATACCTCAAACCTTACAGTTTAAACAGAAATGAATTCCTCTTTGTAAGTGCCTTATAAATACGGATAATGGGGTTTGGTATGGTAATATTATTTGTGCAATCACCTATATCGGCTTAATCACATTGTTAAAGTTATACCAGTGGAGCATGATATATAATTTGCTTTAATGGTGCGTTTGACCTTAGCCTATTGGATAAACCTGTTTACAGACATACACAAATGGACATGTGGTGTTTTAATGTTTTCTTTTTTAATGACTGTTTTACCTTCTAATATACAGAATATCAAATTAGCTTCTCATAGTTGCTATCCAAGATGTGCCACACATAGTAAAAGTTCACCTCTATAAAAAATTTTACACTCTTACACTCTTTACATGTTCCAGCCCCCCTCACCCCCTGGGTCCCCCCCATCCTGGACAGCAGGCAGGGGTTCCTCTCCCCACAGCTGCTGTCACATTTAAAATCTGCCCACACAGCTGCATCATTCATTCACAGCGATCTGTAAATGAATGAGCTACAAGTCTGATCTTCCACAGCTGCAGACAAGTTGTAGTTCTCAAAGGACTATGGGAGTGCTGATCAGAACATATCCTCTAGCTTTCTAAATGAAAACCCATACAAAGGTACAGGCATAAAGCTGGTGTAAGTGTCTACAGGAGCCTGATATTGCACCCACAACCCGCTGATCACAGGCACAATGCTTTGCAGGGTCCTGTGGGGACATTTATTAACCACTTCCTGACCAGCATACAAGTATGTCCATTTGAAATTGCCGCCCTGCCATCGCGTGCACGCATGCACGTGCCAGTAGGGAACCCCATGAGTCCAGTCGCGGGTCCCGCGGACTCTATTGCTGTGGGCATACCCAAGATCATCTCACGGGAAGTCTGAACGGGGAGATGCCGATGTAAACAGCATCTCTCCTTTCTGTCTAGCAACAAGTGACACTGATCTCTGCTCCCTGTGATTGGAGCAGAGATCAGTGTTCACTAACACACAGCCCAGCCCCCCACAGTTAGTAACACGCCCCTAGGACACACTTATCCCCTACACTGCCACCCCCTGGTTAACCCCTTCACTGCCAGTGTCATTTACACAGGTATCAGTGCATTTGTATAGCACTGATTGCTATATAAATGACAATGGTCCCAAAAATGTGTCAAAAATATCTGATGTGTCCGCCATAATGTCGCAGTCACAATAAAAAATTGCTGATCGCCGCCATTACTAGTAAAAAAAAAAATATTAATAAAAATGCCATAAAACTATCCCCTATTTTGTAAATGCTATAAATTTTGTGCAAACCAATCAATAATCCCTTATTGAGATTTTTTTTACCAAAAATATGTAGAAGAATACATATCGGCCTAAACTGATGAAAAAAATGTTTTTAGATATATTTTTGGGGGATAGTTATTATAGCAAAAAGTAAAAAATAATGTGTTTTTTTTAAATTGTCGCTATTTTTTTGTTATTTATTATTTATTATTATTTTTTTATTACACATTTATTATTTTGTTCCTAAGACCCCTTTCACCCTGAGACGCTTTTCAGGCACTTTCACGCAAAAAAAAAGCACCTGAAAAGCTCACGAAAACCTATTTCCATTAAAATCACTGAATGCTTTCACACTGGGGCAGTACGCTGACAGGGTGGTGGAAAAACACCCCTCTCCATTGAAATTAATGGAAAGCTTTTCAAAAGCATCTGAAAGGCTCTTTGAAAGCGTCTGAAAGGCTCTTCCAAAGCACTCAGTGTTTTACTGACAGTTTAGAAGTGCCTCAGTGTGAAAGGGGCCTAAAGGTGATTTTACACATTTTCAGAATACCACATTAATTAAAGTCGATCATGAATGATAGAAGTTGTTTAGTATATCTTCTGTTGGTAAAATATACTTACTATTCTGTCAGTCCTTTAGACCTGGTTCACACCTTTGTATTTTATTTTGTATTTTGTAATGCATAAAAATGCATGTGTCACCAAAATACATTGGGGTTGATTTACTAAAACTGGAGAGTGGAAAATCTGGTTCAGCTGTGCATGGTAGCCAATCAGCTTCTTAGGTCCGGTTCACACTGAGGTAGCACGACTTACAGCGCGTCTGCCTCAGGCGACATGGAAGTGGCCTCTGCAGCAACTTACAAAACGACTTCTGTATAGAAGTCAATGCAAGTCGCCTCAAGTCGCCCCCAAAGTCATACAGGAACCTTTTTCTGAGTCGGAGCGACTCGTGTCACTCCTATTAGAACGGTTCCATTGTACAGAATGGGATGCTACTTGTCAGGCGGCTGAGTTGCCTGACAAGTCGTCCTAGGTTGAACCGACCCTCACTTCAGCTTCTTTGATTAGGCTTTGATAAAAAAAATTTTTGGTAAATTAAGCCCATTAAGTCCATTTACATCTAATGCGCTGCATTATTAAAAATAATAAAACTATACAAATAACTTGTGCTAAGGTATTCAAATTGTGATAAAATGAAAAAACTGGAGCAGTTGTGCAAAGGTGCTAGAACCTTATACCAGTGAGAAAAAATATATAAAACAGCGCTAGCAGAAAATGCATCAATCTAAACAATACAATGACATAATGGCTTACGCCATAATAATCAATACGTGAACATGAAATAAACACAAACATTTATAAAGTGCTTGGTGCTCATATAATGATTGCATAAAGTGCAACGGTGCTCCAAAATAGCATTGTGTACGGTGCCACATTCCCCCTTCGGTGGTCCCACTCATCAGAAATATTAGACCCTCAGCTTTGCAGTCTAGGGGTCAAAACAGGCTGTGATCTATTGATCTAGGGTATGAAGGATGTCTTCTCTCAGTCCCCTAGACAAAGTTCTGTGCTCAGCCAGCCAGGGGGAAGAATGGCTGAGCATAGAGCTTTGTGTAGGGGACAGAGAGCAATTCCTCTGGAGAGGCCTCTGAGCAACCATCCTTCATACCCCCGGGAGGTGTAGGTGATCTGAAAAGCCAGTTGCTAGTTGTTTCAGAGGCACACTGTACAGCATTAAAACTGATGTAATGGGGTAATGTGAGGTGGATACAAATGCGGGAAAGTAATGTGCAGGGGGAGGGTGTTTTGCAGATGGGGACAAAAATGTGCATGCAGGGAGCTCTGAAAGGGATACAAATGTGCATGGGTAGCCCTGAGGGGGACACAAATAAATGGGAGTCTCCATGGGTTCACAAATGAATGTGCATTGACAGAATCTGAGGGACACAAATTTGTCTAAGGAGGCTGTGATATGGATATACATGAGCATGGTGGTTTCTGAGGGGTGCACAAATAAGCGAGGGGGCTCTGAGAGGGACATAAATGTGCACAGGGGGGCTCTGAGGGAGGCATAAAATTGCATGGGGGCTTTGGGAAGGACACAAATTTATGCGTGGGGGCTCTGGGGAGACATAAATGTGCATGGGGCTCTGATATGGATACAAATGTGCATAGGACTTTAATGGGGGCAAAAATGATTTGTGTGGTGTCCCCCAGAGGGTTCAAAAATAAGGGGGGCTCTGAGAGGGGCACACATGTGCAGGAGGGCTCTGAGGGGGGCACAAATAAGCAGGGATGCTCTAATGGGAACATAAATGTGCCTGCCTCTTGGCTCTTAGGGGACACAGATGTGTTAGGAGGGCTCAGATGAGGTCACCAATTTGTGGGGAGGCTGCCATGGGTTAAGGCGGCACAACTGTGCGGTACTGATAGGTACACAAATGCATGGGGGGCTCTGATGGGGACACAGATGTAAGGTTCTATGCACACTGGAAGCTTAGAGCCAGTGCATAAGGCTCTGATGTTTAGGTGTAGGCGGAGGATACAGGTGTGCCATCCAAACCAATTGCCAGTAGCCTGTCAAACTCTATTTTATTCTGCTGCTATAAATAAATAATAGATTTTTTTTTAATCCTGCATGGCACTCGAAGTGAATAATTTGCAGACCCCTGCCCTATGATATAGAGGTGAGAAGAGGTGTTTGTCATCAGAATCAAGCCTAGGGTGAAAATGCAACTCCTGCATAGATGCAGTACAGTAAACCCTTGTGTTGTTTCACCTTAATGAATCTTATGCATTAAGGTGAAAAAACTTCTGTCACTGACTAGCCCCCAGCCCCCCTCCCCTTTTACTCACCTGAGCCCATTCGTTTCTTCAGCGGAGACGCACTCTACCTCTCTGCCCGGGGTTCTCGGCTCTTGATTGGATAGATTTATAGCAGCGTAGCCCTTGGCTCCCGCTGCTGTCAATCAAATCCAATGATGCAGGCCTATGGGGTGGGGGCGAGTCCGGCATTCTGTGTCTATGGATGCAAATGCTGGACTGCTAACTTGAGTGAGCGCACCTGAAAGTTAACCCCCAGGGAGAGCGCATTTCCTAGGGGGTTTAACAATGCGAGGATGAGCTGCGAGCGCCATTGGGGGACCCCAGAAGACAGGGATCAGCCACACTGTGCAAAACAAACTGCACAATGGAGGTAAGTATGTTATGTTTGTTATTTAAAAAAAAAAAAAAAAAAAAACGAGGGTTACAATAGGACAAAAAGCGTATTACTGGCAAGATCAGAACATGAAAATAAAGTTAAGAAAGAAAATATTGCAGCCACCACATCTAAGGACTGTTAAGCTGCAATAATATTTTATATATTATATACTGTATAGTATATATACATTTTTTCCAGGGTTTAGATACACTTCAACAAAACATGATCTACTGACTATCAAGATTCCAGTGACTCTGAGCCATGGAGGAGAAGGAGAGATTATTGTAGGAAGAGAATAGCTATTCTTTTGACAGCACCCAATGGCATGTCTATGTGAACTTTTAAATCTGATTGATAAATAGATGGTCCACTTTTTTTGCAGAGTTGTAAAAAGGGAAACTATATGAAGCAAATCATTCATTAATGAGTACCCGATAAGCAGCCTGAGCAGAAAAGCCAACAGCAGGTGATTTTGTTACAGACCTTTTCAACATATACAGATGTTATATTCTCTAACATTTTACAGAAATCAATTTTGGTGCAAGCTGAGTGATTGATCAGCAACATTGACACCTCTCCAGAACTCCTCTGAAAGCTCAGAGTAATGTACTGGTAGGTGGTATATAAAGTTGTTTAATGATGATGGTGCCTTATAATCACACATGCATTTATAAAATTTATAAATATTATTTATAGGCGCCTTTCAGAACACCCAAAGTCACCTTACAAAGATAGCAACAGAGCAACAAAAATGTAAATAAATAAAATAAACATACATTACATAACCATTAAATTACAAAAAACAACAAATGAAGTCAGACAGAGTATGCAAGTTTAAAAAGACGAGTTTTGAGACATGATTTGAAGATGGAAGGAAATCATTATTGCAGATGTAAGATTGAAGGATTTTCCAAAGTCGGGGGTCAGAGCAGCTAAAAGCTCTTATGCCGCGTACACACGTAGCAGACTTTCCGACGGACTTAGTCTGGCGGACTTCCCGCCAGACTGTCCGTCGGACTTTCCGAACGGGCTACTTGCCCACACACGGCACTTTTTCAGTGGACTAATACGGCGTACTAAGTCCGCCGTACTATCCGCCCTACTTTTGAAATGAACGGACTCGCCCACACACGCTGAGGAAAGTCCGCTCATTTCGAGCGCGTCTCAAGGTAGGCGGGGCCCGCGAAGGAGACGTCGCTGGCCCCGCCACCTGGTATGGACTTAAAGGGGAACCCCAACGCCGAAAAAAATCAGCGTGGGGGTTCCCCCCAGGTCCACATCAGACCCTTGTCCGAGCACGCTACCCGGCCGGCCCCCCCACCTCCTGAGCCGTACCAGGCCGTGTGCCCTCAACATGGGGGGTGCCTTGGGGAAGGGGGGGCTGCGCGGCTCCCCCACCCCAAAGCACCTTGTCCCCATGTTGATGAGGACAAAGGCCTCTTCCCGACAACACACAAGATAAAATAGTTTATTGCACAGCTCCTGGGGTCTTCCGTCTTCGGGGGTCTTCTCGCCGGACTCCTCCGCTATCTTCTTGTAGCTCTTTTGCTAGCGGAGGAGCCTGGCTTTCTTCCTCGCCCCCGGCCTCTTCTTCCGTCTTGTCCCCCTCTTTGGTACTTCTGCCGGTCCACCGCTCCTTCTTCTAGCTCTTTTACAGGCGGTGGCCCGGTCTTCTGTCGTCACCGCCTCCACCTTCCATTCTTCTTCTCCTTCTTCTTCTCCTGGAGATGTTGACTCGACGTTCTCTCCGGCCGCAATGCCAGAGACGTGCTGCGCAGCGACTTATATAGGGACAAGGGGCGGGGTCATCGGTTGATGTCACATGGGTTGATGTCACATGGGTTGATGTCACATGGCGACAGTCCCAGCATCCTCCAGGACTGTGAAATCGTAAGGGGGTGGGGTCACCATGTCCCTATATAAGTAGCCGCGCAGCGCGTCCCTGGCATTGCGGCCGGAGAGAACGTCGAGTCAACATCTCCAGGAGAAGAAGGAGAAGAAGAACGGAAGGCGGCAGCGGCGGCGGTGACTACAACAGAAGACCGGGCCACCGCCTGTAAAAGAGCTAGAAGAAGGCGCGGTGGCCCGGCAGAAGAACCGAAGAGGGGTGTTTTTTTGTACTTTATTTTACAGGTGAATGGGTAGGGGTACATTGTACCCCATACTGATTCACGTAGGGTGGGGGGCCGGTATCTGGGGGCCCCCCCTTCCCCAAGGCACCCCCATGTTGAGGGCACACGGCCTGGTATGGCTCAGGAGGGGGGGCTCACTCGTCCCCCCCTTTCCTGGCCGGCCGGGTAGCGTGCTCTGACAAGGGTCTGATGTGGACCTGGGGGGAACCCCCACGCCGATTTTTTTCGGCGTTGGGGTTCCCCTTTAAGTCCATACCAGGCGGCGGGGCCAGCGACGTCTCCTTCGCGGGCCCCGCCTACCTCGAGACCCGCTCGAAATGAGCGGACTTTTCTGCGGTTCATTCTCATTTCAAAAGTATGGCGGACTGGCACACACACAGCCGGATTGTCTGCCGAAATGCGAGTCCGGCAGGAAGATTGAAGTGCAAAACTACTTTCTAAGTCCGCCGTACTTTCGGGTCAAAAAAGTATGCCGGAGGCTACACACGGGGGGATTGTCCGGCGGACTTCAGTTTGCCGGACTTTTCCACCCACTTGTTTGATCGTGTGTACGCGGCATTAGTCTCATATTGGCCAGGCTGGTGGATGGAACATTGAAATAAATGGAAGAAGATAACCTAAGAGTTTGGGAGTTCAGAGAAGTACAGAGGAGCAAAGTTATGAATGACCTTTATGGTAATTAACAGAATCTTGAAATCAATACTATGTTTGACCTGAAGCCAGTGAAGGTGGTGAAGGAGAGAATTGATGGGATTAAAGGAAGGGGTTCTGGTGATTCTGCAAGCAACAGAGTTCTGAATCAGTTGCAGTTTATAGAGGGACTTGAAAGGGAGACCAAAAAGAAGGGACTTGCAGTAATCTATGCGGGTAGCGATCAGATTGTGAATGAGAAAGACAATGCATAGGATGGAAATATGCTGTTTTTACTACACACATCTAATTGTTAAACTTGAAGAGTTAAAAGAAATATTGGAGCAGGGAATCAAGGCGTCTGCAATCTCAACTGATTTGGGTTTGTATAATGTGTGTGAATGATGTTTTTTGAAAGTTTAGCATTGTATGTGTACAGGGGTTAAAAAAATAAATTTTTCAATAAAGTATGTCAATAGAAAAGCAATTTCTAGCCACTGAGATAAAACACCAAAAAATAATTTTTAGCTATGCATGCTATTTGTACATTTCATGCACTATAAATACAAATCACATTCTCCTGAACCTTGAAGTTGAAGTGTGGACTGTTACCTGTTATTTTCCCTAGTACTGCTATCTGTGCCCTTCATAGCTTATCTACCCCAGCTACAGTACTCTCTGCTGCTGCTCATATATTTTTACCTTTTCCTCATCCTCTGTATATCTATCAGTAACTATCTCTTTTTCGCAAGGAAAATAAGTCAATGCAAGAGGAGGTGAGGAAAGAGGAAAAATAGTCCTAGACCCATAAAGTTATCTTATTGGTAGTGCTATCTTTAAGTATTAATGTTGGTGTAAATAATCTGGTTCCCAGACAGATGGCTTCTACACTCCAGAGGAATTCCATGGCCTCTTTGGCTTGTAGCGTACTGCAACAAAAACTTAAATTGAATTGGACAACCTAAAGAATAACCAACATGTTCAAAGGGTCCAAAACACCCCCGCTCATCCAAACTTGACTGAAAATAAAGTGAATGGACTAGAAGTCAGTTGGACCTTTAACAATATTTCTTCCAGTGTGATTACAAGCATAGACCTTGTCAGCTGCTGGTTTGGCTGCCAAAGCAGATTTTTATTTGAATAAAGTTGTATCTGGACCTCTTAGTGGTGGTGTGGGGCTTCAATTTACATGTTTGTTACAATGCAAGAGTAGGGCAGCATCTCATGTCTTGTAGTTGTGTAAGAACTTGGGGTCAAAGTGAAAGTTGTCTGTGCCCTCTGGGTCTTCTGCCACTGGTGAGATCCCTGCAAAACATCCTGACTATGACATTTCTCTAGTAAAGCTTTTCTGCAGAACTCTGGCATTCTGTAGCATGGAAACTATAGTTCCTTTTCACAGTAACTGAATTAATCTTTTCACCTTTTCTTATCAATTCTTTGACCCTTTTTTGTTTGAGTGATTTATATACCGTACTTTGATTTCTTTTTCAAACTATGCATTCTCCTTTTCCCTGCTATTTGATGCCAGCTGTCTTGCAGTGTGAAATGAAGATTCACTGCATTTATGAAGCAGGAGATTATTGTCAAAAGAGACTCACTGAAAATATTTTCCAGACACACTCACCCCTTTCTATGTGGCATAAATAATCACTTGCTGCAGGAAAAAAAACTGAAAAATGCAGGAATGAGTACATTATTGTAATTTTAATTACAGTTTCAAGATCCTTAAAAAAAAAAATAATAATAATAATAATAACAAGGATAAAAAATGGTGCATTACAAATCATTTAATTGCTTTATAGTTACTTACACAGTCATATGTAGTTATGTATTTACTGACACAATATTTGTCTTTAAATATGTGCTTGCATCCATTTACACTATTTAATATTGCTATTTTGTTTATTTGTTGTTTGTTCGCCAGTCTACATTTGCCTTTTCTCTTTAAATGCTCAGTTTTGGTGCTAGTGGGGCGGAAAATCTTGATTTATTGTATAAACACCTATTTTCTTTGATTGCCATCTCTCAATAAGGCCTCATGCAAACAGTCTGCATTTCAGGTATTCATCTCTGGATGCATAGGTCCCCAAACTTAAGTACCAATTGCTGCACCATCCAGGCCAGGTGAACCGCAGCAGATTTCTGCCTCTCGTAGAGTTTGCCGGCAGTTTGGCAGAGTTAAACACCCAGGACTCATAAGGCCTAACACCTTTCTCTTAAAGTCTATATACCGTATATACTCGAGTATAGGCCGACCCGAATATAAGCCGAGGCCCCCAATTTACCCCCAAAAAAACTGGCAAACTTATTGACTCGTGTATAAGCCGAGGGTGAGACATGCCTGTCCATCCCTGTGTGTGTGTCCGTCCATCCCTGTGTGTCCGTCCATCCCTGTGTGTCCGTCCATCCCTGTGTGTCCGTCCATCCCTGTGTGTCCGTCCATCCATCCCTGTGTGTGTGTGTGTCCATCCATCCATCCATCCCTGTGTGTGTGTGTCTCCATCCATCCATCCATCCATCCCTGTGTGTGTGTGTCTCCATCCATCCATCCATCCATCCATCCCTGTGTGTGTGTGTCTCCATCCATCCATCCATCCATCCCGGTGTGTGTCTCCATCCATGTGTGTGTGTGTGTGTGTGTGTGTGTGTGTGTGTGTGTGTGTGTGTGTGTGTGTGTCCAGCCTACCTTTGTCCCGAGCCTCCGTCCCGTGCCTTGCCTCCTTGCCTCCGTCCCGTGCCGTGCCTTGCCTCCTTGCATCCGTCCCGTGTCGTGCCTTGCCTTGCCCCCGTCCCGTCCCGTGCCGTGCCGTGCCGTCCCATGCCCTCTTCGTCGGCGGCCATTGTAAAGTTCAAAAGCTGCGCCGCCGCCTTCGCCTGTGATAGGCGGAACACTGAATTTCCCAGCAGCCTGTGTTCCGCCTATCACAGACGTCGTATCATCCTCGTCCGTAGTACGAGGATGATACGACGTCCGTGATAGGCGGAACACAGGCTGCTGGGAAATTCAGTGTTCCGCCTATCACAGGCGAAGGCGGAGCCGGAGGCGCGGCTTTTGAATAGAATGGCCGCTGTCTGTCTGCTCGACACGCTGATCGAGCGGGCAGACAGCGATGACTCGAGTATAAGCCGAGGGGGGCACTTTCAGCCTCAAAAAAGAGGCTGAAAATCTCGGCTTATACTCGAGTATATACGGTAAACTTAAAACCAAAAATGTAATCAATTGCAGATTGCCAATCCTTAGATATGATGGCTGCATGCATTTTCATTTTTAAGGCTAATAAACTTTTTTGTAAGTACAGAAAATACCTGTTAATCTTACCATAACTGCAGAATCATTGTCAGTTCCTGTCGGCTGGAAAAAAGGACAAATATCATTGACTTTCTTACTACTAGTTCCCTTTGTCCACCATGTAAAGGCCATGAATAAAGGCAGCTTTTTTTCAAATCCAGCCTGTATGACAACAATGGCTCCTTCCATAAGTACAAAATAAATACATAATGTAGACATAAAGGTGTTGACTTACTACAACTGGATAGTGCAAAATCTGATGCAGCTGTGAATGGTAGCCAATCAGCTTCTAACTTCAGTTTGTTCAATTAGGCTTTGGCAAAAAAAAATAAAAAATCTGATTGGTTTCTTTGCAGAGCTGAACCAGGTTTAACACTCTCCAGCTTTAGTAAATCAACCCCACAGGAACAGGTAAGGTGGTGTTTGAAATTTTAGTGTTTTTGGGGTTGGAAACATTTTAGGAATTAAAAATATCACTCCCTAGTAAATCTGAACCCTAACTGATGACATTTCACTTTTTGAGGCACTGTGTACTATAAAAAATTTCCATGGCAAGTCATAAACTACCGTTTTGACCTTTTATTAGCTTTCTTTGCATCTAAGTTCTGCTGATCTCCAGCCTTTTTATGCAAAACCCATATACATGCTCTTGCTCCAGGGATGCCTGAAAACCATTGATCAGCTTCATGACAATTTCATTGATGGTTTCATCCTGAAACGATAATATTGGCATGATCACCAAGTATATAAAAATTTAAAAAAGCCTGAAGAAATACATGTAATACATCCACCACATCTAATGATTGGTAAGCTCCGATGTTATATTTGTGCTCTTGGATTTAGATACACATTAATACTATTCTTTGAGTATAATATCAATTTAATGTATCCAAGAGAACATATTATATATGGTATATCAGTAAGTAAAGCCACGTAAAGAGATAAATAAAAATCTGCCATAAGTAAGACCATACAGTTATACAAATTTAATAATGAATATTTATACTTTTGCATATTGCAACTTATGATTGGTTGTGATGTGTAAAGCTCCTCTGAGGCACACATGGTATCCTCATCAATAAATGGTTTACGTACTGGAAGTGCAATGTGACTAGGTAATTCTTAACAAAGGAATGGGAGGAACATCTATTCTAGTTCATGAGCAATGTATGGCTTTACTATAACAGTAAAATCCTTTGGGGAAACTAGAAAAGTTTGTGCATCAATCAAAAAGAAAGTTACACAAACACAGCTGGGAAGTCTATGTTCAAGCAAATGGCAATTCCAGATACCTCCACTTGGTTGACAGTCTCATTGCTACAGTTAATGAAAACCCAATGCTATGTTCTGTTTCAAAATTGGAACACTATATATTAGTTAACAAGTACTGATATCACTGGCAAACAATCTAAACAAAAATTGCTAAGAATATTCCCCACCGATCCCAGCGCACACAGAAACAAAAGATGATATAATTTGCAAGCTGCTATCATACAAAAGATAAATCATAAAAATTATATAGTATATAGCCCTCGTAAATCTATTGTCCAATATATACCATATTGACAGCGCTAAAACAACAAAACAATCATTCTTAAGAGGGTAGAAGCCCCATGGTTTACAACAAAAACCACAGTAATGTCCTTAAAAAGTCCCACACATCTGAGGATGGGATTTTAGTTGAAACACCAAAATGATGGAAAACAGAAAGAAAAGTCCATCTCCAAGAAAAGACCACCAGTGCAGAAAGAGCTTGTTAGCCGGTGACACCCCTTATGGTAAAGCACTCACCAGAACCCAATGGGTTAACAGGCACCTCTTTATAAATAGTCTTTCACTGGTATTCCTCTGTACCCAATTCCTGTGTCCTCATAGATTTTTCGGATTTAATACTTCACTCCCAGCAGCAAGTTCACATATAGAAAACAGCAAAAAGAGGTTCCATAGTGCAAACTGCTTTATTCTTTAAAAAATTTGTGCGCATATACACCATACGTACATAATCAATAAAAATTCATTCACAGAGATGTAACCACTAGAACAACCGGATTTGTCTCACCGCGGCTCCGGGCGTCTTAGATCGAATGCAGGCTCGGCTTCCACGGCGGGTCCCGGGCAATCGTACAAATCGACCGCTCTGTAGTTACGAATAGCTGCTTGGTCCCTTGGACCAAGCAGCTATTCGTAACTACAGAGCGGTCGATTTGTACGATTGCCCGGGACCCGCCGTGGAAGCCGAGCCTGCATTCGATCTAAGACGCCCGGAGCCGCGGTGAGACAAATCCGGTTGTTCTAGTGGTTACATCTCTGTGAATGAATTTTTATTGATTATGTACGTATGGTGTATATGCGCACAAATTTTTTAAAGAATAAAGCAGTTTGCACTATGGAACCTCTTTTTGCTGTTTTCTATATGTGAACTTGCTGCTGGGAGTGAAGTATTAAATCCGAAAAATCTATGAGGACACAGGAATTGGGTACAGAGGAATACCAGTGAAAGACTATTTATAAAGAGGTGCCTGTTAACCCATTGGGTTCTGGTGAGTGCTTTACCATAAGGGGTGTCACCGGCTAACAAGCTCTTTCTGCACTGGTGGTCTTTTCTTGGAGATGGACTTTTCTTTCTGTTTTCCATCATTTTGGTGTTTCAACTAAAATCCCATCCTCAGATGTGTGGGACTTTTTAAGGACATTACTGTGGTTTTTGTTGTAAACCATGGGGCTTCTACCCTCTTAAGAATGATTGTTTTGTTGTTTTAGCGCTGTCAATATGGTATATATTGGACAATAGATTTACGAGGGCTATATACTATATAATTTTTATACTATATATTAGTTGCAGTTCTTGGCATTAGGCTTAAGTTCAGTATGATAGCTTTTACTCTAGCTGGCACAAAACACACAGAAACTGGTTGTGAAAAGGTTCACAATAGTTACAAAGAAATTCTCATGAGGCTTACTATTCTCCTTATTGTTTTTAGCTTTGGAAATCAAAGTATAGAGAGGATAGTTGCTTTCACATATCTTAAAACATTAAAGCATATCTACATTTTAAGCCTTCAAAAATGTTTAATTCTCATGCTTTTATGTGAGATGAGCTGTACATCAAATGGAAATGTTATTTTCTCCATTGGAGAGTTCTGCCTCAATGCTCAATAATGCTAGTCTGCGAGGGTAATGGATGAAATGTGGTAAGCTTTTAAGGCAAATCATCATAAAAAATATAATCCTCTTGTTTATATTGGTGTGTGCTATATTCGTCGTACTTTCTAGAGCTCCTTCATGCTTGTTACACTAAAAGGGTCATTAATGAAAATGCTTAAGGACTTTTTACAGGGGCTATTTCTAGCAGCTGCTTCTTAATAAATAACCAACTTTGTGTGATTATTTTGACCCTATTAGTGGAGGCATAAATAATGCCATCCTGTATTCATGTGAAAGTACTTAGCGATGTATCTGCTTGGAAGTGTGGGCTGTCCTTTATGGCTCTTAAGCACATTTGTATCACTATAGTTGTTGTTTTAGAAGGAAGAATGTGTCCCCTGTACATATTGTATATACAAACATTAATGCATGCAATCAATATAGTATAATTCTACAAAAAAACACTTCACATTTATATTATCTAGCACTACAAAAAAAAATTTAAATTAACACACAGTTTTTTTTAGATAAGATACATTAACCACTTTCAGACCGGACCATTTTGCTGGCTTAAGACCAGACCACTTTTTCGGCACTGCGTTGCTTTAACTGACAATTGCGCGGCCGTGCGATGTGGCTCCTAAACAAAATTGACGTCCTTTTTTTCCCACAAATAGAGCTTTCTTTTGGTGGCAATTGATCATTTTTATTTTTTGCGCTATAAACAAAAATAGAGCGACAATTTTGAAAAAAACACATTATTTTTTACTTTTTGTTATAATAAATATCCCCCAAAAATATATAAAAACATTTTTTCCCTCAGTTTAGGCCGATACGTATTCTTCTACATATTTTTGGTAAAAAAATCCAATAAGCGATAATTGATTGGTTTGCGCAAAAGTTATAGCGTTTACAAAATAGGGGATAGTTTTATGGCATTTTTATTCATTTCTTTTTTTTTTACTAGTAATGGCGGTGATTAGCGATTTTTATTGTGACTGCGACATTATGGGGGACACATCGGACATTTTTGACACATTTGGGGGGCCATTGTCATTTATACAGCAATCAGTGCTCTACAAATGCACTGATTCCTGTGTAAATGACACTGGCAGTGAAGGGGTTAACCAGGGGGTGGCAGTGCAGGGGTTAAGTGTTCCTAGAGGCATGTTACTAACTGTGGGGGGCTGGGCTTTGTGTTAGTGGACACTGATCTCTGCTCCAATCACATGGAGCAGAGATCAGTGTCACTTGTTGCTAGGCAGAACAGGGAAATTCTGTTTACAATGGCATCTCCCAGTTCAGCCTCCCTGTGAGACAATCGCGGGTATCCCCACGGCGATCCAGTCCGCAGGACCCACGACCGGACTCACAGGGGTCCCGACCGACACGCGAGCGTGCCGCTGGGGGTGCACACGCGATGGCATATAGAAATGGATGTACCTGTACGCCAATATGCCTGCCCGTGCCATTCTGCCGACGTACATCGGTGTGCGCCGGTCGGGAAGTGGTTAATATAAAATAAATATTAATTAAAAAAAATTGGAATCCAATCAAACCTTGACACATGTTAATGTCAAAACCTGTATAAGCTATCAATATATAAAGTTTGTTCGTTCACTTTGTTCACTTAGTACTTATGATGGCTATTGCCACCATACCTTCTGCTATAAACAGTGTGAGGAAGGGTACAAAAAAAACATTTGGTTGATTTACTAAAGGCAAACCCGCCTGTCCACTTTGAATTGGAAGTTGCACTTTGCAAGTAACTTTTTTTCCCCAAACTTAGTGAATGTTATGCAATTTCACTTTGTAAATAATACTCAATCATATGCAAACAAAATTAAGAAAACAACAAAGTTTTTGCTTGTACGTGATTGGATGATGGAGGTCAACAGAGCTTCACCTCATTCACTAAACTCTGGAGAAAATTCCCTAGCAAAGTGAAAATTCCCTTGCAAAGTGAACAGTGTGTTTGCATTTAATAATCAACCCTTAAAGGGGACTGCTGAGAGGCAGAACAGCAGTCTGCCTATGAAAACAAGGCAGATCACTGTTCTGACAGGGGAGAAGATAGAGATTGTGTCCCTGCTTCCGATCTCTGTCTTCACTCAGTCAGAGCAACCCCTACACAGTTAACAAGCACCAGCTAGGCACACAGTTAACTCTTTTATCACCCTGATGTTAACCCCTTCCCTGCCAGTGTCATTAGTACAGTAACAGTGCATATTTTTAGCACTAATTAATGTGATAATATCACTGGTCCCCGAAAAAGTGTCAAAAGTGTCAGTTAGGTGTCAGATTTATCAGCCGCAATGTTGCAGTCGCGCAAAAAATCACTGATCACCGACATTACTTGTAGACACAATAACTTTTGTGCAAATCAATCAATATATGCTTATTGGGATTTTTTTACCAAAAAGATGTAGCAGAATATATATTGGCTTAAATTGATGAATACATTTTGATTTTTTACATTTTTTTTTTAGTAGAAAAGTATAAAAAAACATTTTTTTTGTTAAAAACTGTTAAGCTTTTTTTGTTCATAGAGCAAAAAAAAAAATGCACAGGTGATCAAATGCCACCAAAAGAAAGCTCTATTTGTAAGGAAAATAAAAAGACATCAATTTTATTTGAGTACAGCGTTGCATGACTGCGCAATTGTCCGTTAACCACTTCAGCCCCGGAAGGATTTACCCCCTTCCTGACCAGAGCATTTTTTGCGATATGACACTGTGTCACTTTAACTGAAACTGACCGCAGTCATGTGACATTGCACTCAGACAAAATTGACTTCCTTATTTCCCACAAATAGAGCTTTCTTTTGGTGGTATTTGATCTCCTCTGCGGTTTTATTTGCCCTTTAAACAAAAAAACTGTGACATTTTTGAAAAAAAAACAATATTTTTTACTTTTTGCCATAATAATTATCCCAAAAAAAGTCTTCACCTGTTTCGGCCAATATGTATTCTACATATTTTTGGTAAAAAAATATCACAATAAGCGTATATTGATTGGTTTGCACAAAAGTTATAGCGTAATAGGGATATATTTATGGCTTTTTATTATCATTTTTTTTTGTCTAGTAATGCTGGTAACCTGTTATTTTTTGCGGGACTGTGACATTGCGGTGGACATATCAGACAATTTTGACACTTTTTTGGGACCATTGACATTCATACAGCAATCAGAGCTAAAATTAGCTACTGATATCAATGTCACTGGCAGTGAAGGGGTTAACACTAGGGGGTGATCAAGGGGTTAAGTGTTCCATAGGGAGGTGTTTCTAACTGTGGGGGGAGTGGACTGACTGGGAGTAGAGAGAGATTGCTGTTCCTGATCACTAGAAACAGCAAATCTCTCTCTACTTCTCTGAAAGAACGGGATCTGTCTGTTTACATTGCCAGATCCCCATTCTGGCTATCTAAGGAGTGATCGTGGGTCACTGGTGGACATAGCCACCACTGGCCAATGCATATAGGCTCTTAGCTCTTAAAGAGGCTGATGTACACCTAAGGCATTTCGCGTAGCCATGCCAACCTGGCACAGTATGATGGTGGCTGGTCGGCAAACAGTTAAATCTGCAGCTTTCCTTAAAATAATACTTAATGGTCCTACCATGAAGTTCCTTGCTCAGGCACTTCCTTTTATAAGGTGAAGATGTTGCGACTAACCTCACAATTTTGGTTCTGTATTGTCATCATGTCACATGGTCTTCTGATGAAGACTACAAGTGGTTGTTTCTACACACATTGCATAGGCATGGTCCACTTTTCTTACTGTTAGGAAACCCACTCAAAGAAATCAATTGCAGCCATCAATGGAGTGTGTCTGTATAGACAGAAAGTTTAGAAGCATTGAAATGCAAGGATAAAAAAGGTAGAAACACATTTAATTTTAAATTTAATTTACAATATGACAAGTGCCTATGATACACAGCATTTTAACAAACTAAATATATGACCTCCAATGACCATGATTGAGGTCCCTAGGAATATACACAATAGGGACACTTCAGTTATGGAATTCAGGGCTCTTGATATTGTTTATCCTTCCTGGAGAGGATACAATCTCACCAGGGACCTCTCCAGGATGGAAACAAACTGGATTTACACTTTGAGGTCCCTTACCCTAGAAGGTCTCAATGTTGAACTAGATATAAATTGTTTTATTAATGATTTTTTTTAAATAATATTGGAAAGATTGTAACTGTTATTAATATTAACTTTAAGTGAGCTGAATAAATTTCTCACATATATGTCATGGGTATAGCCGTCTAGTGATTAATGACAATGAGCTTTGCATATTTAGTGTTTTTTTCAAATATGAGATTTCTGTTTTAGAAGTATATATTGAGTTGTTTATAAGATTTCCAAGTGTATTGTTAATAGGATTGCCTATCATACTTTTAATAGTATGTGGGATAAGCTCATAGACTCCTGTTGCAAGTTCACTTTCAATGTAAGATCTGTGAGGGGTGATTGCACTGGAGCGCTGAGTTTTCAGTGCCTTAGGAGTTGACTCTCTGGAGGGGATGGTTATATAAGACTCTGTCATCTAGCTGTGCAGCTTTGCCCTTTTGAAGTCAGTGGAGGAAACAGTGCTGTACAGAGAATAGTGGTGACATCAGGTGCCATCCCTGCAACTTTTATTACAATAATGGACTTTGGAATGGAAGCATTTTTATATTTGAGGAATATATGAAGGTGAAATGTTGGTAATACTCGGACCTTCTTGCAGACATATGAAATATTGTGATTAGCATACACCTAAGGGCTCTTTCACACGGGGCTGATCTGTGATGATCGCTCCGTCGATCCCCGCTGAGCCAGCAGAGGACAGGTCCGTCTCTGCACACTGTGCAGGGATGGACCTGTCAGAGCGCCGCTCTCCCCTATGGGAGATCAGGTGATGATGGACCGCAGAGTCCGTCATCACCCGATCCAATCCGATGATGGATGGAAAAGTAGGTTTTTCCTCTGTCACACTTTTTCGGATCAGAGCGGGTCGGATGTCAGCGGACATGTCACCACGGACATCTGACGCTCCATAGAGGTCTATGGAGCGTCTGTTCAGGTCCGCCTGAAAAACTGACAGGCGGACCTGAATGGATTGGCCGTGTGAAAGAGCCCTAAGCAATATTTGCCAAACATTCATGTGAGGCAAATCCCTCTGGTGAGTTTGTCACACAAAGGTCATAGGGTGGAGCACTTTATTTGGTGATTAACAAAAAGATTGAATTTCACGTGGGACTTTTTGTGACACCTACTTTTATCACACTTAATTTTCCAGTGGGACTGTCTGTTTTTTCACTTTTATGTATTTTATTATATGAAGGAATTGAGACTCTCAGCACCTCTGAATTCTATACATAATATTACTATTTCTCGATGTATTATTTACATCTTAAATGTTATAAAAGTGTAACTTAAGACCTTTTTTCTTTAGTGTAGGATTGAGTGGTGAGCTATTAGAATGACTGTAAGCTTGTTTGTGCTGTCTGTGCACATGTTAGGGAGATTCACCTTCTCTATTTGTTAAGTTTACCATTATCACCAAAAGTGATTTTTTTTTTTTTTCATTTTGGATTGTCCCCAGAACATACATAGAAGGGAACTCTTCCAATGGGGACACTAGTTCTGGTGACCCTGGTGACACTCAGGGATTCCCACTCTTTAGATTTTCCTTTCAATTCCTTTTGGTATAGGACAGAAAGTCAATGGAATTCTCCTCAATGGGTCATAGATGGTAAAAAATAATCTGGCGAGGGATTTAGCCCTCCTTTAGTTTACTCAAAATGAAAAAATTAAGCATGTAGTTCTACTTTAATAAATATTTACACATCTTTAAAATGCCCCTCTTCTCTAGAGACAATGGATACCTGTAAGTTTTAACATATTTATTACTTTTACACTATGGAGTCTAATTGTAAATGTTTTCACCCAAGAATTCACACATTTTTCTAATTGGATTCAGTTGGGAAAATATGTGAATTCTGGGTAAAAATGTTACGGATTTTGTGTGAAAACATTTTTAAAAGATTCCTAATATTAGAAATTATATTAAATGCTCATTTTATGTTATGTTTTTTGGCCATTTACTCTATACAATAATGTACCCATTAAAAACCCCTATATACATACCAGAGCCTTGAATTCGCACTCCCATAATTAATGTTTGAAACTGTTGCTTGATTAATAAAGGCTTGTACACACTATTAGAAAATTTGGTGAACATTTTCATTCAAAGAATGTTCGTACTATTTTCGTATAGCGTGTTCACAACTCTGAAAAGCCGATTATGCCTTTCACGAAGGGACAAACTACAACATTTTTACCGTGCAGGAACAGAATGAAAATTTTTCGTTTAATTGGTACTGTTTTCATCCAATTTTTGTACAAATCAGAAAAGAGAGACTGCACATGATCAGCAACAATAAACAAACAAAAAAGCCTTTGCTGTACGAGAAATTTTCATACAAATTTTTGTTCATTGGTTCCGATTTGCTGTGAAACAACAAGAAAAATCAGATGTTTGATCACCCGATTTCCTTATCGTGTGTAACCCACTTAAAGTGGATGTAAACCTACCACTCATCATTACAAACCATTACCATAGTACTACTCTACATGTGTATACATGGCTCCTGCATATATGTGAAATGTCACCCCTTCTGCACAATGAGCCCCACAAATCTCCGGAATTGATGGGCGTGTCCATTTTCTGGGGCTAGATGGGCAGAGTACTGACATCACCAGACTCCTTGCCCACCTCTACATTCCCCTTGGCCAAGCAGCATCGTAAAGACAAACTTTGCACTTGTTCAGTGAAAGTGCATGCACAATATTAGCATAGCAAGTTCTGGCAAGAAGCAGAGTGTGCTCACAGCCCCCTGTCACCTCTGCACATGTGCTATACACTGTTAGAAGAAAGGATGTGGGATGTAAAGCTGGGACTGCTCGTGCATCAGATAAGGAAATGCTATGTCACTCACAGCACGGGGGAAGAAACGGCACACATTTATCTATGTGTCTTTTTTTTTCTTACTGAAAAAAGATAAGAGAATTGCTTAGAGCTGGATTAACTCTTCGTTACAAGACTGGGGATAGATGACATGCCATTCTCTACTGTACCAGATAGAAGTCTTAATTTAAAAAAAAAGAAAAGTGGAGTTTACATCCACTTTAAGATAAATAAATAAAAATCTGACAAAACATATATGATTAAGGGTATTGGTTAAATTAACAACCAGAAGAGAAACTTGGAAAGACAATACTTTTTACTTCTCTTCTAATCATACATGTATTCTTTCTGCTGTAGTCAGTAATGCTATGCCATGATTTATGTAAGTTTTAGTTACTGTAGATTGGAGAACAGCTAGAAATGTAATACCCCATATGACATTTTGGATTATTTCCCTTCTAGCTCAAAGCAGACTGCAATCGCAAACTACTTTCTTTTTATGTAAGCACTGAAACCTTTTTATATTTTGCTACATTACATTTACAATTTAATAAGCCTTACCATTAGTAGATCTTGCCTTTGTGCTCTAATTGAGCCTGTGGTCTACTGAAGAGCCTTTGGTTATGGTTGATATTTTGCCTGAATATTCTTTTTCAGATTGAATTTCTTTAATTAAGTAGTTTTGATTGAACAGAAGAGCATCTTCAGCTAGTCGATAGCTAGACCTAAATGTTTCCCTTTGTCAGAGCAGTGTGAAATTGGTTTGAGTGGACATCTCTCATTTTTCCAACTGCATTAAAATGGATGTGTAATTATGCGGAGTAAAAAAATGATACATTGAAAACAAATTTACTCTTGGCTGGTGTTTTTGAATCCCCCATTAAGTGACTTCCACACATTTTGCAATAGATCACATTTAAAAAAAAAAAAAACTTAGCTTTTTACATCTTTTTCATAGTTATAACTAATCAACTTCAGCAAGTGGCATCTTGAAGATTAAATAGCTTAGCCTGTGGCTATAATTTCTTTAATTAGAAGCAATTTTTCTCAGAAACTTTACCTTATTCATTGGAAGTGCCTAAACCAACCGCAGTATTACTCGAAAAAATGAAGTCTCGGCAGAAAGGTGTGGGATCTTTTAACTGATTGCTTTACAGCTGATGTGTTAATACAATGGTAAAAATAGTCTAACGTTTGGTTGCTATGGTGATAAAAGAAGGCAGACTAGGCAAGTAGCTTAAAAGTAAGGGTCACCCAAATCCATCCATAATGTATTAAGGTGGTGAGAGAGAATCAAAGAGCAAAGCATTATCTCTTTACTAATGAGGTGTCAGTAATGGAAAAAAAAATACGATTTAAAAAAAAAAAAAATAGGTTCACAGTAATGGATTTGTAAGGCTCACATTTCAGTTAAGTTATAAAAGTAATTAGACATCCCTGACAAACACAGTTTAATTTCTCCCCTTCTCATCAAAACCTGAGCAAGGAAATTAAAAAAGGCTTAAGTGTTAACGCACCTGAAGGTCCCACGCCGTAATTAAATTAGTGTGTATTGTTTTTCAATTGCTTTCCCGTTAAGTCTTTAGCCTACTTCAATCATAAAAAATATACCTAAAACCAAGTGACATCTGTTAAAGTAAGCCTGTTTTCCAAACACACAAGACACACGCACAAACTTGTACGCAAAGTATTGTGTTTTTAAAGAAACCTCTCTATTTGAGATTCTAGAATGAGAAGCCTCATTACATGTAAAATTGGATAGCGTTTAACAGAAAGCAATATTTGCTTCAAGAGTTGTGATTACCAAATACTTTAGAGATGGGTAATTGTGTAATTATTTGAGGCGGGGATGAAAGGTATGGTTCATTAGGACAAACTGACCATGAAATAGCAGTAAGTAAGACTAAATTTAGTTTACAGCCATTTAAATGCCTCTGCCTTGCACAGCTGTATTGGTTCTAATGGGCATGGTGAAAAAGCGAATCTGTGAAAGTTGGGATACCATTTGTAGAAGCGGGTTAAATTGTATGTTTATTCAGGCAAACCTATAATGCGTATAGAAGAGGTGGAAAATTATTTCAGTGGGCCCCACAGACATATAAAGAGACTTTATCTACAAACACACATCTATACTCATTGGGCCCGATTTACTAAAGCGTAAAAAAATGTAGTTAAATACAGATAATGTTTTCAATGATGTGTAGTGGAATTTTAAAACCGTACATTTGACTTCATTTTAATGCTGTTCACTACATTTCAGGTCCACTGAACCATACCATGCATGAGGATTTGGACATAAACAGGGAGAGCGTATTTAAACCAATCACTTAAGCACCAATCACTTAAGTACATACAATCTTTAACATGTTAAATTAATGTAAAATGTTGCTTTCAATATTTTTAAACATGAAGCATTTTTATTTTATTTTTAAAAACAAATCCCAATAAGTGTGTATTGATTAGTTTGCGCAAAAGGTATAGCATTTACAAACTGTGGGATCATTTTTATGGAGTTTTAAATTGTTTATTTTTACTAGTAATGGCAGTGATCAGCGATTTTTAGTGGGACTGTGACATTGAGACAGATGAATCGGACACATACAGTAACTGACACTTTTGACACTTTTTGGGGACCAGTGACACTAATACAGTGATCAGTGCTAAAAAAATGAAGTGTTACTGTACTACTGACACCGGCAGGGAAGGGGTTAACATCAGGGGCGATCAAAGGGGATAAATGTGTTCCCTATGAGTGCTTTCTAACTGTGGGGATGTGCTTTCACTAAATAAAAATAGGGATCCGTTCTTCAAGATCTCCATTTTCCTGTCTGGCAGAATGCCGATCTGCCTTGTTTACATAGGCAGACCACCGTTTAGCCTCTCCTCAGAACGTTAGTGGGTGGCCAGTGTCTGACGGACCCGCTGATTGGCTCCCGCTGTGTCCAATCACAGTGGGAGCTGAAGAAGAAAATTACATACAGGTACGTAATTTTGGGCTTAAGTGCCTCCCTGCCACAGTAAATGTATGTGGGGCGCTCCTTAAGTGGTTAAAGCAGTATTAAACCCATTTTTCTTATATTGCAGACTACCAATTCTTAAATGGGATTTGTTTTCTTTTTAGGCTTTCTTTCCTTTAAAATTATCTGATGATCCAGTCAGTAAGTCTGTTGTTTTTCAAAAGCACAAGCTCTCTTTCAGATGTATCAGTTTACAGCCATTTGACAAACCATTCAACAATGGCAGGGGTACTAACAATGACAGGCTATCCCGAAAGGAAAAACAAAAGTTTGCTGTAACTGATTCTAAAGAGTTAGCATGGAGCTTGGCTTCAATTAGTTAGTGTATTTAAATCTGCTATTACATTTAACACCCCGAAGGTGCCCACTGTGCTCATTCATCCAGAGTGGAGGGCATTCTAATACAGGAGGTGTGTCACTGGCTGGATTACCCAGTGAAAGAAAACAGAGGAAAAAAAAGCCTAAAAAAAGAAAACTAGTACAGTCACCACATCTAATGATTGGTAAGCTGCAAAATATTACATTTTTGGTTTGGGGTTTACTACTTCATAAAAAAATTGCTGGTGAGCCTGCTATGTTCTTGTTAAGGCTTGTGTAGTCAATAACGGTCTCCCATTTGTACCCCTGCATTGTCACCCTGTCACATGGACCCATTTTAAACTAAAAGCAACCATGCCAACATACATTCCACCAGCTTGGTTCACCAATGTCACTATTAGCCCTGATCTGGTGGGGTTTGGGTGTCAATTTAAAGCAGTACAGTGCAAATTCGTATTACATTTTTTTTTTTTTTATAATTGCTATGTGATTTCTGCTTAGCATGTTTGGTTTCCATGCAAATTTGATGCAAATTTGTGAAGAGAGTGGTCACATTTGCAATTTTATTTTCTATAAAATCTAGGCAAATAAAACTGAAAAAATTGCAGCGATATGAACACTGGACTGCAATTTCAATTTGGTCCCGTAGAAGTCTATGGAGCTGAAATTCCCATCGCACCACACTAAACTCACACAATACCCTTTTATGAACCAGATCAAATTTGCACCGCATATATATGAACAGCCTTCATTGGACATGACATGTAGCTGAAAGAGACTGGAGGAAATTAACTGCACTGATATTAAATAAAAAATAATATATATATATATATATATATATATATATATATATATATATATATATATATATATATATATATATATATATATATATACAGCATATGATAGACAATAATAATAATAAAAAAAAAAAATCTATCTATCTAGATAGATAGATAGATAGATATACCGTAGATATATATTGCTATATATAGATATATCTATATATTTAATTATCACTACTGAACAAATAAAGATATAGTAAAGTACCGTCATCATATCAATTGAAGAAACAAAAGGCAGAAAATTTGAGGCATCTATGGTGGCTGAACTGATAAAGGACGATTATCTGATCCCCCATCCCGGATGGATATACGTTTACTCTTTCAGTTGTTTTTCAGAGATTCAAGCTTACGTGTATTGTATTTTCTCCCTAAAGGGCTAGTTTAATCATGTTCTGTCTTAAATGAATTTATATTTTTATGTGAGTATGTGAGTCTTTACTGTACCATGAAAGTCCATAGTTGCCTCAAATTTGCTGCCTTTTGTTTCTATATATATATATATATATTGCATGAGTATTTATGATAAATAATAATCTATCAAACCAAATGTCATTCTTGGCTAGGGTTTACATATACTTTAAGGCATGGGTCTCAAACTGGCGGCCCTCCAGCTGTTGCTGAACTACAAGTCCCATCATTATACCTCCCAACATTTTGAAATGGGAATGAGGGACACCTACTAGCGTAACTTAACGTATGTAGGCATAGGACATGATTCCTGCCACACCCCCTTAAAGGAGAATTAACCCCAAAAAAAGGTTAATTAAATCCACAAGGGCTTTTATTTTTACCACTACTATTCCTTTATAATGACTTTTAACATTTACCAATGCAGCAATTTTTCCTACTTGCTCTAACATGAAAAAAAACTCTTACTGAACTTCAAAGGCAATTGGGCACTCCATCAATCAACATTCTATAGTAATTGATTATATAGTGTTAGCCAGATGCAGTAGCGGCCGGTGGTATTTTTTTGGGGGGGAGGCGGTTGGCCACCCAGCCACAACACTTACCCTGGACTATCATCCAGGCAGCTGGCTTCCCCTGCATCTCCTCTCCTCCCTCCTTCTCCTTGTGGCCAGCGTCACTTCTCCTCAGGCTTCCCTCCGGGCGATGGGCGGGCGGCTGGTTAGCTTCCTCTGCATTTCCTGTCCTTGTGTCTCCTCCCTCCTCCTCCTCCTGGCGGCCAGTGTAGCTTCTCCTTTCGGCCAATGGGGAAACAGGTCTCAGACCAGCCGGGAGGAAAATTAGTGTGACACTAGCAAATTAATAATATGTGCCCGAGTCCACCCTATTTTGAAGCCTATTAGAGCCTCTGGCTCTAATCATGTGCCTAACCCCCCCCCCCCCCAATTGGAGTCAATGCGTTCAGCACCCTGCATGTACAGTATCTCACAAAAGTGAGTACAACCCTCACTTTTTATAAATATTTAAATATTTTATTATATCTTTTCATGTGACAACACTGAAGAAATTACAATTTGCTACAATAGTGAGTGTACAGCTTGTATAACAGTGTAAATTTGCTGTTCAAAATAACAAAATAACTCAATACACTGCCATTAATTGTCCAAACCGCTGGCAACAAAAGTGAGTACCCCCCTAAGTGAAAATGTGAAAATGTACAAATTGGGCCCAAAGTGTCAATATTTTGTGTGGGCACCATTTTTTTTTCAGCACAGCCTTAACCCTCTTGGGCATGGAGTTCACCAGAGCTTCACAGGTTTCCACTGGAGTCTTCTTCCATTCCTCCATGACAACATCACAGAGCTGGTAAATGTTAGAGACCTTGTGCTCTTCCACCTTCCATTTGAGGATGCCCCACAGATGCTTGGCCATCACCTTTACCCTCAGTTATTTAGCAATGCAGTGGTTGTCTTGGAGGTGTGCATGGGGTTGTTATCATGTTGAATACTGCCCTGTGGCCCACACTCCGAAGGGAGGGGATCATGCTCTGCTTCAGTATGTTACAGTACATGTTGGCATTCATCGCTCCCTCAAAGAACTGTAGCTTCCCAGTGCCAGCAGCACTCATGCAATCCCAGGCCATGACACTCCCACCACCATGCTTGACTGTAGGCAAGAAATACTTGTCTTTGTACTCCTCACCTGGTTGCCGCCACACACGCTTGACACCATCTGAACCAAATAAGTGTATCTTGGTCTCATCAGACCACAGGACATGGTTCTAGTACTCCATGTCCTTAGTCTGCTTATCTTCAGCAAACTGTTTTCAGGCTCTAGAAGGGGCTTCCTTCTGTAATCACAGCCATGCAGACCAATTTGATGCAGTGTGTGGCATATGGTCTGAGCACTGACAGGCTGACCCCCACCACTTCAACCTCTGCAGCAATGCTGGCAGCACTCATACATCTATTTCCCAAAGACAACCTCTGGATATGACGCTGAGCATGTGCACTCAACTTCTTTGGTCAACCATGGCAAGGCCTGTTCTGAGTGGAACCTGTCCTGTTAAACTGCTGTATGGCCACCGTGCTGCAGCTCAGTTTCAGGGTCTTCTTATAGCCTAGGCCATCATTATGTAGAGCAACAATTCTTTTTTTCTCAGATCCTCAGAGAGTTATCTGCCATGAGGTACCATGTTGAACTTCCATTGACCAGTATGAGAGAATGAGACCGATAACACCAAATTTAACACACCTGCTCCCCATTTATACCTGAGACCTTGTAACACTAACGAGTCACATGACACTGGAGAGTGAAAATGGCTAATTGGGCCCAATTTGGACATTTTCACTTAGGAGTGTGCTCACTTTTGTTGCCAGTGGTTTAGGCATTAATGGTTGTGTGTTGAGTTATTTTGAGGGGACAGCAAATTTACACTGTTATACAAGCTGTACAATCACTACTTTACATTGTAGCAAAGTGTAATTTCTTCAGTGTTGTCACATGAACAGATATAACAAAATATTGACAAAAATGTGAGGTATGTACTCACTTTTGTGAGATACTGTTGATTAGGGGCCAGATGCTTGGATAGGGAGGGCGGTGCCCGTGTGCCCCTTATGGACAGGCCCGCCACTGGCCAGATTTATTTTTTAAACATGAATCTTTCACATTGCTTTTGTATATCAACCCCATGCATATCAAAATTCTTTCTGTTAACTACCTCCTGAATTTCCCTTATTTGGGGCATGTTGTGTCAGCAGTTATGAATAAAAAGAACAAAACTTAGGGGAAAAAAAGGCGAAACATGTTAGTATGAAAAATAATAAACTAAACAGGAGGTATAGTGTTAAGATGTTGTTTCGGTGCTTAGAGTTGGCGAGATGTAAGATTATCCCCGCTGATGGCATGGTAGCTATTTTTATGACATTCTTTAAAACACATTTTGCACACAAACTAAGAGCTACACAGATCTCTGAATATTTTATGAAGCATAATTGGCAGTGTAGGATGCATTACATTGCTGTTTCTGTCCAGAGGGAGACAGGCCATAGCACCCAGGTGAGGTGATACAAAGAGAATAACAGCTGCAGTATAATTCAAGAAGATAATAAAATACACACACACATACACTACTTATTGTGTGCTGGTGAGTATACATGCGCATATATGCTTTATTCCTTTACGTGCTTTTTAAAAATTTTATTTCAGATGGTAAGCCAAAAACAAAACTACTACTTGACACTTTGTATACAGCAGATTTAAAGCATGCGAATATAAACCAGCTTACGGAGTAGAGGTCATTGTGTTCATTAGTATTTAGAGTATGCATATTTTTGTCCGCTGTGAACCATGACTGTAAATGACATTTAGGAATATGCAAATTGCACTTGTTTATGACTTAAAGTGTATTTTTTTATTCATGGTGCATGCAGGAGTCACACTATAGGACATGTGTAAAACCAGAATAGCCTGGATACCAGACAATTTCTAACATTTGCTAAAACCTTGCAAATTATTCACCTGACAGAATAGTAGAAAGGACACTGATGAACGTTAGAAAAAATATACAAACTGAATAAAATAATGCACAGATTACTTGAGCGTCAACCAGATCCTGATTTAAATTCTGGATTACTAGCAATCTGACATACTCTAGGACTGCATTATCAACATCACCTCTTGCTATTGTGTACGACATAAATATCAACCTTTAATTATGAAATGAGGTATAATATGCAAATGTATTGATGTGTCCCATAGTGCAAAGGAGAAGGCTAGTCTTTGAGAAACTGATATGATTGCAATTATACTTTAAATTATCTTGAAATGACATCAAAATATCACTTACAGCAGAGGATGTAACAGAGCTTTGCCCCAAAGAGAAATGTATACCAGTGGTATTAAACAACTATATCTATTATTGAGTTATCATTAATATTATATAGCATAACTTATATACAGGGGTGGACTGACCATTCGGCCACTCTGGCACTGCCCAAGGGCCCCGGGCCACTAGGGGGCCCCATCAGGGTTGCCAGACTCAGTAAAACCAGGGACAGTATGTAAAAATCTGTGTTTTATTTACATCTGTCTCTGAAATGTATCCCTTTGGTCTAAAAATCCCAAGATTATAGCTGCCCCACCTCTCCAGTACCTTCTCAGCCAATAGAAACATGTCTTTGTATACTGTGTGATTGTATACTGTGTGGTCCCATAATCTCTGATTACCTGGGGGCCTCATAATCTCCTATTGCCGGAGGGCCCCATGAGTTGTCAGTCCACACCTGCTTATATATCAACATATCTTTAGTCTTTTTATCCACTTTAAGACCCCTTAAACCTGAATGGACCCTGCATGTACAGTATCCTCAAGTGGTTCTAAAGTCTCCAGTTTACCAAAACCATGTAGTCCAAGGGCCTGCCTGATTGTATACAAATTGAAACTCCTAAGGTTTGACCTCATATTATATCGTTTTGGTAAAGCTGAAGGAAAAACTTAGCTGAAAAACTGATAGTGTGTATGGGGCTTGAAAGTTGCTACCTTAAGGTAAAAAATAAATTTCTATCCAGTGCTGTGCACGAGAGCAGTGGCTCTTCTGTCTCTGTCCCTTCTTACTGGCCAGATTGATAGCCATTGGCTCCTGCTCCTGTCAATACAATCCTAAGATGAGGGAGCAGGGTGAGGCTATGTCAATAGAAGCAGACAAGGGGTTTTGGGAGCAAGCCCACATGAGGGACTGAGTAGGAGGAGCCAGAAGCACCATCGAAGGTGGAAGGTTCGGAGCTACTCTGTGTAAAACTATTGCACAGAGCAGATAATGATAACATGTTTGTTATTTTAATAAAAATTGGAAGCTTTAATATCACTTTAACCATGAATATGCAGCCCAATATTATTGCGCGTCTGCATAAATGAAAAAAAGCATGAATTCTAGCATATCAAATGTATCCATTGGTGACAGTCCGTTGAAGCCACAAAATTGCACATACCCAGACTCCAACGTAGATACTCTTGTATGTTTAATGATACAGTATATATATTACATTTTGTTATATTATGGTAACATTTGTAATTTCCATCTTCTCTTGATCACTTGGGCATTTACTAGCTAGCTTTAATAGCTATAAATGCCATTGTTTTTAATAACCACTTAAAAAATAATTGCTTAATATGACTATTTTAGCCAGTTGATTAAACAACACAAGCATACTTTTAATTATCTGCTGAAGTCATGGTGTGTTTGCTGGATATTTGATGTGGTTTGTTTGCTTTCTCTTCTTTCTCTTCATTTCATTTGGTAAGCCAGCTTGACTGATAAATACCTTATTAAAATCTGTGCCATGAAAGGTGAGCCATTACTTAGATAGCGTTATTAATCCCAGTTTATGCAGAATATAGGATAACCTCCTTCATTTTAAGTGCTATCATAAACGTACAGTTCATCACTTGGAATGTGAGTTTTCCCATTAAAAAGTAATTCTCCTTGGTCCAATACACTAAAATTCCAGTTATTTAAATAATTTGTCTTTGACAGTGATGTATAGATATGATAGATATACCTAACTTTCAACTAGCTGGAAGTTCTCCAAATGCAAACAAAACGAATGCAGTCATTTACAGCATGATATTCAACTGTGAAGATGAAATTAAAGAGTAGCTCTTAAAGAGTTAACGGGTGGAGAAAAAAAAACATTGCCCCCTTGGGGATCTATGTACATTGCAGGGATTTTACCAAATTTTGTAGCAGATCCCTACCTTTTGTTATTCTAAAGAAATACCTGTTTGTTTGTCTGTGACTATGTGCTCAGTGAATCTGTGTGGGAGTGGTTTTATAATTATCAGTCAGCTGCTGCACCTGCAGGGCTCTATTGAGGAAAGTGGCATGGTCTACATCCCCTTAGATGTGATTTCCCTTTGAGAGTATCACACCAAAATTACATTTTTGTTACAGGGGATGCACAAAATCTGACTTGTATCTTAGCACAGGCTTCTGGGAAAATCAGTAAACCAATCACACATGCATTAAATGACATTTCTGGGGAGTGGTAAGTACACATTCTGTGTACAGAACACCACCAGGTAACCATATTGCATTGCATTTTACAGAGCTGTAGATTGAAAAGGAAAGGTCATTTTTAATAGCATTCAGTTACAATATGACTTGTGTTGCAGTTGTATATATTATATCTTTTTTTTTTGCTAAATTTTCCTATGAAAGTGGAGTTACCCTTAAACATTTCCAATGAGCAATGTATGTTTAAAGTTGATGTAAATCCTATCTAAATTATATTTAGTTTGCTAAAGAACTTGGGTGTCATAAATTATAGCCATGTCTATTTTTTTTAACATTCTTTATTTAAAGAAAGGAGTACCTCATACACTTTACAGAAAAAACAATGTACAAACCAAATTATTTAGGAAGAAAGGTGTAAGAAACATGATAAGTGTGCAGGTTAGAAGGCATCTGTTGGCTTACACAGCCCAATGCAATCTGAGCTTCCATATATATTATAAAGTACAAATAATGAAGCAAAGATATATTCCCAGTGTGTAGTTGTATAGCCATGTCTATTTTTAAGGGCCCGTTCACTCTATGTGCAGTTACCCGCATTTTTCCTCAAGGAAAAACACAATTGATTTGAATGACACACAGAAAACAATAGCGTGGGCATCAGAGCTTACGGCTGCATACACGCCCCTAATAAAATACTCGTCTTAAACCTTTTTTTCTCCTTTGTTGGAGCTCAGCGCTGCTGATCTCCTGAATTTACATTGCCACCATTTTATTTCTACACACAATGGCTGTATGACAATTCTCAGGGTGGAATTCCTGATGGTGATAGCAGTGTATAATGCCTAAAAAATATGTGTAGAAACAGCTACTGGAAGCCTGTGTGGCAGGTATTACAATGTAGGAACACAATTGTGAGGCATTGTTACCCTAGGTCATGAAGTGTCTGAACAAATATTTTCATGGAAAAATAACTAGGTATTATTTTATTAAATGCTGCTATTTTTTTTAACTGCTTCCCGACCGATGTATCTGCCCGTTCTGCCTAGCAACAAGTAACACTGATCTCTGCTCCCTGTGATTGGAGCAGAGATCAGTGATCTGTAAAACACAGCCACGCCCCCCACAGTTAGCAACACGCCCCTAGGACACACTTAACCCCTACACTGCCACCTCCTGGTTAACCCCTTCACTGCCAGTGTCATTTACACAGGAATCAGTGCATTTGTATAGCACTGATTGCTATATAAATGACAATGGTCCCAAAAATGTGTAAAAAATGTCCGATGTGTCTGCCATAATGTCGCAGTCACAATAAAAATTGCTGATCACCAACATTACTAGTAAAAAATAAATATTAATAAAAATTTGTAAACGATATAACTTTTGCGCAAACCAATCAATCATCACTTATTGCAATTTTTTTACCAAAAATATGTAGAAGTATACATATAAGCCTAAACTGAGGAAAAATAATGTTTTTTATATATTTTTGGGGGATTTATATTATAGTAAAAAAGAATGTGTTTTTTTCAAATTTGCCGCTCTTTTTTTGTTTATAGCGCAAAAAATAAAAACTGCAGGGGTGACCAAATACCTCCAAAAGAAAGCTCTATTTGTGGAAAAAAAAGGACGTCAATTTTGTTTGGGAGCCACATCACACGACCGCGCAATTGTCAGTTAAAGCGACGCAGTGCCGAATCGCAAAAGTGCTCTGGTCTTAAGCCAGCAAAATGGTCCGGTCTCAAAGTGGTTAAACACTGAAAATTAGTCTTTAAATAACCTTAATATGTTAAAGCAGTCTTTTTCAACCAGGGTGCCTTTGGGTGTCTTCAGGGGTGCCTTGGCAAAATACCTAGAAAATGCCCACAAAAAAAACATTTAGAAGTCAGTGGGTGGATTAAACCTGCCTATAAGTTACGCAAAGCCACAGGTGTTCATTATGCCCCTCTACTGCCACTCTCCTTTAGTGGAGGTAGAAGAGAAACATTATAATACTGATCAGTACTGTTTGCTTGTTCGCCGAACAGTGAACATTATGTGGCATACGCAGCAAATTTGAAAGCCACAGAACACTGTTAAAGTCTATGGGACATTAACATGAAAAAACTAAATTGCTCATTTTAAAGGCGTATATGCAAGTTATTGTCATAAAAAGTGTATGGGGACCTGGGCCCTACCTCATGGGACATGTATCAATGCAAAAAAAACTTTTTAAAATGCCCGTTTTTTCAGGATCAGTGATTTTAATAATGCTTAAAGTCAAACAATAAAAATTAAATATTCCTTGTGCATGGGGGTGTCCTTAGTATGCCTGTAAAGTAGTGCATCTTACCCATGTTTAGAACAATACCACAGCAAAAGTACATTTCTAAAGCAAAAAATCTCATTTAAAACTGCTCACGGCTGTAATGAATTGTTGGATCCTGGCAATATAGATAAAAATCATTGAAAAAACGGCATGGGGGCCTGGGTCCTGCTCCAGGGGACATGTATCAATGCCAAACAAAGTTTTAAAAACTGATGTTTTTTTCAGGAGCAGTGATTTTATTAATACAGTTTTAAATGAGATTTTGTCCTTTAGAAATGTAATTTTGCTGTGGTATTGTTCTAAACACAGAAAAGATGCGCTACTTTACAGGCATACTAAGGACAACCCCCAGGCATGATATTTAAAGGAAAATGTATTTTTTATTGTTTTACTTTAAGCATTGGTACATTTTTTGCCTGTTCGCATATTCTGGACATCCAATATCCTTGAATATTGGATGTCCTATGCATGTGGATGTTGCTACACTATGCAAAACTATTAGTTTAGTTTTAAAATGGGGTGCTTTGAGATTGTGTGTAATTTTAAAGGGTGCCTTGACTGAAAAATGGTTGAGAAACATAAATAAATGAAAGTCAGCAGCCACAAATACTGCAGCCACTTACCTGTCCCAGGGTCCAGCGATGCAGGGGAACGAAGCCCCGCTCGTCTCCCCCTCCCCTCCGCGGCCCCAGCATTGTCACTGTTGGTGTCATGATGTGGCTTCACAGCTGGACACACACTGCGCATGCGTGAGTCGCACTACGCGCTGTGACTGGTCGGGCAACCATCTAGGACCTGTGACATGTCCCAGATGATTGCCAAGAGGGAGGGGGGAGAGGTGAACTTACTTACAGCACCGCGGTGCCCCCTGGGAGGAAGTGGGTGCTGAAACCCCCTAAAAAGAGAGTCCCCCCCAAAAAAATGACATGCCAAGGGGGGTTGCATTGATTTTGATATTTTGATATTGATTTAACAAGGGTTTTTTTCTCAGAGAACAGTTGCAGGAACTCACCCTGTCTGTCCAACTCTCCACCCCAACCATGCCAAAACGTCGCTCTAACCACACCCAAACCCTTTCCCAGCCACACCTCCCATAGAGGAGAGAATTACAGCAAAAATGGTAATGAGTTAAGGCTTAGAACTGTGTATCTCATAAGATGTTAAATCAATCCCCCAAAATCCCCCCAGCTCTCCTCTCATCACAAATCCACCCCAGCTCTCCTCTCATCATAAATCCCCCCAGCTCTCCTCTGATCACAAATCCCCCCCAGCTCTCCTCCCATCACAAATTCCCCCAGCCCTCCTCTCATCACAAATCCCCCCAGCTCTCCTCTCATCACAAATCTCCCCCGGATCTCTCATCACAAATCTCCCCTAGCACTCCTCTCATCACAAATCCCCCCCAGCTCTCCTCTAATCACAAATTCCCCCAGCTCTCCTCTTATCAAAAATTCCCCACAGCTCTCCTCTCATCACAAATTCCCCCAGCTCTCCTCTCATCACACATCTCCCCCAGATCTCTCATCACAAATCTCCCCTAGCACTCCTCTCATCACAAATCAACCCCAGCTCGCCTCTCATCACAAATCCCCCCAGCTCTCCTCTCATCACAAATTCCCCCAGCTCTCCTCTCATCACAAATCTCCTCCAGATCTCTCATCACAAGTTTTCCCTAGCACTTCTCTCATCACAAATCCACCACAGCTCTCCTATCATCACAAATCTCCCCCAGCTCTCCTCTCATCACAAATCCCCCCAGCTCTCCTCTCATCACAAATTCCCCCAGCTCTCCTCTCATCACACATCTCCCCCAGATCTCTCATCACAAATCTCCCCTAGCACTCCTCTCATCACAAATCCCCCCAGCTCTCCTCTCATCACAAATCCCCCCAGCTCTCCTCTCATCACAAATCTCTCCCAGATATCCTCTCATCACAAATCTCCCCCAGCACACCTCTCTGTACAAATTCTCCCAGCTCTCCTTTCTGTACAAATCCCCCCAGCTCTCCTCTCATCACAAATCCAACCAGCTCTCCTCTCTTTAAAAATCCACCCAGCTCTCCTCTCATCACAAATCCACCCAGCTCCCCTCTCTGTAAAATTCTCCCCAGCTCTCCTCTCTGTACACCCCCCAGCTCTCTTCTCTGCACAATTCCCCCCAGCTCTCCACTATGTACACCCCCAGCTCTCCTCTCTTTACAAATACACCAGCTCTCCTCTCTGTACAAATCCCCCCAGCTCTCCTCTCTGTAAAATTCCCCCCAACTCTCCTCTCTGTACACCCTCCCAGCTCTTCTCTCTGTACAAATCCCTCCAGCTCTCCTTTCTGTACAAATACCCCCAGCTCTCCTCTTATCACAAATCCAACCAGCTCTCCACTCTTTACAAATCCACCCAGCTCTCCTCTCATCACAAATCCCCCCAGCTCCCCTCTCAGTAAAATTCACCCAGCTCTCCTCTCTGTAACACCCCCCCCCCCACCCCAGATCTCCTCTCTGCACAATTCTCCCCAGCTCTCCTCTCTGTACAAATCCCCCCCAGCTCTCCTCTCTGTAAAATTCCCCCCAGCTCTCCTCTTTGTACACCCCCCAGCTCTCCTTTCTGTACAAATCCCTCCAGCTCTCCTCTCATCACAAATCCAACCAGCTCTCCTCTCTTTACAAATCCACCCAGCTCTCCTCTCATCACAAATCCCCCTGCTCCCTCCCTGTACAAATCCTCCAGCTCTCATCTCTGTACAAATCCCCCAGCTCCCTCTCTGTACAAATCCCCCCAGCTCTCATCTGTGTACAAATCCCCCATCTCCCTCTCTGTACAAATCCCCCCAGCTCTCATCTGTGTACAAATCCCCCAGCTCCCTCTCTGTACAAATCCCCCCAGCTCTCATATCTGTACAAATCCCCCAGCTCCCTCTCTGTACAAATCCCCCCAGCTCTGATCTCTGTACAAATCCCTCCAGCTCTGATCTCTGTACAAATCCCCCCAGCTCCCTCTCTGTACAAATATCCCTGCTCTCATCTCTGTACAAATCCTCCTAGCTCTCTTCTCTGTACAAATCCCCCTGCTCTCATCTCTGTACAAATCCCCCAGCTCTCCTCTCTGTACAAATCCCCCCAGCTCTCCTCTCTGTACAAATCCCCCAGCTCTCATCTCTGTACAAACCCCCTCCCCCCCCAGCTCTCCTCTGTGTATAAATCCCCCCAGCTCTCCTCTCTGTACAAATCCCCCTGCTCTCATCTCTGTACAAATCCCCCCAGCTCTCCTCCTCTCTGTACAAATCCCCCTGATCTCATCTCTGTACAAATCCCCCCAGCTCTCCTCTCTATACAAATCCCCCCAGCTCTCTCTCTGTACAAATCCCCCCAGCTCTCCTCTCTGTACACCCCAAGCTCTCCTCTCTGTACAAATCCCCTCAGCTCTCATATCTGTACAAATCCCCTCAGCTTTTCTCTCATCACAAATCCCCCCCAGCTTTTCTCTCATCACAAATCTCCCCAGCTCTCCTCTCTCCACAAATTCCCCCAAGCTCTCCTCTGTGTACTATGCTCTCCCCTCTGCTAAACACACACACGTTCCCTCTCTGCACACATCCCCCCTCCCCCACACACTTTCACAGTGCACTCCTCTTTGAATTAACTCTCTTCAAACATTCCCCCTCATCTTCCCAGTGACAGATCCCTCACCTCTTCTGCTCTCACCACTCTCCATGGTATGTGCAGGCTTTTTTTCCCCGCACAGTATAGTGAATCGGAGAGCTCCCCTACTGTATTCACCGCTCCTTCACTGCTTCTCCCCATTGAAATCAATTGGGCAGTGTGTCTATACCGCCGGCAAAGTGCATTTGCAGAGTTGCTTTACGGTGGTTTCTCTTTAATGGGGGTAAAACCACCCGCTAGCGGCCGAATATCGCCACAAATCTGACGAAAATAGTGGCACTTTACCACCGATGCACCTCCCGCCACAGTGTGAAAGGGGCTGAAGACTCTCATCTTGCACTGCTTTTCTCAATATGAACATGTCAGAGCAGGGAAGATGGCCGCGGCTCGTGTTCGTGAACTGAAGCAGCGTTCATGAACCAAAGCACATTTTGTGAACTCTTCTGTTCGCGAACCGAGTTGTTCATGAACAGAAACATTTCTCTCCATTCTCCACTACATAAAGGCTAATCATTTTGTAGTCCTAATATCAGGACTGGGAGGGCTATTTACTCTCCTTGAGATAGCACAGGTATTTTTGGTACTTATCGAAAATATATAACAAAACACTTTTAATGGTTAATTTAACAGTCCAAAAGGGAAAAGTATAAGAGGTTCATTGTTAGGGTTTACATACATAAAGTGGAGCTATGAGTGACAACAGTACTGCACATATAACTGCCCAAATCTGTAGTAGAGCCACATTACACAGTGCTTATCTCTGTCACCTACAGCATAGGCTCAGGTGTTTTGTACAGGAATTCAATGAAAAGATTATTGAACTTGAAAATGACTTAGGGACTTGAAAACGTACAGGGGATAACAGGAAAATTACAGTGCTATACCTCAAGTGCATGGACTTATCAGTTGAACCTTTACTTTTTACCATTAAACAGGACCTGAAATTTTCATCGTTGGGTTTTCATTTTGTCTGAAGTTCAACTTTAATAAAAGCTTCTATTTAGTCTGTTGAACTCTGACTGCTATGTGACTGACGTAAAAGAGATGAGATTCACAATTACCTCTGTTGACATTTCCTCTGTGTTTGTCAATTAGATAATTGCCCCAAGGGTATAATGTGTTGACAGGTTTTCCCTGAGAACAAATAAAGTTGTTCATAAGATGAACATTTGGCTTTGGTTTTGTGTTTACTGCACATTGTGAGCAGCAGTGACCCACAATCTGGGAAGAGATTTGGCAGTCTATTTAAGCTATTGTTCTCATTTAATAGACATCATGGTTTGAATTGGTAAATACATGTTTCCACAGAGCCATTTTATTCTTACTTTATTAATGAATTGCCCAAGTGTGATAACCACTAGAGCTTCTAAAACACAGTCATTGTTCACAGTTAATACAGTGAAGTAAGTGTCACAATATTAAAGTGATTGTAAGGCTTTGTTTTTATTTTATTTTTAAATAACAAAAATGTTATACTTATCTCCACTGTTCAGTTTGTTTTGCACAGAGTTGGCCTGCTCCTCCTCTTCTGGGGTCTCCTGGCGACGCTGGTAGCTCCTCCATGCATCGTATAACCCCCTAAGGGAAGCGCTCTCCCACGGGGTTAGCTTGCAGGCGCTCTTCCGAGTCCAGCATTCGGTGTCCATAGATGCTGAATGTAGGCCCCGCCCACCGCTACCTGTGTCATTTGATTTGATTGACAGCAGCGGGAGCCAATGGCTGCCCTGATATCAATCTATCCAGTCAAGAGCTGAGACAACTGGGAGAGGGGAAGGGTGCATCTCCAGCAGGGAATACAGGACTCGGGTGAGTTAAATGGGGGGGGCTGGGGGGCCGGTCAGTGACAGAAGTTTTTTCATCTTAATGCATAGGATGCATTAAGGTAAAAAAAAAATGAGAGTTTACAACCCCTTTTAATGTTAAAATAGATTGAAGATGGAAAGTTTTTAAATATAAAAAGCTTCAAATTCCAACCTGAAAAATGCCCTAATGCCTTGCATGCCTTTTTAGCTGTTGAATGATTCTGATTCATGGGATCTGTGCTTGGGTAGCTTAATGGATTTTGGCTGCTTAAGACGCTAAACCCATGCTATGAGCAAATATAAACACCTAATGAGAAAAAAAAAAAACACTTCCATGTGCATCGTTTAAAGGGAATGTATAGCTTGTTCAGTTTATTACGATATAAATGAAAAAAGAGATTGATTTAAATAATCTATGGATAACTGGTTATTTCATGAGCAACCATATTTGGTCATTACATACTGTATGTGTGATTTACTAAAACGGTTGCACACAGAATCTGGTGCAGCTGTGGATGGTAACCAATCAGCTTCTAGGTTCCATTGCCTAAGCTTAATTGAACAAGCTGAAATTAGAAGCTGGTTACTATGCACAGCTGAACCCGATTCTGTGTACACCGGTTTTAGTAAATCTCCCCCACTGTGTAGCTGAGATCTTTGCAGTTGCTTAGGGTTATTGTCATTTATCTTACTTCTAGTAGTGAATCTTAAAATGTCTACATTTAATATAAAGAAAAAGAAAGCATGTAGAAATGTAAAAATTGCAGCAAATAATAGCAACAGCAAACATATATTTGCCTAAACACATCGCCTATTTTGATGAAGCAAGACACGCACATTTTGCTGCCGCCGCTCAGGCCCCGGGGGTGTTTTACATATCCCCTGTGTTGTACTTGGAGCAATTGGAGCTCCCACCTTTTTTAATTGGGCTACATTGCCTTTATATTTTTATAATAAAAAATATATTTTTATGGTAGTACGCTATGAGGGTCAGTTTTTTCTGCTAAAATTACATGTGGATGTCCGAATACTCCCAGCTCACAGTGGAGAGAGGAGGACATTTTTTCTGTCCATACCACTCCATACATCACTCACTCCAGGAGGGACCAAGATTCCATGGAGATCCGATCGTTTGTATCAGGGAGCAGAGGAGGATATACCCCAGGTTCAGGCCACCAGGGATAGGAGGACATTCCAAATATATGCCTTTCACCCCGATAGAGGTAAGGTGCTCTGGTGAGTGCATATACAAGAGGGGAGCACAGCACTGGAACTGAAAATAGAATGTCACTAATATTTTTTTATATACTTTTTGAGTTTGCACCAGTCACTTTGGGAATTGTTTTAATTTTAATTTGATTAATTTTTTGATATATGGACGTTAGTGCACTTTTATTTGACTTGCTGAATATTAATGTGTATTTCAAATACACTCTTTGCACATTAATTGGGTTTTGCGCTTACACATCTTCCCTTTTTTTACCATATATATTTTGTAATATATAGATGAATTTAATGAATTATTTTTTACTGTTTTCTGCTGGATACACTTATTAGCCCTCACACGGCTTTCTTATACAGTTTACACAGCTTCTCACCTGTGCTTGGGAAGTCATTCCCTTGTATCGCATTTTTATCACCATCTATTCATCACTCATGAGAGTTTTACATTCATGATAGTTTGGCTTCACAGAACAGCGCCGTTTCCCTCTTTTTGATTAACATTTTTTAGATTTCATTTTGTGAAGTTTGTTTTAGGGAGGCAGAAGTTCTTATTACTATTACTAAGTGTGGAATTCCTGTTTATTTGTATTGCTGCAGGAAAATGTATTTCAAGTAGAAATCAAATTCCATCCTATGTGGTTGGGTCACTTCTATGCCCAGCAGGGGCAGACTGACCATTTGGCCACTCGAGCACTGCCCGAGGGCCCCAGGCCACAAGGGGGCACCATCAGGGTTGCCAGCCTCAGTAAAACCAGGGACAGTATGTAAAAATCTGTTGTTTTTTTTTACATTTGTCTCTAAAATGTCCCTTACCGACATTCTTTTGGTCTAAATATCCTAAAATTATAGCTGCCCCACCTCTCCAGTACCTTCTCAGCCAATAGAAACATGTCTGTGTATAACGTGTGATTGTATACTGTGTGTGTGTATACTGTGTGGCCCCATAATCTCTGGTTGCATGGGGGCCCCATAATCTCCTATTGCCCGGGGGCCCCATGAGTTGTCAGTCCGCCCCTGATGCCCAGAAGTTTAGTGTAAAAGACAAAGGCAAACACCTTGGGCCCATCTATACCTACACCTTTGTGTTACCATGCAAGCTACATACATAGAGAATAATGTAAATCTAGTCTTTACAATGTATAAGCATTGGTTGTGTTTGCTTGGGTAGAATTGCAGGATAGCACTGGTAATACAGCAGGCAATAAAGAACACCAGCTATAAAAGAAGGCTGTTTTTTCTTATAAATGAATAGGGAGATATCATTGTTTTTGTAATAAAAGCTACTTATAGGAACAAGAGCAGAAATATATTATACTGTATGATCTGTGGCAGTTTTTTTGTGCCGGGAATAAAAAAAAAGTAGTTCAAAGGAATTCACTCCACTATGGTTTCTGTGACAATTATTTATTAGCTGAATTAATATTTGCTGGTAGATGTAGCAGCCTTATCTCTCACGTCTCTCACACTTTAGAAGCGAATGTGAATTTTGCTTTAGCTGGGCTGCTGGAACTCACTGACTAGTCCTACCTAGAGTAAGAGGCACTGCCACATTCGTACATTACAAAATGCAAATGATGTGGTTCATTTAACATACAAGGTGTTTGTTTTTTGTCCCTGTTACGCAGAGCTATCAGCCAAATCATCAGACAAACAGTAAAGTGCAATTTGAAATTTACTGTATGAACACAAGATAAATGGACAATGCCAATAAAATGGTAAAGCTAATACGCATTAGACCAAGTATAACAAGCAGTGCCACTACTGTAGTACAGGGCGGCCTAGGAGTAGTTTCCTCAAAGGCTGCTAGGTGGCAGCCCAATATAGAATAACATTATCTAAGTGAACTAAGAGAACAGAGTACAGTAAAACATTGATTTGAGAGTAACTTGGTTTGATAGCGTTTTGCAAGACAAGCAACATTTTAAAATACATTTTCACTTAATATACAAGTGATGTCTTGATATACAAATAGTGTCATGTCACATCTGAGTATAAAAGAGAAGAGAGGCTCCTCTAAATGTAGCAATATGGTTACATTTAATGAAGGTGCAAGATTTAGCAACTCACATGGGTGATGATTAATCACTTCAGCCCCAGAAGAATTTACCCCCTTCCTGGCCAGGGCCTATTTTTGCGATATTGCACTGTGTCAGTTTAACTGACAATTGCATGGGCGTGCGACACTGTACTCAAAAAAAATTGATGTCCTTTTTTTCCCCACAAATTGAGCTTTTATTTAGTGGTATTTGATCACCTCTGCAGTTTTTATTTTTTGCGCTATAAACAAAAAAAGACAAAACGGAAAACATTTCGAAAAAAAAAAAAATTCTTACTCAGTTTAGGCCAATATATATTCTTCTACATATTTTTGGTAATAAAAATCACAATAAGCTTATATTGATTGGTTTACGCAAGTTATATCATCTATAAAATAGGGGATAGATTTATGGCATTTTTATTATATATATTTTTTTTTTTTTTACTAGTAATGGCAACGATCTGCCATTTTTACAGGACTGCGACATTGCGGCAGACAGATCGGACATTTTGACACTTTTTTGGGACCATTGACATTTATACAGTGATCATAGCTAAAAATAGCCACTGATTACTGTATAAATGTCACTGGCAAGGAAGGGGTTAACACTAGGTGGTGATCAAGGGTTAAATGTGTTCCCGCAGTGTGTTATAACTCTAGGGGTGATGGGACTACCTGGGGGAGGAGATCGATCGTTGTTCCTATATACTAGGAACACAGGATCTGTCTCCTCTCCCCTGTCAAAAGACAGTGGGCGGTCGTCAATAGGTTAACAGAGGCACATCTTATAATGCAGGCAACCGGAGTAAAGCTCTCCACTTAGACCATCCTCCGCACCGACATAAATGTTATCCCTTCCACTCTGCATTTCTCGAGCAGTTCAAGCCATGCTTTCAGATCGCTCTACTGCAGGGTAGTCTTCCCGGTCACGATTGCAGACTAACAGCAGTGAGAGCCATCGGTGTGGAGGATTGTCTATGTGGACAGCTTTACCCCAGATGCCTGCATACTTAGATGTGCCTCTTTTAATCATCAACCATGTGAGTTGCTAAATGGTGTAGCCTTCATTAAATGTAATCATATTGCAACCAGATGCCTTCTCTTTTATACTCTGTAGCTCCTGCTGGATTTTGCTTCTAATACCCTTGTGGAGGCTTCCATTTGTGGGTGGATATTTTATGGTTACACAACCTGTCATATTGCTATAATCTTTTTATATGGACTATAAACTGAAGGACCTATGAATAAATGGTTGTGGAACAAATCATTTGAGTTTTCATGATTTCTTATGGGGAAATGGGATTTGATATATAAGATCTTTGGATTACAAGCATGTTTCTGGAATGAATTATACTTGCGATCCAAGGTTTTACTGTATAAGAAATCACTAGTATTATACAATACAGTACAAGTTACGTTGAGTGCAAACACATTTACTTGTGGTTCCCTTGGGGTAACATATCTTTAACAAGGAGACTGTGTAGCTGGTAGGTATTTGACCATAGGGCTCTCCAGAGGCTCCACAGAATGCAATGGGGGGGGGGGGACTTCCTGGTCTGGATGACACTGGCAGAAGTCTCATTGCTTTCTTTTCACTCTTCCAACCTTTTTTGATTTCCCATCTTCTAGCTTCTGCCACCTGTCAAACTTTACTCCGCCCACTTATCACTTAGCCATACCTCCCCCTAGTAACCTCCACCTAGTGGCTTTTATCTATGCACTCCTCCCACTTGTCACTTAGCCATACCTCCACCTAGTGACATTTATCTATGCACCCCTCCCACTTGTCACCTAGCCATACCTCCACCTAGTGGCTTTTATCTATTCACTCCTCCCACTTGTCACTTAGCCATACCTCCACCTAGTGACTTTAATCTATGCACCCCTCCTCCTCATCTTCTTTCCTCCACTTCCCTTGGTCTTCTCTCCAAAAGCCCTGTTCTCATGTTTAGTCTGGCACCTTTTTTTTTGTTTTATATAGTGCCATACTCATTGTCAGTTAGTTCCATACAAGCTGCCTGAGGTTTAGCTCTTATCATATAGATGTAAGTGTTCTTGTTAACATAGTTTTATGCATTCATTTTCCATTATTTACCTTCATTATTCATTTTACAGACACCTAATTGTATATTTTATCTTCTTCATACCACCCTCCAGATCACAATTATTATTGTTAATCCAAATGAGTCTAGCCATATTTAAGGTGATATGAGACTCAAAGTATCTTTTTCTTCTCTCTTTCTTGTATGTTTGTATTTGTGTTTTGGTATCATTATTTTTTGTGTTTCTAGTATTATTGCATATTAATGGCTTTTAAGTGATAATTGGCTAATATAGTACTAAACTGTGTTATTGTGCTTTTGGAACTGTTAGTCATATCATCAGGAACTTTTCTAGTCATGCTTATGGCATTATTTATGTTAATTCAGGTCAGATAAAAACATTTATGCTCTGGTTCTAGTTATGTTCATAGCATTCCAGTTAGTTTATTTTTTATTTTTCATGTTTTTTTTTATTTAATTATTTATTATTTTTAGTGTTGTGTGCAATACTGGTATATATGGTATAGTTTCTGTATGTTATTATTACACCATTTTCTTCTTTTCAAATTAGTGATTTTTAATAAATGATTCACCATATACATTTCCGTGTCAATTATGATCTCGTATAGTGCCATATAAATTTCTATACAGTAAAACCTTGGATTGCGAGTATAATTTGTTCCAGAAACATGCTTGTAATCCAAGGCACTCGTATATCAAAGCAAATTTTCCCATAAGAAATAATGCAAATTCAAATGATTCCTTCCACAACCATTTATTTATAAGTTATTGGGTTTATAGGCCATATAACAAAGAATATAGCAATGTGATAGGTTGTGTAACCATTAAATTTCCATCTACAAGTGGCAGCCTCTACAAGGAGATTAGAAGCTAAATCTAGCAGGAGCTACAGAGTATAAAAGAGAAGAGAGGCACCTCTAAGTGTAGTAATATGGTTACATTTAATGAAGGTACAACATTTAGAATCTCACATGGTTGATTATTATAAGAGGCATATCTAAGTATGCAGGCATCTGAGGTAAAGCTCTCCATATAGACCAGGTAACCACACTGCTACACTGATGCCGTGTACACACGAGCGGATTGTATGGCATACTTAGTCCGTCATACAATCCGACGGACAGTCCGTCATACTTTCCACTGAACGGACTTGACCACACACGGATAGCCAAACAGTCCGACGAAAGCTTGCGCGATGACGTGTACAGCACGTACGACGGGACTAGAAATAGGAAGTCCAATACACAGCAAAGCACCTTTCCGCCGTGTAAATCCTTTCTGAGCATGCGCCATTCTTAGTCCGTCGAACTAGCCTACTGATGAGCGGATTGTCCGCTGAAACCAAAGTACGACGGACAGAATTTCCAAAAATCCGAAATACTTAGTACGCCAGACTGCACGCTGAAAAGGTCCGCTGAAGCCCACACACGAGCGGACTGTCCGCTGAAATGTGTTTCGGCGGACTAAGTAGGCCATACAGTCCGCCCGTGTGTACACGGCATTAGAGGCACCTCTCTTATCTTTTTTACTCAGTTGTGGCATGACGCTGCTTATATATCAAGTCAAAATTTATTTTAAAATTTAGCTTGTCTTGCAAAACGCTCTCAAACCAAGTTACTCTAAAACCAAGGTTTTACTGTATTCCTCCATTTGCATTGTAGTTTAATGGAGGGGATTTACTAAAACTGGAGCATGAAAAATTGGGGTGCAGCTCTGCATAGAACCATTATCAGCTTCATCATTCAGCATCATCATACATCAGCTTCCAGGTTTTATTGTCGAAGCTTACTTGAACAAGCTGTTAGAAGCTGATTGGCCACCATACAACAGCTGCAGCAGATTCTGAGTGGTCCAGTTTTAGTAAATCTACCCACATGGGCTTTTTATTTTGCCAAAGATCAAATAAAATACAATTTTGGATTTTTTGACCCATACATGTGACAGTTTTACTACTGTTTATATAGTTTGATATTCTTTGTTGTCCTCCCTTTCAGAGCAGCACTCAGGCTGGGTTCACACTAATGTGACTGCAGAGATTGCATGTGACATGTGATTTGCACCGTATTCCTGTGCACGTCGCATGTGATGTCTGTGCGGTGCAGATTCAGCCATACAATTTGTATGGTTGAAATCGCATCGTATTCACACCAAAATAATGCAGGATCCTTTTTTTTTTGGTCTGCTCTGGAATCGGATCACATGCAATTCCACAGTTCGCACTGGCTTCTGCAAACCGATGTGGGGGTGTCATTAACTTTATATTGACACCCACAGTGGTCCGCCAAGCGCAGTATGAACTGCCTGCGATTCTGATGCGGTGTGGGGACCCACACAGGAATCACTGTGGTTCCCGCATAGCACCAGTGAGAACCTAGCCTCAGACTAGGAGAGGGGACAGTAGATGCTAATCAGACTCAGGGAAAAGAGGGAGCAGAGTGAGCAAAGACGATGACTTCTCAGTTTGATGCTGCTCCTTCATTGTTCAATCAGAAGGCTGCAAGCAAGAAGCTGACATTACTTGTTATTTACCTCTAACAGATGAAGTGGTGTCACTTGGCTGTGCTGTCTGGTGGTTTAAAAAAAAAAGGGTGACTGAACAGAATTGCAAATCTTTTGGCAGATTAGACTCACATATGTGAATTTCAGCTGTGTGTTTATCCGTTTCCCTAGAACTCTTTCTTAAGTACCTATCAATCAGTTTGAAAAAGTAAAAAGTAAAAAAAAAAAAAACAACTTGGGAGGTAGTACTTTTTTCTAAAGAAGAAATTTCTCATTTGCTAGACATGTATATACAATTTATAATACAATAGAGTCTAAAGTGGCAATCTTGCCAAACATATGGAAGGTAAATTCTGTGTTCGAATACATTTTCTGAAGGGAAGATGTTTTTTTACTTAATACATACGGTCCATAAAATTTCCAGCACTTACAAACTCAGTGCACATTGTTGTGCAGCACTTATTCCTTTATCCCAGCCACAATTTAATGCAGTATTCTGCACAGTGCTATGATGCATATGTACATGTCCCTGGTCAAGAGGATGTAAATATTTCATTTTATGCGCAGTAGGCGCTTATTTACTGACAGCACGTCCGTGAAAGAAAAGAGGTTTTGCCCGTTGGATACAGTAAATTAGTTCTAAAATATTGCAGGATCTCCCAGTGGAGTCATTTCTATGAAATCATAGGGACATCTGTCACAAAAGTCACAACGAAGGTGACACTTTTATGAGGAAAGCAGAAAACAATAAAAGTCGATAAAAAATCTATAAACAAGTCACCAGGTCGTAGTGTGCGGTCATTGATGATAAACGGAGGCAGCGGCAATTTGGTTTGTTTCCTTTTTTTTGTCACAAGCGTAAAGTAGGACTAAACCCCCACTAAAGAATGCTTTGCTTTGTAGTGCACTGTAAATTAAATAGGATTCTGTAGACTTTTTGTATCAACGTTCTGTGAGCACTCTTGCAGCAAAGGGCAAACATTATAGTTTTACTACGTTGACTATGGCAGCCTGTGCATTAAATCAGCTGCCTACAGTCCAACGCAGAAGCGCACAGGAAAAGGTGACAGAGCTGCAGCTACAGATGAGTAAGCATTGTCGTTCTAGGTAAGGAAGTGCTTGTGGGCACAATATTATTTTTTTTAAAAGAAAGATATGCAAAAAAAATAAAGATGACCCTTTTTAAAACTACAGAATGATGTGAAACATTTTATTTAAGCATATTGGGTTTAGATGCACTTTAAAGCCATAGCTTCTATTTACTTAAAATTTTACTTATGTTAAAGACTAGGGATAAGCTGAACACCCCCCCCCCCCCCCCCCCCGATTCGGTTCGCACCAGAACTTGTGAACAGGCAAAGAATTTGTACATGCGAACACCATTAAAGTCTATGGGTCTATGGGACACGAACATGAAAAATCTAAATTGCTAATTTTGAAGGCTTATATGCATGTTATTGCCATAAAAAGTGTTTGGGGACCTGGGTCTTGCCCCAGGGGACATGTATCAATGCAAAACAAAGTTTTAAAAATGGCTGTTTTTTCAGGAGCAGTTATTTTAATAATGCTGATTAGGGATGAGCCGAACACCCCTAGTTCTGTTCGCACCAGAACATGCGAACAGGCAAAAAATTTACCAATGCAAAAATGATTAAAGTGAAACAATAAAAATGAAATATTCTTTTACATATCATCCCTGGGGGTGTCCTTAATATGCCTGTAAAGTAGCACATTTTCCTGTGTTTAGAACAGTACCACAGCAAAATTAAATTTCTAAAGGAAAAAAAAGTCATTTAAAATTGATCGTGGCTGTAATGTGTTCCGGCAATGTAGAAAAAATGAATTTAAAAAAACAGCATGGGTCCCCACTCAAGTCCATTACTAGGCCCTTTGGGTCTGGTATGAATATTAAGGAGAACCCGGCACCAAAATGAAAAAAAAATGTGTGGGGGTCCCCAGGCCCTTCAGTTCTGGTATGGATTTAATGGGGAATCCTGCACCAAAATGTTTTAAAAAGTGGTGTAGGGGTCCCCCTAAAATCCATAACAGGCCCTTATCGGAGCATGCAATCTGGCAGGCTGTAGGACATGTATCCTGAACCATAGCAGGACACATGCCCTCAACATAGGGAGGATGTTTTGTGGTCCTCCCTTGCTTGGTGGTTGTGGGGGTCTGCGGGCGGGGGGCTTATGGGAATCTGGAAGATCCTGCCCCCCATGTGACTTGGGTACCAATTCCCCCAAAAAGCGTCAAAAATAGTAAAAATTACAGGAGACACTTTGGGATAAGTCCTTTATTAAAAAATAAAAAAATAAAATGTCCGGCAATGTAAATTCATCTTCAATGACAGCGCCCGATGTACTGAAAGAAAAAAAAAACGCAACAACTCCGCCTCCATGGGAGGCTCCCACAAACTTTTTTATGTACTGATACATGTCCCCTGAGGCAGGACCGGGGTCCCCAAACACTTTTTATGGCATATACTTTTAACTTGCATATAAGCCATTAAAATGAGAACTTTTGGTTTTTCATATTATTGTCCCATAGGCTTTAACGGTGTTCCGCGGCTTTTCGAATTTGCTGCGAAAACTGCATAATGTTCACTGTTAGGCAAACATTACATTAACTTTTTTTTTTTATAGTTTTTATTGGAGTTTAACAAATACAATATAGTATCATTGAATACAATTAGTAACAGTTACATTAACTTTTCATTTTCTGGTTCCTTCCAGCTCCCTCCTAACAGAACTGGACATTTTTTTTATATTTATACACAAGTCTGTTACCTTTTTTTTTGTGCTATAGCACTTCTGGATTTCTCACCTAGATGAGAATTACTGTATTTATCGGCGTATGACATGCACCTTAACTTTTATGCCGTGTACAGACCAGACTTTTCAACAGCAAAGGTCCGATGGAACGAATCCGCCGGACAATTCGGTCGTGTATGGGCTTCATCTGACCTTTGCTGTCTAAAAATCAGACAGACTTTAGATTTAGAACAGTCCAGTTGAAAAATCCGTTTGTCTGTATGCTAGTCCGATGGACGAAAGCCGATGCTAGAGCAGCTATTGGCTACTGGCTATGAACTTCCTTATTCTAGTCCGGTCTTACATAACCACGTTCAAATCTGTCGTACTTTGGTGTGATTGTGTGTGGCCAAGACTGTTTAATTGGAAAGTTCATCAGAACTCCGCTGAAAAGTCCGTCGGGAAGACCGTTAGACCTAGTCTGCCAGAAAGTCCGGTCATGTGTACGCGGCATAAGAGGGAAGTTGTAGTTGAAGTTGTAGTTGAAGTTGTAGTAAAAAAACCGTAAATTCTAAAAAACTTTGTAGCAAAATAAGGGTCAGTGCCCATCAATGAAGCCTTATCAGTGCCCATCTGCGGCCTCACCAGTGTCCATCAATGCAGCCTGATCAGTGCCCATCTGCAGTCTCTTATATGCCCATCATTGCAGCCTGTTTAGTGCCCATCTGCAGCCTCTAATATGCCCATCATTGCAGCCTGCTTAGTGCCCATCTGCAGCCTCTAATATGCCCATCATGATTTTCAGGGGGAAAAAGTGCCTGTTATACGTTATATATATGGTACGTAGAATGCTTTGCTTCCTGATATCTGTAAATGTGTACATATTTGGGAGCTGGCAGAGATCTGCATCATGTTAGCACATCAAGGGGATTTCCCATGTGCACAGAGATTTTAAAACATGGAAGATGAGGGCAATAAATGAATATTACAGGGATTATGTACCTCTTAAAAGTGGTTGTAAAATCTTACATATGCCCAGTGAAGTGATTGGCCTCAGTTGATACACAGAGATGTAATTAATACTGCTACATAAGATGTTCCTGCAGTCGTCTATCCTCTACATCTATTTAAAGTCCAGAATTTATAAAGCTTGTCTGAGTTTTCTGAAAACAGGGGCAGAGAGTTGAAATTACGCACTTCAGTGCTTAGTGAAAACTCTGAGAGCTAATTGGAGGGCAGGGGCACACCTCCTTCACACAGCACACAGGAACAGAGCTGGGGCTGTCAATCATGGGCTGTGTGCTGAAGCTCCCCGCTGTCCCCTTTGTTCTCTTGGTGTTGGGAAACTCATCATAAGTGATTCATGCTGATAGCAGAAGAATGAGGCGGCAGACAGAAATATGACGTGTTCATATTTCATGTCTGAGGTTTACCACTATAGGGGGCTTGGACTCCAGCATCCTCTAAGTAGTAACAGTGTTTTTTTTTTTTCTTGGGCAAATGATAGAAAGTTAATCTAATCAAAGCTTTCATACTGTATATCTCATAAGAATTCTGCAGTGAATTTTCCGTTATTTTCTGGCATTTTCAACCCTGACTTTGGGGTTCCCGCTTTCCGCAATGGATTTTTTATTTGTTTTAAATTATAGAAAATGCAATGCCCTGGAATACTCAAAAGTATACAATACCACCTAAAATGTTCAGATGTTTTGGAACAGAGTTGATAACTATTGTGGACAAACCTTACTATTGCACTACCCAAAACTTACAAGAAGCAAGGAGCTGACACAGGCCAACCAGGTCTACCTATAAATAAAATATAGGCCTCAAATACAAACCATAAGATTTAATAAAAGCTAGAAAATCTGAATAAGAAGATTTGAGTTTAGAAGGATTGGTATTTAGTAATGTAGTATTTAATCATTATTAAATTCTAAAATTACTTAGTGATATGCAAAGCTTGAGCTGGCATATTAACTAAACACTAAAAAAATTAATCTATCCTTAACTATGGCAGAAAGCTTAGTGAATTTTGCTGTCTGTCAGATTACAGAATCACTGGCAGTCTGGTTAATAACTAATTTATTAAAAACTGAGAAAACAAATTTAAACAGAAGGATCTGTTGCCAATAGCAAGCAGTCCAATTTAACTTTCAATTTACATGCTTATTGCTTATTTGTTAACATATCTACTTTTTTATGTATATATATATATATATATATATATATATATATATATATATATATATATATATATATATATATATATATATATATATATATATATATATATATATATATATATATATATATATATATATATATATATATATATATATATATATATATATATATATATATATATATATATATATATGTATGTATGTATATATATATATATATATATATATATATATATATATATATATATATATATATATATAATTTTCTCTTCTTAAGTAATAATGAATCAGGGCCCTTTTAAAAAAAGTTGCTATTTTTATAAAGAATGCTGGGCGATTTCTGAAGGGATAGCTAGTAAATCAAGTTACACTAAAATACAAGCATTTGTATTATTTATGTGCTTCCTAACTTTAAGATACTGCCTTTTTTATTATTATCAAGCAAGTTGCTGGGGTTATCTGTAGAATACAGAGATAATTCTGAGAATATGATGATACCAAGGGAATGCATATGTCATGGATATTATCAGGTTTGCTTTTACGCTCCATGCACACTAGCTTTTATTTTAAGCTAAAAAATGCTGGAAAAATCACTGGATAAAAAATGTAGTAGCATTTTAGCAGCATCTTAGAGAGTTTAGGAGCATTTAGAAGCATTAGCGTTTTTTTTTTCTGCTTCAAGCCGCTGAAGCTCAAAAAAATGCTAATAGCCTAAGGTAGTGTGCATGGACACATAGGATAACACTATTTAGTTTCTAGGAGGAAAAAAAAATGCTAATAACAGCTTCCAGGAGCTTAAACAATGCTAGTGTACAACGGAGCCTTACAAATCAATAAGTAAATAAAAAGTGCAAACTTTATTTTATAATTTGTCCTGTTAATGACAACAAAATAACTTTGCTTTTTGCCAGAAATGTAATTTTCAAACCTGGCATTAAATTAATAGACATTCAAAAAAGTTTCTGTATCAGAATGGTTGTACCTGTTCTACATGTGCTATAAAACGTAAGTATTTTTATATCCTACATTAAATTAAAACATACAATCAAGGTGTATCCAAAAACACTTTGGGGTTGCTTTACTAAAACTGGAGAGTGCAAAATCTGGTGCAGCTCTGCATGGAAACCAATCAGCTTCCAGGTTTTATTGTCAAAGCTTAATTGAACAAGACAAAGTTAGAAGCTGATTGGCTACCATGCACAGCTGCACCAGACTTTGCACTCTCCATTTTTAGTAATTCAGTCCCATAATGTCCTAGGGTTTATTCAGTTTAGCTACAGGGTCATCACCCTTTCCTGCACACTCCTGAGTTGGATTACAAACAGCCATAATCGCTGAAGTAAAACTGTAGTTTATACAAATAGACATTCATAGAAAAAGCCTACCGGATGTGAATAGTGTAAGGAGAGAAAAGATTACCAAAGTAAGGGAAAAACTTTTTTTTTTTTTTACTAACTAGTTAGTTCTAGTTTTTGAGCAAACAAAAAGGAAAACAAACTATTTTTTTTTTTACTTTAGGGGTTGTAGAGCTCTGAGTGGGACCCAACTGTATTACCGAATATAGTGTCAAAATGGCCACAGCAGAGTAGGGATGAGCCCACGGCTCGAGTCGAACATAAGTTCGACTTGAACATTGGGTGTTCGCCAAATACCGAACATTATGGGACGTTCGCAGGAAATTCGTGGGAAAGAGCAGCAAAGTTAAATTTGCAAAGGAAAAAAATGTAATTTAAAACTGCTTGCGGCTGTAAATGTATTGCCAGATCCCCACAATATAGATAAAAATTATTTAAAAAAATGGCATGGGTTCCCCCCCAGTCCATTACCAGGCCCTTTGGGTCTGGTAGGGATATTAAGGGGAACCTCGCACCAAAATTTGATACATGTCCCATGGGGCAGGACCCAGATCCTCAAACACTTTTTATGGCAATAACTTGCATATAATCCTTTAAAATTAGCACTTTTGATTCTTATTGTTCGTGTCCCATAGACTTTAACGGTGTTCGCATGTTCATACGAATGTTTTGCCTGTTTGCAAGTTCTGGTGCGAACTAAACTGGGGGAGGGGGGGTGTTTGGCTCAACCCTACAGCAGAGTACACCCAAGGTATTTAGGTATTTACAGTAGGTAGGGCATACCAGATACTCCCACGTTTCCTGGCTGGTTAAAGAAAAATTGTCAAAAGAGAAACATTGAAGCTACTTTTGCTGACCTCTTTAACTGAAATTGCCATTTGATTATATCCTTGAAATTATTGGGGTGAATGCAAGTAAAGATATCAGCATAGTTGGGTGGGAAATCAACAAGCTTGTGTGAATCTATTTATTACGTTTTATTGCTGATTCTTTAGTGAATTCACAAATAAGTGATGAATGTGATTGACATTTCAATATCTTTAAAAATTAAAAAAAATTCTGAATTGTAACAGTGGTGTCTATTGTACGTAACTCTGGGCACCCTCAAAGTCCCATACATATTGGATTTTTTTTTTTTTTATTTCAATAGATTTTTATTGAAAGATTGAACATAAAGACAAAAGAAAATATGCACCATACACAATAGTAATACATAGTATATTAGAGTACCGCTTAGTCAGAACATAAACCCAGAGAAATATTGAGCTTGATCTAACAGTTTAAGCTATCTGGTGAATATCATGTAGATTTTTAGTTAAGAACAACCAACGAAAAAGCCTCTCCAAAGATGTACGACCTATGGTTCCGAGGAACCCGTCTATTGACTGTGAGGTTGAGCCTCCTGGGCCTAGCACCCCAAAAGGGATCTTGCTGTGCCAGAGCCCCTGAGACCCAACCTAGCCCACAAACTGGGACCTATGATACATCTTCTTATGATACATCTTCTTAAAAAAATAAGAAAAAAAAAACCACTTCAGCAAACAGAACTGAGTATAGAGGTTTATGATCTTAATGGGGGTTTAAGCCTCCCGGTGTACCCAAAATAAACTAGATAAGAAGCACTAAATCAGAGAAAGATGAGAAAAAGAAAAGAAGGAAGGAAAAGAAAAAGAGAAGGAAACAGAGAAAAGATAGCTAAGAAGGAAGCGGGCCTCTCTTGCCCCTCAACAAACTGGAGTCCCTGAACAAGGTAAACATTTAGAGGTATAATTGATCCAAGGATCCCATATCGCTGTATGTTTGTCTAGCTTATCAAGGAAAATGCTTACAGTTTTTTCCTGAACCATGATCCAAGAAATTTTCCTTTTAACCACTCTTAGGGAGACCGTCGGTGTTTTCCAGGCCCTGGCTATAGTGAGTTTAGTTCCAACCAGAATAAATCTAATGAGTTGTTGCGTCAATTTCGGGATTCCTTGTAAAGGAAAATTGAGTAAAGCTATTTGAGGTGTTTTATGAATGGGGGAGGTAGTGATCTTCCGAATAATGTGGAAAACCTTATTCCATAAAGTCCTAATTTTCGGACAATCCCACCAGATATGTAACATAGACCCTATATGGCCACAATCACGGAAACAAAGGGGAGAGGCATTCGGATAAATGTTTGCTAATCTCAGAGGTACCATGTACCATCTCATAAGAATCTTTAAGTTAGCTTCTATGAGAGTTGCATTTAGAAAGCCTTTGAAGGCCTTGAGAGACGCCTTATGCCACTCCTCTAAGGACCATTGTTGTTGTAGATCTGTTTCCCATTCTCGCATAAACAGTGTTTTACTTTCCACCCTTGTAAGAGCGCGATAGATCACAGATATCCCTCCCTTCTGCTTCATGGCTTGACCACACCAAAGTTCGTATTCAGTGATGAAAAGAGGGGGGTCAGTAGGAGGCCTCAAAGACTGTAGAAAATGGTTAATTTGATTAAAGCGGAATATTTCAGTATCTGGCAGGTGATGCTTTTTAATATAGTGTTTCAAAGAGAAAGGACCAGAGGGCGATAGAAAGTGGCCAATCCTATACAATCCTTTATCTAGCCACCAACGGAAGGCCTTAATATCCTGCCCAGGAAGGAAGAGGGGATTCCTGAACATGTGGGAGAGCGGTTTCCAATGTGAAATAAGAAATTGATTATTTTTCAACGAGTCCCAAAGGGCGATGGAATGGGAGAGAGTAGGTGCCATAACTGCTGGTCTGGACTTCGGAACGCACCATAGGAGATAATCCAGGGTGTAGTTAGGGACCGCCTGCCTCTCCATATGAACCCAATCTGGCTGGGATGTTTTAAAGTAGAAAGTAGACAGTTGGGAAATTTGCGCTGCCTGATAATACGAAAGGATGTTCGGGACCCCCAGACCCCCTTGATTTTTATGACGAAAAAGCGTGTCTTTAGAGATTCTGTGACCCTTGGATCCCCAAATAAATTTTAGGATCCTGGACTGGAAACTACGTATGCGGTCCTTCGGGACAGGGATGGGAAATGACCTGAAGAGATACAGTATTCGTGGGAGGAGTGTCATTTTGACCGAGTTTATCCTGCCCAACCAGGATAACTTAAGGGTATCCCAGAAGGCCAGATCTTCCTCCAGTTTGCGGAATGTCGGGGGGAAATTAGTTGAGTACAGTTTGTCAATTGAAGCGGTAAGGTGAATCCCTAGATAAGGAATGTTTGATTCCGACCATTCGAAACGGAAGTTATGTTTAAGTTGGGAGACCAGTGTAGGTGGAAGGTTGATATTAAGCACTAAAGACTTGGTATAATTGACCCTTAACCCAGAGATATCGCCAAAATCATTAAGGAGTTTGCATATTACTGGGAGCGAGGTAGTCGGTGAGGAGATGAAAAGCAAAACATCATCAGCAAATAGAGCACACTTGTGAATTTTCGGTCCACATCTAATACCCTTAATGTCAGGGTTCGCTCTAATTGATATAGCAAGTGTTTCAATGACCATGGCGAAAATCAATGGAGATAAGGGGCAGCCCTGCCTTGTGCCCCTACGTATCGAGAAGGGGCTCGAGAAATATCCCTGCATCTTTATTCGAGCTTCTGGGGTCGAATAAAGAGCGTGAATGATGTTCATGAAGGATTGTCCAAATCCCCACCTTTCAAGAGTGGGGAACAGGAATGACCAGGACACCGAGTCAAACGCCTTCATTAGATCTAATGAGAGGAGGCACCCCTGTTGAGGGGGACCCCCGTCCCACTGGGACTGCAACAGTGAGTTTATGTCTATTGCCCTCCTAATTTGATCCGGGCCTTGTCTCCCCGGGATAAAACCCACTTGGTCAGCATGCACGTATTGGCTAATGAATTTAGAAAGACGATTAGCCAAGAGTTTAGTTAAGATTTTAAGATCGTTGTTGATCAAAGATATGGGTCTATAATTAGACACGCTACTAGGGTCTTTACCAGGTTTGGGGATAACCGTGACAAAAGCTGAATTGAGGGCCTTATCCAGAGGAGAGCCAGATCTAAGGTGATTAAAAAACCGTGCAAGATACGGGGCTAGAGTTTGCGAGAAGTGTTTATAATAAGGCACTGAGAATCCGTCGGGTCCTGGTGCCGAATTCGACTTAAGGTCCTTAATAACCCCTTCTATTTCCTCTGCAGAAATTGGGGCCTCTAAATCGTCCCTATGGTGATCCTTCAGTGTGGGGATCTGAATCGATTGTAAAAATGAATGAATGGCGTCGGAACGTGTGCAACTATCTGTATTACCGTAAAGGGAGAGATAAAAATCCTGAAATGCATCTAAAATTTTAGGGGGATTCTGGGATAGTGAACCATCAGCCATTCTGATTTTTGGAAGTGAAAATAATTTGGTTTTAGGGGTAAGACTTCTAGCGAGTCGGGTACCAAAACTATTAGTATGTTGATAATGGCGTCCTCCCTCCCATCTGAGTTCTTTTTCTGCTACCGCTGTAAGAGCAAGGTTTAATGCATTACGGGCTACGTCCAGTTTGTCTGCAGAGAGTTGTGTGGGGTTAGCTTTATGACTTTTACTCAGGGAAGAAAATTCCCTTTCCAGTTTGAGTATTTCTATCTTACGAGCCTTGCGTAATCTGGTAGAAATTTGGATAAGGACGCCCCTTATGGTGGCCTTATGAGCTGCCCATAGCGTTGATGGGGAAATGTCTTCCACATCGTTGCGGTAGAAGTAATCTTGTATATGTTGTGCTATTTCCGTGACATGTACAGGATTGCTGAGAATGGAGGCATTTAAGCGCCAATGAAACTCGGATGGGGGGGTCGAACCCCCCTGAATGGAAAGCAGGACCATGGAATGGTCCAAGTAAGCAGAGTCCCTAATGGAGGACCGACGCACTAATGGGATATGTTGTTGGAGGATAAAGAAGTGATCAATTCTTGCAAAGGTTTGGTGAGGACTAGAATAATGAGTATAATCCCGAACCTTAGGATTAAGTTCCCTCCAGGCATCGATCAAACCATAGTGATATAAGTGTCTGGCCACCCTGAGGCTCTGCCTAGTCGGACGAACCCTATCCCTTCCGGGAGGGCGTGATTTGTCTACCCCAGAGTCGAAGGCTAAATTAGAATCACCCCCATAAATGACTATTCCTTCCGTCAGTGGAGACAAGGTGTTAAGCATGGATTGGAAAAACTGTGCCTGCCCCTTGTTGGGAGCATAGTATGAGATAAGAGAGTAAATTTGTTCTTCAATAATAATTTTAAGAAGAATAAATCTGCCACCCGGGTCCTTACATTCGGAAACGAAAGAAAATTTAACTCTTCCTGAAAAAAACAGACCAACCCCCTTGGTCTTGTTGTCAGAATTGGCTAAATAAAATTTGGGGAATTTTGCGTGGATGAAAGAGGGTTGATAAGATTTCGGGAAATGTGTTTCTTGTAAAAAGAGGATGTCAATTTTTTGGGAGTGGCAATGTTGGAATTTTTTTTTACGTTTGATGGGGGAATTCAGACCTTGCACATTATGGGATGCTAGGCGCAGTACAGGTTTGTGGTGTGGGATGTCAGCCATGGAGCAGAAAGGAACAGAAGGCAGGGATATCCTTGTGACCTACCCTCTCGCTGTTGACCAGTTGCATACATCGAGGATCCAAGAGAGACTCCCAAACATCCAGACGAGACGCTAGGGAAAGAGAGACCGCTTCATAAGCTATATCAGGGAGAGAAAAGAAGAGAAAGAAGAAAATGAAATAGAGAAAAGAAAAAAACAAAAAAGACATAAGTTTCCCAGGTGGGGGATAGTAGCAAATCCGCCCACCGAAGGAAACCAACATTTCTATCCTCACAACGGAGGAGACGTCCAGACTGGATGACACAGACCCCTCAGGAACTGTCCCACCCAGAAAGGAAAGAGTGCTCAGGGAGAACGTCCCGGCCCCCCCAGTTCTCACCTAAAGGCAAGATGTTTGAAAATTCCACAGATAAAACTGAACACCTAAAACAAGACATAGCTAATGGATGTGATATATAACTTGCACACATCACAAGTATAGGAATGGGGGCAAAATGAGTGAATGCGATTAACCAAAAGTTTTGAAACCATAGAACCTGGTAAGGTTCGGACTCCAAAATAGGAGGAAAAGGAGTCCCACAGAAAAATAAATTTTCGGAACCCAAAATAGGACTTCGTCATTATCATGGAGGAAGTCCGTCTTTAGCTTTCTTGTGTTTGGGGGAGATCCAGAGTGAAGTAAGAGGGCTGGATGGCGGAGGGCGTTTGGCCATCCCAGAGGAAGTGGTCTGCATGGGGGATGGTGGATCCGAGGGGATAAGGCCGAGCTTGCGGAGCAGTAGTTCTCCTTCATGGAGTGAGTTGAAGCGGAAAGGTTTACCATTAAAGTCAAATTTTAAGCCGAACGGGAATAGCCACCAGTACTTAATGTTCTTCTGAGACAGGATCGTCAATAAAGGTTTCAGGGATCGCCTTTTTTGGATGGTGAAGGGAGAAACATCAGCGTATAGTTGAATTGGGTGGCCCATAATTTGGAGCTGGGGCGATAACCGGGCTTTCTTCATCACCTCTTCTTTAACACTATAGTAGTGTGGCTTAACCACTATATCGCGTGGGAGTCCATCTTGGCGGGGGGGACCCAGGGCTCTGTGAGCGCGATCCAATTCCAATCTGTGAGATCTGATATCAGGAATGAGGGACTTTATGAGTGAATGGACAGCGTCATGTACATCTGTTACCGATTCAGGGAGCCCCCTGATGCGGAAATTAAGTCTGCGGGATCTATTTTCCAAATCGTCGATTTTGGCGTAAGCCCCCTCAAGTTGTTCGTGTAGTTCCTGAAAACGATCGGAATTCTGGTTCACTCGATCGATCGTGGCATCCATTTTATTTTCAATACTTTCAATGCGGGAGCCCAGCATATGGAGATCAGATTTTATGTCAGAAGTAATTCTAGACGCTGTCTGCGCCAGCCCCTTATCAAGCAGCTCTGCAAATTTGGAGAACATAGAGGACATGTCCTGAGACTGAGGGGACTGGGGTGAGTGAGGGATGAGCTGTGCTGCTTCTGTGAAGGCCTCTGCAAGCTGTGGTCTGTGGGCCCCCTCAGGAGATAAGCTATGGATGTCCTCCAAAGTCTGCTGAATCAGCGATATGGTGGAGGCAGGGGACTGGGGACCTCCCTTGAGATGAAGGGTGAGATCCCCTCCACATACCTCGTCGTGGAGTCTGTCCCGCCAGGGCGACGATCCCCTCGTGCCTGAGAGGGCTTCGTGAGGCGACCACTCCGCCGCCATCTTAGGTGAGCCGTCCGCTCCGGGGAGGCTAGCGAGACGGGTGTTCAGCCCTCTCCTCGCCTTTCCTTTTGGCATCCGTTCGTGCCCCTACGATGTTGGATACCTTCGCTAACCGTTTCGCTCGGATTTACGGCGGTGTTCAGCCGCTAAGAGAGCGATGAGGCCGGGACGTTGCGGAGCCCTGTGTTCAGGCGGCCATCACAGGGCGCCGCGCATGCGCACTCCGGATTTTTTTTTTTTTTTGTTACTTGGCTGGTTAAAGAAGAATTGTCACAGGAGGAACATGAATTCTATCTTTGTTGAGCTCTCTAACTGAAATTGCCATCTGTCAGACTACAATAGTTTAAGTCACTGTTCTAAGACCAGCATACAAAGGAATACTGTTGACTTTATTCAGAGCTTTCTTATCTAAATACTTGTTTGTGATTAACAACTCAGACAGTATTATAGCCAGTTAGGAAGTCCATACATGGTGTAAATTTCTTTCCTACACCACAGTGCTGACAGGAGAATCCCTCCTGCTGAGCAATTGTCTGCTCTCCGCATGGGGGCAGGCAGGGAAAGCCATCCCCTCTGGGAGAAGACAGTGATTATCGCTAGGGGCTGTAGTAGCTGCTAGCGATAATTGCAAGAGAATCCGGCAGGCTGGTTATACCCAAATTGATTGATCAATCAACTTGCTACATTCAGCCTGCCCATTACCGGATTGTATCTTGGCTGGTTGCTGTTAAAATGGGCAAGATTTTAACCGTGTATTGCTGGCCTAAGTGTGCAACACTAGCCAGTTAACAAGGCTTTTCAATGAGGGATTATATTGGTAGCCATTCATAGCAGGTTTACTTTATACTGGAATATGCAGTTGCCTTATTAGGATGAAGACATTTATTTTATTCAATGTGAGATAATTCAATATGTGAGATATTTGATCCTATATATTTGTATGTGAAAATGATTTACATGTAGAGACAGATTTGTTATGCATGATTCAGCAAAGCTTAAATGTTCCAAGATGATGCCCTAATGGTATAGCTCTAGAGAAGAACTAATCCCAAAAACATAAATATAATATATTGCTGTTTACTAGTCTGTAAATGTGGTACTTGCATTAATTTCCTCTTTTAAGGCTAAGTACACTTTCTACTAGTACAGGTGAAAGCTGTTGATCCTGCCAGAAGTTCAATTTCTAGGACCGCTCAATATGTGCAAGGTTGTCTCTTGCAGGTATAACAAGACACGGGCATGTTAGAACTTTATAGTTTGGTCATGTATGCACACACATAACCTACATTTTTTTATCCCTTTAATAATGAAATAAGAAATCGGCAGAACGAGTATGGCTAAGACAGGATGTCACAGATAGTAATAAAAGACAAGCAAAGGAATTAAGCTACTAAAAATGTTGGTGCTGTCATTAGAAAGACTGCAAATTCCTTTCACTATAATAGAAAGCAAGGGGGCAAATCTCCCCATTAGGGACATATACAGCTACGAAAAACCCAAGAGGTTATAATCCGTTCCTCATTTCCCCCGAAGCAGAAAACAAACACTTTTTCTTATATATTTTGATACAATGTAACAACTCCATTCTCTCAGTTTGGTTAATTTTCTACACTTTAAAAGTACTGCCCCTATTTAAACCTATTGATAACATGCAAAATGTTATCAGCAAAATTGAAATGGCTATGTTTTCTTTCGATATTCAAATTTATTTTAGCCCTCTTTCTTTGTTTAAGAAACCAGAATGACAAAACAATAATTTACACAATTATACTGTTGATAAAATTCCCTTTAAAGGTCTTCACAGTCCAAAGATGAAGCTGACTGTGTATTTCATATACAGTGGTGTGAAAAAGTGTTTTCCCCCTTCCTCATTTCCTGTTCCTTTGCATGTTTGTCACAATTAAGTGTTTCGGAACATCAAACCAATTTAAACAATAGTCAAGGACAACACAAGTAAACACAAAATGCAATTTGTAAATGAAGGTGTTTATTATTCAGGCTGGGTTCACACTGCTGCGGGGGGAGATCCGGATGTGATTCGCACAGCAAATCACATCCGATCTCCGTAGCAATGCGAGTTCAGCCATACAGATAGTATGGCTGAATTCGCAGCGCTCCCGCAGCAAACTCGCACGGGACCCTTTTTTGGGTCCGCAACAGAATCGGATCGCATGGGGGTTCACACCATGCGATCCGATTCCTGTGCGAGTCGGCAGATCGCACTGCGATATGCCGACGGATCTGGGGGTGTCATTAACATAACATTGACACTCCCAGCCGTCCGCATAGGGCAGTGTGAACTGCCGGCGGGAGGTGTGCGATGCGGGAAAACGCCGCGGATTCGCGGCGTTCCCGCATCGCAGCGGTGTGAACCCGGCCTAAAGGTGAAAAAAAATCCAAACCATCATGGCCCTGTGTGAAAAAGTGATTGCCCCCCTTGTTAAAACATACTATAACTGTGGTTGTCCACACCTGAGTTCAATTTCTATAGCCACACCCAGGCCTGATTATTGCCACACCTGGTCACAATCAAGGCATCACTTAAATAGGAGCTGCTTGACACAGTAAGGTCCACCAGAAGATCCTTAAAAGCTACACATCATGCCGAGACCCAAAGAAATTCAGGAACAATTGAGAAAGAAAGTAATTGAGATCTATCAGTCTGGAAAGGGTTATAAAGCCATTTCCAAAGCTTTGGGAATCCAGCGAACTACAGTGAGAGCCATTATCCACAAATGGCGAAGACATGGAACAGTGGTGAACCTTCCCAGGAGTGGCCGGCCGCCCAAAATTACCCCAAGAGCGCAGCGACGACTCATCCAAGAGGTCACAAAAGACCCCACAACAACGTCCAAGGAACTGCAGGCCTCACTTGCCTCAGTTAAGGTCAGCGTTCATGCCTCCACCATCAGGAAAAGACTGGGCAAAAATGGCCTGCATGGCAGAGTTCCAAGGAGAAAACCACTGCTGAGCAAAAAGAACATCAAAGCTCGTCTCAATTTCTCCACAACACATCTTGATGATCCCCCAAGACTTTTGGGACAACATTCTGTGGACCGATGAGACAAAAGTGGAACTCTTTGGAAGGTGTGTGTCCAAGTATATCTGGCATAGAAGGAACACTGCATTTCATAAAAAGAACATTATACCAACAGTAAAATATGGTGGTGGTAGTGTGATGGTCTGGGGCAGTTTTGCTGCTTCAGGACCTGGAAGACTTGCCGTGATAAAAGGAACTATGAATTCTGCTGTCTACCAAGAGATCCTGAAGGAGAATGTCCGACCATCTGTTCGTGTACTCAAGCTGAAACGAACTTGGGTTCTGCAGCAGGACAATGATCCTAAACACACCAGCAAGTCCACCACCGAATGGCTGAAGAAAAGCAAAATGAAGACTTTGGAGTGGCCTAGCCAAAGTCCTGACCTGAATCCTATTGAGATGTTGTGGTATGACCTTAAAAAGGCCGTTCATGCTCGAAAACCCTCTAATGTAACTGAATTAGGACAATTCTGCAAAGATGAGTGGGCCAAAATTCCTCCAGGACGCTGTAAAAGCCTCATTGCACGTTATCGCAAACGCTTGGTTGCAGTTGTTGCTGCTAAGGGTGGCCCAACCAGTTATTAGGTTTAGGGGGCAATCACTTTTTCACACAGGGCCATGATGGTTTGGATTTTTTTTCACCTTTAATAATAAACACCTTCATTTACAAATTGCATTTTGTGTTTACTTGTGTTGTCCTTGACTATTGTTTAAATTGGTTTGATGTTCCGAAACACTTAAGTGTGACAAACATGCAAAGGAACAGGAAATGAGGAAGGGGGCAAACACTTTTTCACACCACTGTATATATATATATATATATATATATATATATATATATATATATATATATATATATATATATATGTAAGAAGGCCAGTATGGTGGCCTGAATTTATGGGAGGAGCCCGGGGGGCATTTAACCAGCCCACTCGCCTGTGGTCTTTGTCGGTTTCCTGTGCGCAATACTACGTCACTAGGCCGACTACTCGAGTTTCGTTGCCATTTGGATAACTTCTCTCTACTAGAAGTCTCGTGGTTTTCGTTCCCGTTCGTGTTTTGTACAACGTCTCTGGCTCGACTGCTGCAGGTAAGGGTCTCGATTGACCTTCCTTTACTAAGAAACATTTTTATTTTTGAGTATTGTTAAAACTTGAAATATCTCGAGTCATTCGTTACCAAACCGGGTCGTTTATCACTCAAAACGCACCATTTTCGCAGCGCCCTTCATTTCACGGGCCTCATTTCAGTAGGAATTGCTCGAAGAAAAAACTGCACTGTTTTCGTAACTTGTTGTGTTGTCTGCCTCATCACCATGTTCCACAGACAAATCGTTGCGAGTCGCATCACACGGCACAACGATTCGTACCTCTGCCACAGCTGGCTCACGTAGGTCATTTCATAATTTCACTAATTTCTGTCACTCACTGCGCTCCGATTCAAATCCAGTCGCATCCGCTAAATGCGCCGATTCGTTCCGGTGTGCCCCTAGTTGCTCGGCCTCATTTCGGTACATGCTCCAGAGCCCGCTCGTTGCTAATCGATCCGGGTCTCTGTCATGGGAATCATTTCACTGTCACCTATTACGTTCCGAAACCAGTCGCATTTCTCAAATGCACAGGTTCGATCGACGTGTCCCAGTTGCGTTGGCCTCATTTCAGTACATGCTCTAGAGCCCGCTCGTTGACGGTCGCAGGCTGCGTCCTCTCCGATTTGTAGCTCTGTCATGGGAAACATTTCATTGTCACGTAGTGCGTTCAGTTCGAATCCAGTTGCATCCCTGTGCATCGATTCGTCCGGACGGCCCCAGGTATTTTTTCAGCCTCATTTCAGTGCATGCTCCAGAGACCGGTTCGGTTCCAGTCTCAGTTCGGGGCCGGCCGATCCAGGCCTCTGTCATGACAGAAGTTGTTCATTTCATTTCACTGTCACGCTCCGCGCTTCGGTTCGAATCCAGTCGCACCTTCACATGCACCGATTCGTTCCGGTTCGCCCCAGGTTATTGCCCACATTTCAGTACATGCTCCAGAGTCCGCTTTGTTGTCAGTCGCACTTGCGACACGACCATTTCGTGCCCCTGTCATGGCAGTCATACTTCATTTACTGTCACTTACAGCGCTCCGACTCGAATCCAGTAGCATCTGTGATGCATCGATTCGGTTCGGCGTGCCCCAGAGGGAACGGCCACATTTCACTTTCTCCACAGGTTGCCTTATTGTACGGTCACAAATCCAGCACTTATTTATGCTCCCGCATTGGACACAGGTCATCCCATCCTTCATGCAAATGATACGTCGGATTGGGACAGCAAAAAAAAAAGAGGGGGAAAATGAAGAACAAATGGTGGTGATAATGAAAGGAATTACGACGAAACAGTCTACTCACCGGTGCACCTCGCTCGTATTAGCCAACCGTTTGCGTCACTCTTCAGTTTACTTGTTAGGTTCCTCACCAGTTTGTCATCTGTTATTTCTCTCTCCAGGTCAGTCAAGTTCAGTAGGTCCACCCTGCACCAGCTTGGACGTTATCTTCCCAGGTAAAAAAAAAAAAAAAGAGAGAGAGAGGGGAAGGCGTAAAATGCGACAGCAACCATGCTGGCATACATATATATATATATGAAGGCCGTGACAATATATATATATATATATGTATACGCATTCGCTCCCGCCTTGGCACTCAGCAACAGGTGGATTCACTTGGTAAAATAGAGAAACAGTCTTGACTTATGTCACCCTCTATAGGTTCCAGTCGTCCATCCTTCATCCCCAGAGAGATAGGACATCACTCCTAGGGCACGATTCACCTGGAGCCATGTCCCAAGTCGGCAGTGAAGACTTTACCGCCCCCTTGTCTCCTTGCCCGCCTTCAGTGAGCGGCAGCGTACAGTCCTACAGGGGTTGGACTATCCCCAGGCTGACGGCAGAGCTGAGACACAAGGGCATTCCCTTCCCCGCTACCGCTAGGAAGGCAGAGCTTTTCAGGCTCCTCTCCACCCCTCCGGCTACAGCCGGGCCCAGTATCCCACCTCAGGCTTCTCTTCAGTCGATCTCAGCGGCTATTTCTCAGCTGCACTCAATGGTGTCATCCTTAAACAACACGGTCACGGACGTCCAGACCAGAGTGACGCTTCTAGAGGCTCACCCAGCCACAGCCGCCCCTGTTCCAGTTACAGTCCCGCTACCACTGTCGACAGGTAACGCAGGGACATGTCCCGTTGTCCACCCAGCACATCTGGTGCCGGCCGGCATAAGGAAGGACATCTTGGACGGCAAGGATATCAACCTTGCCTCCCTGCTTATCTCAGTCCACGACCTTGCTGAGAACAAGGCCTACTCATGGGGAGACGTCTCCATAGTCCTCAAAGCCAAGGATCCCAGGCTGAACCGCAAACTTTCCATCCCAGAGTTTGCCCTAGCTTTTGGGATGCTTCAAGACGTCATTTGTTCAGCATCCCCCGCCAGAAGGGAAGAGCTGGACTTGTACCTCCACACAGTGGTGGACCTAGGTTACAAATACGGAGGCTTCGCCTTCTATGATTACCATCGCTCCTTTTCCGCCAAAGTAGCCGCTAAACTGGCACAGTTCCAATCACCCACAGACTGGAGCCTGATGGACACCGAATTGTTCTGCCGGCATTTCGCCGGCCTTCGTTCACCTCTGTGTGCCATTTGCCAGTCCTCCACCCATACCGCCCCCTGGTGCGCCAACGTCACGGCAAGCCGCCCGGTAGAGTTCCCCTCCACCTCCGGCACAGGCCAAGGCCCATCAGGCCCTACACCGAAAACACAATTGGACAAGTTTGGGCGTTCGGTCCGAACCATGGGGGGTGTGGCCATTTGTAATAATTATAACTACGGCTCATGTAATTTTAGCCAGTGCCGCCTATTGCACGTCTGTGTCATATGTCACAGAGCGCACCCCAGAAATCTGTGTGAGGTTAAAGCTCGCAAGGGCTCATGACTGAGCCGCATAGACGTCCTATGCCTGGGCTTCTACCTCTCCATGCACTCCACTCCTTCACTAGCCACTTTCCTCATCAGTGGCTTCACTACAGGCTTCCATACCGGCCTCATCTCCCTGCCCCACACAACCTACGAGTGCGGAAACCTCCGCTCAGCAGCTTCCGACGAGCAGGCCATTGATCAGTTGCTGCATACCAAGGTGGAACGAGGCTTCGTCATAGGCCCCTTCACACAGCCCCCCTTCAACATGTGGAGAGTTAGCCCTATTGGGCTTGTCAAGGGCAAGTTTTCTAATAAAAATCGCTTGGTGTACGACCTGTCTGCGCCTCGTTCTTCCCACATTCCCAGCCTAAATTCCCTGATTCCTTCAGAAGAATTTTCATTAAAATATGCCTCCGTGGACATGGCGATCCAGGCCATCCTTGAAGTAGGCATAGGTGCGTGGCTGTCCAAAGCCGACATATCCGATGCCTTCAAACTGTTGCCTATTCACCCATCCCTCTGGTGCTGGCACGGCATTAAATGGAGAGATCAATATTATTTCGCCACTAAGTTAACATTTGGCTCCAAGAGCAGCCCCTGGCTGTTCGACACGTTCGCACCGTCTCTTGCTTGGATCCTTCGGCACAAGGCCTCTTGTAAGCAAGTTATCCATTACCTGGATGACTTTCTATTGATTGAACAGCCAGGCGTACCTCCAAGGGACCTTGGTAAGTGAAGGACCATCTTTGGGAATCTCAACGTCCCCATCGCCGAACATAAGGTTGACGGGCCCGCACAATTTATCACCTTCCTCGGAGTCAATCTCGACACCAGCGCCATGCAGGCCAACCTGCCCTACGACAAACTGACCCGCATCAGGGCAGTCCTCCACGAATTCACCTGCACCAGGGGATGTACAAAGAGGCAGCTACAGGCGCTACTAGGCATGCTGAACTTTGCCATGCGAATTATCCCACAAGGTCGCTCCTTTATCTCGCGCCTGTTGGTCTGCCTTTCTCAGGCACAAGACCGGGATCAGGTCCTTAGCCTGGATGTCACAGCTGTAGCAGACTTAGCAATGTGGGACGAGTTCCTGTCCTCCTGGAACGGTATCTCCCTGTTCATCCCGTCCATCTCACCTCTCTCACCACATGTAATAACAGATGCCGCAGCCTCCACAGGATTTGCGGCTATTTTTGGCCACCATTGGTTCGCCGGACCCTGGCCTTCTCAAATTCTCTTGATCCCTGGGTTTAGTCAGTCTTCATCCCTGTTCGAGCTCTACCCCATTGTAGCAGCCGCCCAGCTCTGGGGTCATACCTGGACAGGACAAACCGTAGGTTTTACCACTGATAACCAGGCCACGGCCGAAATTATCAACAAAGGCAGGTCTAAGTCTCTCTCAGTGATGTCCTTCCTTCGCAGGCTGGTGCAGCTGTCTCTGCGACATCAGTTTAATGTGTACTGCACGTTTATCCCTGGAAAGCACAACCTTGCCGCTGACGCACTGTCCCGTTTTAATTTCCTGTCCTTCTTCCGGCAGGTTCCCGGAGCAGATACGGTGTCAGCGCCTATCCCATACTGGTCTCAGTTGACCCTGGACTAGAGCCGCATCTACACGGAGCCACTCGGCTCATCAACCAATCACTCGCAGACAACACTTTGAAAGCCTACCAGGTAGCCTGGAATGCGTTCAATACATTTCTGGTTGCCTCCTCAGTAGGCACCCCAACTGATGCCAGGCATATACTAGCCTTCACCTCGTACTGCCATAGTCAACTGGCCTTGTCCTTCAACACCATCCGGTTATACTTAGCTGGCATACAGCACTACCTCTCATTACAGGATCCTACCAAACCGTCCATCTTCTCATCTCACGCTATGCGAGCCGTCCTGCGCGGCATTTAGAAACAGCAACCACCACACAAGGTCAAGCGGCTCCCCATCACCAGTTCCATCTTCAGGGACATGTCCAACATGCTTATCAGCTACCCCTTCGGTGTTCTCCCCAGTATGGTCATACAGGCGGCCATTTATCTAGCCTACTACGGCTTTCTACGACCCAGCGAATTCACCCATAACAACACACACACAGTCCAGTCCTTCGCAGACGTCATCTGATCCGTCACCAGGACCACTTCATTCTCCACCTCCCGGTTACCAAGACTCAGCAAGCTGGCACCGGCGTAGATATCCACCTCTACAAAACCAACAACGCCTGGTGCCCGGTCGCTGTACTTTCACAGTTGCTCTCTCTTCTACCCGAACTCCCGGACTCTTGTCCTCTGTTGCCCTTCCCGGTCAAACCACTAACGAACCATCAGTTCATCAAGCATGTAAGGGTTCTTCTCCGCAATTTGCTCCTCAATCCCGGTGAGTACTCCGGTCATTCCTTCCGCATCGGAGCAGCTTCATCTGCATCCCGGCACGGGGTCCCGGACCACGTCATCAAAAGATTGGGCAGGTGGAAATCGGCCTGCTTCGCTCGATACATCCCTAACAGGTAGAAATGTCTCGGGCATTCTCCGAACTGGCTCAGTAAGATAAAGCTGAAAACAATAAAAATCTCTTACCCCTACCTAAGTGTTTTTGCCCCCTTATTTTGGTATACTGTCCATTAGACCAGGGCACACTTTCAGGTCCATTTCATATAGGGTATCTTATCATAGACTTGTATTGCTCAGATACGTATCGGACATAGGGCTTCGACCATAAGTAAGAAGGCCAGTATGGTGGCCTGAATTTATGGGAGGAGCCCGGGGGGTATTTAACCAGCTCACTCGCCTGTGGTCTTTGTCGGTTTCCTGTGCGCAATACCCACCCTCCCATCCCCTTTTTTAAGGCATTTCTCAAAACATTTCTCTTTAAACTCATTTATTTCTAATCACTGGGTATGCCCCCTTATTTTGGTATACCGTCCATTAGACCAGGGCACACTTTCAGGTCCATTTCATATAGGGTATCTTATCATAGACTTGTATTGCTCAGATACATATCGGACATAGGGCTTCGACCTATATATATATATATATATATATATATATATATATATATATATATATATATATATATATATATATATATATATATATATATATTGCCTTCACTGATTCCTCTTTTCATCAACAAACAAATAAAATGTTTAAATTCATTTTTCCATTTTTTTTACGACTAACCTTACTTTAAGCACAAAGACATACCCTCCGGGTGAAGACAGTGAATATTGCTAGAGACTATAGCAGCCGCTATCGATAATCGCAACTGAATATAGCAGGCTGGTTGTACCCAAGTATCAGTCGATCAACTTGGTACATTCTACCTACCTACCCCCACATGATTTGAACTGATCTGTCTATGCATTTAGTGTTTAGGTAATAAAAATGACCAAACCAGAATTGACTAAATAGCCTCAAGTGGATGTACACATATTTTTAATAGTTGCCCCGTGACATTTGGGTGCAACTCCATGCTTCTTCATTAGCTAGTCTAGCTTCCCCAGCTCCTGCCCTTTTTCTCTTGGAGAAACATGCATTTTATATGTGGTTTATATGCAGTTATTTTATCTGACACAACCCCCATTTAGAAAGCATTGCAGAGCACATTGTTCATTTGTTCTCAATGCTTTCAGTGTTTTAAGACCTTACTACAGTTACTTAGACACTGGGGTTGATTTACTTAAACTGGAGAGAGCAAAATCTGGAGAAGCTCTACATAGAACCCAATCAACTTCCATTTTTTTCTGTCAATGCTCACTTAAACAAGCTGATGTTAGAACCCAAATGGCTACCATCCAGAGCTGCGCAAGATTTTGCATTCTCCAGTTTTAGTAAGTCAACCCCAATATGTCCAAATGTATTAAATGATATGTGTACTCTGGCTCATAAATGCAAACAAAATCATATGCCTTTGGGATGTATTATGCACAGATGACACAGACAGACAGGTGCACACAGATTACAGCATACATATGCAGAATTAACTAACAGGTGTGGTTTGGCGTGGAATGCACACACCAACATTCACACATACTGTATGCCAGCCGTAACATGTCAAACATAGAAATATGATAGATTTTCTTGACTGTTTTTGCATCTATCTTTATTTTTAAATGAACATAATATATAGATATAAACTAAATGTACAACAAGCTGCAGACATATTTCTAGTTGTGCCGGTAACATACTGATTCTGTCACTGTAGACATATTTGTGTCAGTATGGTATCGGTTCTGTCTCTGCCATCATGTTTCTCCATGTGTCAGCATGATGCTGATTGTATATCTGTGGACATGTATAGCGTGAAGCATCAACAAACATCTAGAAAAGAAAATTTTGTTGGAGAGATCTGTGCTGGTGTGTATGTTCCCTAAAAAAATGAAGTAGAAATTTCATTTTAAAAGTGAATATGCTCTCCTTCAGTAAATCAAGCTCATTGGGGGTTATTTACTAAAACAGCATGTTGAAAAATTTTGTGCAGCTCTGCATATAAATCAATCTCCAGGTTTTACTGTCAAAGCTTAACTGAACAAACTGAAGTTAGAAGCTAATTGGCTACCATGCACAGCTGCACCAGACTCTGAGTGCACCAATTTTAGCAAATCTCCCTCGTTGTGCCTACTAAGTTTTCAAGCAATGTGGATTTCCTGAGAATAGGTCAATAAATAAGAATAAGTCTAGTGTTCCTAAGTTGGAATATTGCATGGAACCATATTTTGCTATGTACAACAGTTTTTGAGGACCTTTGGTGCAAAAGGTTGCACCAGTCATGGGTGCCAGGCGCTGGGAAAATATAATTCTTGCATTGACCGTAGGACAATAGGCATTTGAAAGCAATAGAGATCTTGAGAATTTGTGAGGATTTCTCTAAGAAGGGCATGGGGTTACGCATAATTGTGACCTATGTTATGCTGAAGAGGGAATTATTAGCAAACTTCGTTATAGCGATAACAAGATCCAAGAGTTATACTAGAGAGATATTTGAAGGTGTAACTCTTTGAGAACTTTGGGACTAATGAGGCTCGGTTCACATCTGTGTGGGTGGTGCTGCTGCGGGACCTGCACAAATACAGCAGCCACAACCACTCACATAGAGAAATGCGGGCCCCACGGGCAGGTGCCATAAAACCTAATGGCACATTGCCAACACTGGAAATTTCACCCATACTGGGAATCTTGGTTCCCGTGCAGATTGCAATTTCAAAAATAGTGCAGGAACTTCTTTCCACCATGTTGTGGGGCATGGCGGCCCATTCAAATAAATGGGCTCTTGTGCCTGTGCAAACCATGGCCCGCACGGCCGCACAGGTGTGAACCTATCCTTAAAGTATTGGTGTTGCATGTTATGTCCCTTTTTTTAGCTTTTGCTTCCAGATCCTTCATTCTAGCTAGTGGGGCCACATTTACTCATCGATCCACTTTCACTGTATCTGTTGCCTTGTCTATTGTCCTCTTTGGTTCTACAGTGTGTCTGAGTTCTTGAATCGGTTTAAAACATATTCTTGTGGACCTATGGCACAAGAAATGATTTATGAACCTGAACCTTATTTGGGGTAACAGCCTTATGTAGAGGACTGAACTGGTCAAATCAGCTATTTATGAAGGTGAAAAAATGTCCTTAGTAAGACCAAGCTTCTGTCTCCTTGATACTTATTCAAAACCAAAAGGACCTGTTGCCTCAGACATATCCCTATCAACTTGAACCAAGCTAAATTTTAATCCACTAACAGCCCTAGGTTGGTATATTGTATTTAGCTTCTAGTTCAGCATTACAAATGTACATGCAATAGAAAATCTGTTCTGCTAGTTACCGGTATTTTGACAATGCAGTTTTTGCAAGTTTTGAATTGCAAGAATATTGCAAGGTAATTTATGAATAATTGCTGGCAATGGTGTTCTTTGTACAGTGTTTTTTTCCTTATTACTTAAAGGCTATATTCAGTGTTCACAAAACATGTTAAATGAGTTCATTTTCTCTTCAATATACTGTTCATAATTTAACATAACCTTTTTTATACAAGCAAGTATGCACTAATGTAAGCTATTATTTAGGTTTAAGCAGGGCTATTGTTTGTGGGTAGAATTTAATAAATGTAGGCTTTTTACATTTCAGAAAACATTGCAGGCATCATCTGACATTTATGATTGTCTCCTACCATAGAAAATTCCTCTTGTCACGCATTATTTCTGTACTGCTTGTAATGAATATTTTAACAGACTTATATGGTCCCTGGGACATGACTAATAAAAAACGCCAGGAATAACAGAAAGAGAAAGTATTCTTTTATGATCACAGGGGAGTTCTTGTTGAATCAAAAATTAAAGGGCCCCTCAAAGTGCTAGCCCTCTTATTAATTAAATATACACCAAGGGATCTCTGGTTCAGGAGACCTTAAACCTTTCTTGTGTTAGATGAGACCGTTTGAAATCCGTAATGATAGAACCTTTGTGTGTTTATGTTCATCCATGTAGCAGTCATTTTTATCAAGCTCCAGTGTTTTAACTTGAAAACAGAAGGTATTTATTTGTTTTTGACGAATGGAGGAGATGAATAACTTTACTATTTTGCTGTAGTTTGCATCTCCAAACAATTATTTGTTCTCCCTAGGGATTAGCCCTGCAGGAAATTCTAATAAATTGATCACTAAACCTCAAATCTAAACTATACTTATGCAGCAGATCTACTAAACCACTCATAAAAATGTTCATACAACCTCATAAATATTGATCATAAAAACTTCCTATAGTTGACAATTTATTGACATTCGAAAAACATATGTAGTCTGTTTTATTTTTGCACATGGAGCAGGCAGGTAGCCTTTTATCACAACATTTAAAGAGACTCTGTCAAGTGGGGAGAGGGGACTACTGCAGGTATGTAGTGGAGGCACCAAGAGGTGCTTACACATTCATTTACATTATATCCTACCCCCCTTGCATGTATACTTACACAGCTAGAGTTCCCCAACAAGGCCCTGCACTGCCAGAGCCCTTGCAAATTACATGAGGCTTCTGAGTATGGGGGTGTCGTGACTTTCCCTGTGTGACAGTGTGTGAAAAAATTGCCAATCACCGGGCCGGCATACTGACATCATTACCCTGACTAACCTTCAACACCATTTGACACAAGAGCTGGGACAGGAAAGGATGCTGCAGCAAGGCACTGGTGAGAGAGTTTAGTAAAACTTTTTGGGGCCTTTACTATGTACGTACAGATAACATCCTTTTAACCTTGGGGCTCTTTTAGATGGGCAGCCGGGGAGGAGGAGGCAATAAAAGTGGGTGGCTGTGCTGCAGTTTTAGCCCCCCCTATAAGCGGCCATGTTAATATACACTATTTCCTCAGTCCCATGTAGCCAAGCCTTAATCTCATATTGATTTCCCTTTGCACCCATTTTAGATGTTATGGGTGTAAGCAACTTCATTCACTATAGAAATCCAAAATCAGCCAAGGAAGTATACCCTATTGCCTCACATGACTTCCTGTTTCAGCTGTCTTGACTACATTATGGTATATGCGACTTCTTTTACTATATTGGGAAGCAGGAGATGCTGTATTAGTGCATCCTTTAGCCCCGGTTTACACATATTAACAATATAAAAAACATTACATAATTTTTAAAGGTTGTTGGCAAATTGTATTACCGACTCCCCTTTTACCTTATTCAATAATAAACTGACCTTATCCACCTTATACAATCCCCCATTTGCGCTATCTAAAAAATGAATTAAAATAATGTATTTTAATACATTAAAATGATACCTCATACATTAACTGTCTCAATAGGAAGTTTGTTGTTTATTATTTCATAGACTAAATTAGGCCATACTCTTATTATCTATGAGTGAATTGTTATGAACATCTAATGCTAATATCCATTACATAAGCCCAGTTCTCTTATAGATTATTTTCATGTACTATAAAACCTAATAATTAGGAATAAAACAGCTGATGTCCAACTCCACATTTAAACCTTTCGGCGTTATTGTGCCTGACTGATATATCCATTTTGTCTCATTTTGTGAGACTGCTGTTCTCAGATTAGTTCCTCATCAATGTTTCTCTATTTTGTCGATACCACAAAATTTCAGGCTTGCTGGATTTTTGTTATGATGTATTCTGAAATAATTTGATAGGCTTTGCTGTCTGAATCCCTTCTTTATATTGCTGATCTGTTCTCTAAGTCTGATCTTCAATTCTCTGGTTGTTCTGCCCACATATTGCAGCCCACAACCACATTTCAAAAGATGTGTGATGTGTGTGCACCACTTGCTACACTGGTTGAACACAATGAGAAGTACAGCTGTAAGCCCTTGTACACACGGTCGGACATTCCGACAACAAAATCCGTCGGATTTTGTCCGACGGATTTTGTCTGAAACTTGTGTTGCATACACACGGTCGGACAAAGTTGTCAGAAAGTCCAATCGTTCAGAACGTGATGACGTTATCTCGTTACGATGGGACTACGTTCAGGCTAGTGGCCAATAGCTTTGGTCTAGGAATTTGATCTGAGCATGCGTGGCACTTTGTCCGATCGGAATTCTCTACACACAATCCGACAAAGTCCGATCGGATCATGTTGTCGGAAAGTTTTATAGCCCAGCTCTAAAACTTTGTCCGTCGGATATTCTGATGGAAACAGTCTGATGGAGCCCATACACAGTCGGATTATGCGACAACACGGTCCGATCGGACATTTTCCGTCGGAATATCCGATCGTGTGTACAAGGGCTTACACAAACTGTGTATAAGGTCATTTTACCTGTCATATGTAATTAACCACTTGCCGCCCGCCCTATAGGCAATTGACGGCGGCAAAGTGGTTTCATAATCCTGACCGGACGTCATATGACGTGATCAGGATTATGAGCCGCTGCGCGCCCCCGGGGGCGCGCATCGCGGCGATCGTTGTTGCGGGGTGTCAGTCTGACACCCGGCAACTACGATCTCGGTAAAGAGTCTCCGACGGAGACTCTTTACCATGTGATCAGCCGTGTCCAATCACGGCTGATCACAGTGTAAATGGGAAGAGCCGGTGATCGGCTTTCCCTCACTCGCGTCTGTCAGACGCGAGTAGAGGAGAGCCGATCGGCTGCTCCTCTGACAGGGGGGGTCTGTGCTGATCGATTGTAGCGCAAAAAATAAAAACCGTAGAGGTGATCAAATACCACCAAAAGAAAGCTCTAATTGTGGGAAAAAAATGATAAAAATTTCATTTGGGTACAGTGTAGCATGACCGCGCAATTGTCATTCAAAGTGCGACAGCGCTGAAAGCTCAAAATTGGTCTGGGCAGGAAGGTGTTTAAGTGCCTGGTATTGAGGTGGTTAAAATTGTTTGCATACTTTGAATTTACTGATTAATGAACTATTAACTATGTAATGCAAACATAATAAACATTTACAGTGATGTAAGTGAGATTTTCAGGGTTGTAAACTCTGCCTTAGAACTGTACAATGGTATAAAATCTGACAACATTGGGAATTTAGTTTAAAAAATAAAAATACCAGGACAGAATTTGATTTTGAAGGTTGTGGACAGAGTGAACGGGGAACTTTCTGTTCCTGTTCTTGCGTTCTGTCCTTTTGTGCTGGGTGTCTGAGTGATGTTGACCTTTTTGGGTAATGTTACTATGAAAGCTGTACAATAATTTTTCAATACATTCAGCTCTCAGCAGTTAAATAGACCTTGTGACTGAATTGTCTTTTGTACATTTTGCAAGAGGAGAGGAAATAACCTAAAATTGCAGGGCATAAAAAATTACATTTATCAGTTACTTTTTTTGCATTTGTAAGCAGTCCATCCATAATAAAAGCAGGATATGTACTGATGTGGACAAAGCTAACAGTTCCCAAATTTGAAAGTATTCAAATGCCTCATATGCTTATCATATGCTTATCACTGATGACACTGCAGATCCACAAAATGTTAAAACGCATGCAATAAGTTTTGTTGAAAAAAAGAATCCCAGGCTACTATATACATTTCACTTATTTTAAGAAACTACACTGCAGATTTGTGCCTTATTTTGATGAAACTAACATACTCCTTAGCACGATAAGCTGACAGCTAACTAGGAAATAATGCATGCATTTTAAACTCCTGGAGTTCCATTGTTTAATCATTATTCTCACCACCCCAGAATCCCTTTAATGTTTTTTTTTAAAGTATCTCACCAAGAACAAAAAGTTGTATTTACCCCAATGAAATGAGGGCCTACCTTGATAATGGAAAGGTCATCTCTAAGAGATTTAAGCCTCATACACATTACTAGTTTTTTGTTCAATCCAGCGAGAATGAAAAAAAAACTGACAACTCAGGTTGGAACTTCTGTACCAACAATCTGCTGTTAGTACAGCTATCTCCCCTACTATTCTGTTCTGACAGGGGGACGGCCCCACTGTCAGAACACTCCAGTCAGCGATCTCAGCAACTGAGAGTGCTGACAGGGAGCTGGTCAGCAGACCTTTTTCAGTCAGGACCCTTCAACAGAAGCAAGCCAAATAGTCGGCTTCTGTTGGACTGGCCGCCATATACACGGGTCAAATGTCGGGCAATTTCTATTTAATCCGACATTCAGCCCATATGTACTAGGCTTTAATCCATTGTGACACAGTTTCACAAATCTAATTTACTGCCAACAAGGAGTCACTCCAGTTGCTTCAAACTGGGATCCAAATACTGATCAGTGAACTTCAAGACGGTGAGAACACCATCAACCTGTTTGGTAGAATGCCTGTTAACGTGTATTACTGAAACCTTTATGGTGGAGAGATAACACAGAGTAATACAATCCCTCTCAAAGGGAAAAAGCTCACGCATATTCCCTGGAAGAGCCCAGACATGCTGCACCACATAGCAGAAAATGACTAAAGTAAAGACAAAAATTTCAATGTTTAATAGTTCCAAATTAGTTTACAGACTTAGAATTTTATTGGAGATATTGACCATTCTTGTATGCCTTGAAAGTCCCATTACAAAGGGGAAATGTTTATTTCCATATATCCTAGGAATGTGGCTATACAAATAGCAGATATCTGAACCTCCATTCTTTTATGGACTTACATACTAAGTCATTGCAGGTGGGCAGTGGAACAATACGGGATGATCTACATGCTGCTTCAGGAGAAGCAGAATGGTGCCTTCTCTAGACTGAATGGCAGAAAAGGGAGCTGCAAGCAAGTACATGCAACATTCAAGTTAGTGAATATCATCAGCCCTCAGTTTCACCAACCTTAACCTTTACTGTGGTGAAACTAGCAATAGTAGTAAATTTAAAAAATGCCCAACTGTGAGGTAGCCCCCAGTGCTTCAGCCCATCCAGCCTTACCCTCTAAATGAGTTTTAAGAGATAGTGTCACATCAGAGGCTGTGAAACAGCTCTGGACCTGGAAAGCACTCTGCCGCTAACACAGTGCACAGGAGTCTGGAGTGGACCACAATGCAGAGTCCACTTTCTAACAGTCCAGTGTGGTTTTGGTATGGCCACCACAGCTGTTGGATTGCAGGCATTAAAGAAGAAAATATAAAAAATACTGATTAAAATATGGGGGGGGGGCTGGCTTACAATGTTTTTTTTCTGTTTGCCAGTGTCCCAAACTCCTTAAGGTGGCAATATAATCCACCTTTTTCAGAATTTCTGTGTCCCTCAATGAACAATAAAGATATTAGATTTATGAAGCTATCTTGTATATTATATTATTGTTACGTTTTAGGACTGCTGTGAAATCACGCAATTTGCCTTTGAATGTAGTTCTGCTCCAAGGCATACATTTAAATGCAAGAAGCGGCACAATTTGTGCCTGACTTGCTTTGTCTGCAATGTAAATTCAACTCAGTAGAGGAAATAGATGCAAAGCAGGACAAACACAGCTACACAATTGCCATTTATACTACACCTTTGACGTAAATGGGATATCTGTTGACCTGAATTTTACATGTATATCAATGTCAGGGCTGGCTCAGTCCTTCCTTGTCTGAGCTGGCCACTCAGCTGTCAGCTAATTGCCCTCTCTCTCTCTCTCCACAGTTAACCAGCTGTTGTGGATCTGCTCATCAGTCCCGCCTACTTAAAATTATCCAGCTTACTTCATTCCTGCCTTTGCCTTGGTCACATCACAAGAAACCATCTCCAGTGTTCCTGTTTAAAGACTAGCTTTGCTGACATCCCTTCTGGTTCCTTATTCTCCTTTCTGTTCCTTTACCTGGATCCCTGACTTCTGGCCTGGCTGACTACCTGATCTGGTTACTGAACTCTGGCTTGGCTGATTACCCGATCTGGCTACTGAACTTTGGCTTGGCTGACTACCCGATCCAGTTACTGGACTCTGGCTATGCTTTGACTATGCTTACTCTATTTACCTTTTTATTTTTATTTTAATAATAAACAACTGTGATTTGTAAAAAAACAAAAAAGCAAAAACAAAAAAAAAGATAAATAGAGTAAGTGTAGTCAAAGCATAGCCAGAGTCCAGAGCAGATAGTCAGCCAAGCCAAAGTTCAGTAGCCAGATCGGGTAATCAGCCAAGCCAGAGTTCAGTAACCAGATTGGGTAATCAGCCAGGCCAGAAGTCAGGGATCAGAAGGGATGTCAGCAAAGCCAGTCTTTAAACAGGAACGCAGGAGATGGTTTCTTGTGATGTGACCAAGGCAAAGGCAGGAATGAAGTGAGCTGGAGAACTTTAAGTAGGCGGGACTGACGAGCAGATCCACAAAATATGGTTAACTGTGGCGAGAGAGAGAGCTGGCAATTAGCTGACAGCTGAGCGGCCAGCTCAGAGAAGGAAGAGCTGAGCCAGCCCTGACAATCAGATACAGAAAAATATAAAGAAATAAAAGCCTGCCTGCATCACAGTGAACCCTTAACTCCTTCTTGTCCAGTCTCAGCACCCCTTTAATGTCCTGTTATATCCCAGGGACAGGAAGGTCTGCCTTATAATTTGACCACTGTGATTGCCTGCCACATACGCGGATACATGATCAGGAGTTGGTCCCACTGTCTCAAAATCATTGCTAGAGACCAGAAGCTACATTTGATAGCTTGCCAATGTGCTGGGAGAGCACAGTTAAGCTGATCATACAGTACGTGGATTAAAATTAGGCTGGTTCAGTGGGGGCCAGTGGAATTTTGATCTATATGAGGCCACTGAGGTGTACTAATTGACTTATGTTTAAAAATGTCCTGTCAGATAAAAGCTGTAATAGGCTGCAGCACTGATCTGTGTATTCTGACAGTGGGGGTGGGGGGGAGTCTCCCTGATGCCACAATACAATAGCACAGTGGGAACGGTTCCCCCATCCATATGAAATGTGTGGATGGGGGAATTGGTTCAGTGTCAGTTCAGTTTTATGTATGGCCAGATTTAGCACACTCTCAGCACAGAAACCTCTGTCAGTGGCCACTCTGCACTACAAGTGCACTGCAAGTACAGTTGAAATTGCACTTGTAAGTGCAGTTGCTGTAGATCTGAGGGGAAGCTCTGATATTGGGTGAAGCTCTGCTGATTTTATCATACAATCATGGGGAAGCAAAAATGCTGTTTTTTATTTTGCTTGCATGCCCCCCCCCCCCCTCCAGATCTACAGCAACTGCACTTCCAAGTAAACTTGCAGTGCACTTGTAGTGCAAGGTGGATTTGCCTTTAGTAAATAAATCCCTATATATTAGGGAAAATGTGATTTCCTTTTAAATCTATAAAAAATGTTTTAGCAAAAATAAGTCTCAACTCTTTTTTGTAAAACTTATATGTCACCAAAAAAAAATGATTGAAAAAAAAAAATTTGAAAATACATCTCATCTTATTTTGATTACAGCTTTAAACTTTAACCACTTGCTTACTGGGCACTTAAACCCCCCTCAGTCCCAGACCAATTTTCAGCTTTCAGCGCTGATGCACTTTGAATGACAATTGCGCGGGCATACAACACTGTACCCAAATGAAATTTTTATCATTTTTTTCACACAAATAGAACTTTCTTTTGGTGGTATTTAGTTACAGCTCGGAGTTTTATTTTTTGCTAAACAAACAAAAAAAGATGCAAAAAAAAAATCATGTTTAATAGTTTGTTATAAAATTTTGCAAACGGGTCATTTTTCTACTTCATTGAAGTGCGCTGATTAGGCGGCACTGATAGGCTGCACTGGTGGGCACTGATGGGCTGCATTGGTGGGCACTGATAGGCTGCATTGGTGGGCACTGATAGGCTGCACTGGTGGGCACTGATAGGCATAGTTAAGGCAGCACTAATAGGCACAGATAAGGCAGCACCGATGGGCACAGATAAGGCGGCACTGATGGGCAAAGATGGGCACAGATAAGATGGCACGGATGGGTGGCACGGATGGGTGGCACAGATGGGTGGCACGGATGGGCACTGATAGGTACCACTGATAGATGGGACTGATGGGCACTGATAGGTGGCACTGATAGGTGGCTCTGATAGGTGGCACTGCTGGGCACTGATGGGCGGGACTGCTGGGCACTGGTAGATGACACTGATGGGCACGGATATGTGGCACTGGGGTGCAGCACCTTTGAGGCAGATTGTGGGCACTGCTGGGTGGCACTGCTGGGTGGCACTGTGGGTGGCACTGTGGGCACTGCTGGGAGGCACTGTGGGCACTGCTGGGTGGCACTATAGGCACTGCTGGGTGGCACTGACGGGGGGCACTTACTTTTAATACATGTGGCACTGCAGGGGGCAGGTGGGCACTGGCAGGTGGACACTAGCAGGGCTGGCCGTGATCGGGACTGATGTCCCGATCACGGCCGCCGGTGATCGGCTTTTTTTTTTCTCCTCGCGCTGACAGCGCGAGGAGGAATAATAGCCGATTACCGGCTCCGTTATATCACATGATCAGCTGTCATTGGCTGACAGCTGATCACGTGATAAGGGGTCGGGATCGACCCCTTGCACGGATCGGTGATCAGGCGAGTCTCATGGACTCGCCGATCGCAGAGCGCGCACGCGCCCCTCAGGGAGCGCGCAGGCCGCTCGTGCACGGGACGATGTCAATAGACGTAGTCCCGGAAAAGGAGATCCGCGCTGTAGCCGTCATTTGGCTATAGCGCGGATCTCAAGTGGTTAAAGAAACAAAATAAGATAACACGAACCGAAACCCATTATAAAATGAAGTAGACCTAATTTATCAAAGTTTCTGAAATTAGAAATAATTTTTGTGTTACTCCATAACCATCACATTTAAACTTAGATATTACAGCTGTTGTTATTCAGTCTGTTTTTTTTTTCTGGGGTAAGAGAGAATGCCCTCATTTAAAGTACTATAATAAATAAGATAAGTAACTCAAAGCAAAAAAAAGAGAAGACTTGTCTATTAGTGTGTAGTGAACCATCTCTTTGGAAATTGAGTATAATTTTACTTCAAACATTGTCATTAAACATTTAGAAGACACAGTTCCATCAAAGCTTGCTCAATTGCAACTCAAGTCTTAATGAAAGCAATGACTACATTTATCTTTTGGCAATGCATAGGTTAACAAAACCCATTATAGTTGCGTTACGGTTGCCATGGCTGTTGACATTTACCACTAACTATGCCACATTTTAGATTTCTTGGGTCTTACGTAGCTAAAAGGTAGTGGTAATTACTTAACATTCTCTGCCTTTATCGTCTCAATTACATCTTTTCATCCCACAGTCCTGACACCTTAATTGGCTGAAATGTCATTGACTGCCCTTGAACACGGGGCCTAGGCCAACTAGCTAAACTCCTACACACTGAAAATTGTACATTTCTTAAGGGAAAAATATTTTCCTCGGGGGAGAATTTCAACTCGATTGAAGGCTGCCACTAAAACTAGGGGCTAGATGTGTAATGTAACTGTCTGGCTGATATTGAACCAAGCAATTCTACAGCTGCTGACTTTCTAATTAATTTAAAATCAATGCGTTAGTCATGCATTACTATGTTATAGCAATTTAATGTGTGGTGGCTTTATGTTCATTATTTTTATCTTTTACTGCCTTGATGTTCCTGCTAATAGAGATACATTTTGTAAGAAATGTGCCATCTCTTGCAGGTAACACAAAGATATAAGTACACACTTTAAGTTGTGTTACATTCTTCTGTTAAAAAAGGCTTGGAGGTATTTAGCCATATGTAAAGGATTACTCCAATTTGTTTGCTTAACCTCCTCCCGCCCAACATATAATAAAATAGATGGCGGGTGAGATCCCCTCCTTTTCTGGGATGACATCATATGACACCGCCTCAGTGTCACCACTCTCTAGCACACGCTGTGGCACGCAGCGCAGTGATTGTGGGTGCACCGAATCCTAGGGACCCCGATTTTTCTTTACCCATGTGATCAGCTGTGTTCAATCTTAACAATCATATGTAAACACAGAAGTGCCCTTTATCAGCTCTTCTCACCTCACACTGACAGAGTGTGAGGTGAGGAGAGCCGATCAGTGGAATCTCCTCGCAGGGGAGACCTGTAGTGAAGTGATGCCAGTTTATGTTCATCAGTGACACCAATCAGTGCCCATCAGTGATTCCAGTCAGTGCTGCATTTCAGTGCGCACCAGCGCCTGCTCATCAGTGCCCCCCATCAGTGCTGCCCATCAGTGCCACCCATCAGTGCCCATTAGTGCCCATTAGTGCCATCTATCCATGCTGCATGTCATTGTCCATAAGTGCCACCTATCAGTGCCCATCAGTGGCACCTAGCAGTCCCCATTAGTGCTGCCTTTCAGTGCTCATCAGTGCCACCTAATCAGTACCGTTCAGTGCCGCCTCATCAGTGCCAGCTTATCAGTGCCCAATAGTTCCGCCTCCTCAGCATCAGTGAAGTAGAAAAATTATATATTTACAACATTTTCTGACAAACTAAGAAAAACGTTTTTTTTCTTCAATATTTTCGATATTTTTTCATTTTTGGAGCAAAAAATAAAAACTCCAGTGGTGATTAAATACCACAAAAAGAAAGCTCTATTTATATAAAAAAAATTATAAAAATATAATTTGGGTACAGCGTTGCATGATCACACAATTTTCATTCAAAGTGTGACAGTGCTGAAAGCTCAAAATTGGTATGGGCAGGAAGGGAGTAAAAGTCCCAGTATTGAAGAGGTAAAGCAGTTCGCCTGGGCAGTTGCAGGCCAATGATAAGGGTATTATACGGTTTGCAAGGTAATTTTCACTTTTGCTTAACAAATGTGGTGAAAATTCCCTTTGCAAAGAATACACAATCAAGAGCAAGGAACAAAAAAACTATTTTGCACATTGGGTGAAGTGAGCAGTTCCACTTCATTCACTAAGTAAGGGGGGCAATTTCCCTGTAAAGGGAAAATTCACTTTGCTAAGTGAACAGCCTTGCCTTTAGTAAATCAACCCCAACGTGTCAATAGACTATGGGCCCAGATTTTTGGAAAGGCCATGTAAGCAGTCACAGACGATTCATTTTACCATGTGTGACCTTAAGAAGCTGCACGGGGTTCACTAAAATATTAGGGGCTGTTCAGTTTGCAAAGTGTATGTTTGTCTTGCAAAGTAAATGTTACTAAATAAAGTAAACTTGTGTTCCCTTTAAATACACGGTCACATGCTTGCAAAGTTTCAGTTTTTTTTTTTCGTTGCACATCATTGATATTGAAAGAGAACACCGGTATTCTATTAAAGTTGTTGTAAAGCCTTGCATATACCCAGTGAAGTGATTAGCCGCAGGTGATACATAGAGATGAAACAAATACTACTATATACTGTACCTATTTATCTGTAGCCATGTGTCCTGTACAGAATTCTACAACACACTGATTAAATGATTTTACTTAGCAACAGGAAGCAGGGATTTGACATCACGCACACTGTAGAACTAGAGCATAGAGCTGAGTGTAATCTGAGAGTTGAGTGGAGGAAAGTGACACACCCCCTCTTCACATAGAAACAGAGATGAATGTATGGGTCTGCTGTGTGCAGGAGAGGGGGCACACCCTCTCCTGAGAGGATGTGGTGTTGGCCTAATTTATTAAAAGTGAGTCAAGCAGATAGCAGAGAGAAGAGGCATCAGAGTACAACCAGGCTCTGTGGTTTGGAGTCAGGTTACCTCACACGATACTGGGATATGCTTTGTTCATTTTTCATATCTAAGGTTTATGGCTGGCTTCACACCTATGCAAATTGGTTGCAGGTTTCCCTACATCCAATTCACATAGCAGGAGATAGTGACCGGCTAGTATTGACTAAAGGTACCCTGACTTAGCTTTCATTGTATTACACTGTTGGATTGATTTGCTTAGTAAACAGTAAGTGAATTTTAACCACTTGACCTCCAAAAGATATACCCCCAGTTTGTGACCAGGCCATTTTTTGCGATACGGCACTGCGTTACTTTAACCTCCCTGGCGGTACGATTATTTCGGATTTTAGGTGCTAAAAGCGGTACCATTATTTTGCATGAAAATTTGGCGTTTTATATTGTAGTCCTGCAATTCTTAGGAATAACTCTCTTAAATCTGTCCAAACCAGAGTCTAGCAGACATCCCGGGTATGATAAAGTTTGAAAAATGAAATCATAAATTATAATATAATAAATAATTATAAATAATTGTACCAAATAATAATATAACAATAATAAAAATTATTCAATAATGTAATCAAATCAAAAACACTGAAATTTGCTCAGTTGCAGAATTGTCGCTGTCATTACTTTTCAGTATTTGATGACGGATCTCCCCACAAATCGCTATCGCTCAATTCTGCGAGTGATTCTAATTTATTATCGCTGTTTTCTAGCTGGTCTAAAATCATTTTTGATGTACAGTGACAGTTTTGGTTGCTATGGGCAATCTCCAGTTTCCAGGCATAAAGAACAGTTTTTATTATATAAAACTGCATGCAGGACACTGGGCAGACCACTAGGGACAACGGGGATGTGAAATATTTACATACAGCAATGTAATCTGTAAGATTACATTATACTGTATGTTTACTGTTTGTTTCACTTTTTGAATTTGGCACCGATCTCCGTCCCCGTGCGTCGCAACGCTCGCAGGGCACGGAGATCGGCGATGTAATGCATCGAGCGAGACACGGCTCGCTCGTACAGCGGGGAGACAACGCTGGTTTCGAGGGAGAATGTAAGTAAACCTCCTCCTGGATCCAGCGATGCAGTCCCGAGTCTGACTCGGGGATACCGCTTTTGGTATAAAAAATCCACCCCGAGTCAGACTCGGGAATACCGTCAGGGGGGTTAACTGACAATTGTGCGGTCGTGCGACACTGTACCCAAATAAAATGAATGTCATTTTTTCCCTATAAATAGAGCTTTCTTTTGGTGTAATTTGGTCACCACTGTGTTTTTTATTCTTTGCACATTAAACAAAAAAGACTGACAATTTTGAAAAAAAATTTTTTTTACCTTCTGCTATAAAAAACATCAAATAAATACATTAAAAAAATTAAGTTTCTCCATATATTTTGGGAAATATGTATTCTGTTATATGACAATTGGACAGCAACTGACACTTTTTACACTTTGCAGGAACCAGTGACACTAATACATTGATCAGTGCTAAAAATATGCACTATCAATTTACTAATGACACTGGGTGGGAGGAGGTTAAACATCTAGAGCAATCAAAGAGTTAACTGTGTGCCTAGTCAGTGTGTATGTGTACACAATGTGCTGCTTTTACTAGGGGGAAGAGATTTTCTCGCTTTGCAGAGACACAGAATACATCCCTTCCACACTGTCAGAACTGCAAAATGCCTTGTTTAGTATCATTTTGAGATTTTGGTGTTTACAAGTTTAAAACTGTTTTTTTTTACTAGAAAATTACTTAGAACCCCCAATCATTATATATTGTTTTTTTCTAACACCCTAGAGAATAAAATGGCGGTCATTGCAATACTTTTTTTCCACTGTATTTGCGCAGCGGTCTTACAAGCGCACTTTTTTTTTTTTTAGGAAAAAAAATCACTTTTTTGAATAAAAAAATTAAGACAGCAGTAAAGTTAGCCCAATTTTTTATATTGTGAAAGATGATGTTACGTCAAGTGAATTGATACCCAACATGTCACGCTTCAAAATTGCACCCGCTCGTGGAATGGTGTCAAACTTTTACCCTTAAAAATCTCCATAGGTGACGTTTAAATTTTTTTTACAGGTTGCATGTTTGGAGTTACAGAGGAGGTCTATGGCTAGAATTATTGCTCTTGCTCTAACAATTGTGGCAATACCTCACATGTGTGGTTTGACCACTGTTTTCATATGTGGGCGCTACTTACGTATGTGTTTGCTTCAGAGCGTGAATACTTATTTTTTCACAGTTTTTTTGTTTTTTTAATTGGGTCACTTTTATTCCTATTACAAGGAATGTAAACATCCATTGTAGGTTGGACTTGATGGACTCGTGTCTTTTTTCAACCTCCCCTACTATGTAACTATGTAAATAGAAAAAAGCATAACAGGTCCTCTTAAATATGAGATCGGGGGTCAAAAAGTCCTCAGATCTCATATTTGGACTAAAATGCAATAACAAATTAAAAAAAATTGTCATTGAAAAAATGCCCCTTTAAGACGTATGGGTGGAAGTGACGTTTTGACGTTGCTTCCACCTTGCTATAGTATGGAGATGAGGGGGGCCATCTTCCCCTCACTCGTCTCCATACCCAGCCATGGAAAGGTCCCAATTGCCTCCGCCGCTGCCGACGGCTCCGGAGAGGGGGGGTGTGCCACCATCGATAACGTGCAGTGTGCACTTAGTTTCTTTATGTTTGCTCTGATGATTATTTGACATTATTCTATTTGAGCAAGTACGCCCTACAGTGACACATAAAGTGAATAATAACTAACAGTTTTGATAACAGTGACTCACTTTTCAGCATCTATCACTATTTGTCTCACTCATATTATTTTCCCCCCTCATTCATTTCTATTCTATGTTATCCTCCTTCCTCTCCCCTTTATCCCCCTTATCAGTTCTCTGTGTGTTGCAGATGATCAGTGGGTGCCGGAGGTCGTTAAGTGCCCAGCACCTGCAGATTGGCTTCTGCTGTGAATTATCAAAGCAAAAGCTGTCCTCCAGCAGTGAGTGCGTGCCCCCTGCAGGCAGAAGTGCAGAATCACATATATATATATATATATATATATATATATATATATATAGATATAGATAGATATTTATATATATCTATATATATACCTGATTCTGCACAAAAAAAGCATCTCTGGAGAAGAAAACTGCTATGGAGCGGTTAACTTAACTTAGTAAATGAGGTGACGCTCGTCTGACTTCCAACATGCAACCATGTGTAAACAAAAATATTTTTTTTTATTGTCCTTGCATGTGATGAGTGTTCTTTGCAAAGTGAATTTTCACCACAATTACTAACCTAACTAAAAGTTATCTTCCAAAGTGAATATTCCCTTCCAAAGTGAACAGCCTATTTCCCTTTGGTAAATCAATCACTACGATGCTATGCAGAGCTATGTGGAGGTGGTCATCTCCATATTTGTGAAGCTTTACTTCCTTATGTTCCAGCTGTGCCCTTATGACTGGTGATCTGATGACTGGTGGGGTTATGATAAAGCTCTGCACTGCATGTCCTCAGGTACAACTTTCTCTCCAGCAAAGAGAACAGTGAATAGCACAGTAATGACATTGCCAAGTCTCATTCCAAATCCTGTGAGACTAGCAGTCAGAGGCAGCAGTTGCCATACATCTCACATTGCAGATATACAGCAATGAGTCTATAGGCACAGGTGCATTTTTCAGGAGAAATTCAGGACAAAGGACACTTTTTTAGGGCACTGCTTAGGCACAGTTAACATTCTTAAATGTCCACTATAACATAGCAATTTTTTTTAGCTCATGTTCATTTTAACCACTTGCCGACTGTATAACCTAGATATACAGCAGCAATGTTGCTCAACTGCACCGCCGACGACCCTGCCGTGCTATGATTAAAACACAGCAGATGTCCATCACTGGGTGCCGGCCAATGGATTACTGCTGACACTTGCTGATCATCATGAATTCACACAAAAGTGGGCTCTGCCTATGTAAACAAGGTAGAGCCCTGTCCTGCCAGTGGGAGAGTGATACATATTCTTTCCACGCAAAGCCAGGAATAAAAAAAATATTACTTCCCCTAGTGAAAGCACCACGCAAAGTACACATGAACACTGGTTAGGCATACATTTAACCCTTTGATTGCCCTAGCTGCTTAACCCCTTCCCAACCAGTGTCATAGTATAGTGACAGTGCATGTCTTTTGCGCTGATTACTGTATTAGTGTCACTAGTTCCCAAAAAGTATCAAAAGTGTCAGTGTCTGAATGTCCACCACAATATCATAGTCCCGCTATAAGTTGCTAATTGCTGCCATTACTAGTAAAAAATAAATAAATAATACATACAAATTCCATTATATATCACATAGCTTGTAGATTCTTTAACTTTTGCGCAAACCAATCAATATACGACTAATGGGAATTTTTTTACCAAAAATATGTAGCAAAACACATTTTGGCATAAATTTACTAGGAATATTGACTTTTTACATTTTTTATTGGATATGTTTCTTAGCAGAAAGTAAAAAATATTGTTTTTTTTTTTTTTCAAAACTGTAGATCTTTTTTTGTTTATAGCTCAAAAAAATATATAAAAAATAATTTTATCAAAAAAAGGACATCAATTTTATTTGGGTACAGTGCTGCACGTGCAATTGTCAGTTAAAGTAACGTAGTGCCGTATTGCAAAAAATGGCCTGGTCATGAAGGGGGGTAAATCTTTCAAGTGGTTAATCTTTAGAAGGGTGCTTTTTTTATGATATATTTTTCTTGTGATAAAGTTCATTTTCCCTTTAGAAAAACCTCAAGAAACATTTGATATTAACCCATCTACCTTCCTTCCTTGCTTCCTTCCACGTTACAAATCTTTTCTTCATTTTTCGGAAGCCATATAAGCTTAGTTGTGTGCATTTCCAACCCTGGATGGATAGTGGCAATTTTCACTATAGTTACCAATATATTACTACCTCTCCTCTCTGGCTGCAATTTCACACAGCATATTTCAAAGCTGTGTTGTTTTATACTTACAAATTTATTTACAGAAATACATAGAATATATGCTAGAGGACTACAAATTGAAATCTAGTTGCTGCAGACACACGCACTATATTATATATAAATGATACATAGTAAATTGTGTTTGAGGTAAAAAAAAAAAAAAAACAGATTGAAGGCTGCATGTTGCTGAAATATATGACTTAACTTGAACACAGTCAGGGAAAAAAAGGAGGAAAATATTCAAAAACAATTTTATTCCACTGTATTTTGAAGCAGCTTCAGCTCATTATATTTAATGTAAGTGTGAGTTTTCAAAACCAATATGTGAATATACAACTACAAATGCATTCAATTTATATTCCTTATTTTTATTAACACAAACATATTCTTCAGCATTTTTTAGTGTGCATAAAACCATTCACAACATTACATATACCAGAAGAGCTTACCATTTAATGTCACTACTGCTGGGCTATCATACAAGCACACCCAGTAAAAGGATTGGCCAAGGTTAGCAGCCAATTAATCTACCAGTATGTTTTTAGGTCATGGGACGAAACTCGCGCAAATAAGGATAAATCAAACTTCTTATAGTGTCTCTGTTGCAAATTGGACCTAGGACTCCACCACTGTAAAGGAGACATACTAACCATTTAGCTATTGCACTAGAGCCCTGGAGGCAGGGTTGTCAACGTATCACTTTAATTACTGACACATATAGTTTACACATGTTCTGTGACCAATTAAACGCAGGTATCACACTGACTGAATCTGAATTGGAAACTGTAACTGTAACTGTAACTAAAGTCTGTAATTAGAGGGATGCGTTGGTGGCTCTGCCTGGAGGTAAGTAACCATCAGCCATAGAATTTCACACTTCAAGCTCGAGTCTGCCAAGCGGTAATGCAGTTTAAGACTGCAAAAGCTGGTTATTAGACACAAAACAAGCTTTTAGTCACTTGCACCTTTTGAGTAGCATTATAAATGATATTTTAAGTTTTTATTTTAGTGATTATAGAATGGTAAAAGTTTAGAACACCTTTTTTTTTGCTGTTGGTGTCCCCATTAGAGAGATTCACTTGCCCTGGTGGTCACTCTCACTGGGACTGAAATGAAAGAAAAATACAGAATTTTGAGTTGTCACCAGTACAGAAAAGGGTTGAAATTTTGCAAACACTTGTTCCAGTCACGGATTTATAAGAGGGGATTATCCCTCACAATGTAGAGATTGCCTTTTGTTTCATGTTATGTTTACACGATAAAAAGTAAAAGCAAATTCCCCTTGACAGTAAAAAAAAAAAAAACCTTGACGGGAGTTTTAACCATTTTGTACCCAAAATGAAAAAAGAAATGGCTTTAGATTTACCTTTAGGCTGGATTCACACAATCTTCGCATGCGGCTCACAGCAGGGGTCTGGTGTTTCCCCATTCACTGTTTCAGGTCCAATTTCAGCCCACACATTTTTGACTAAATTCAAACCTGAAATGGATCAAAAGATGCAGAGGGCTCCAGTGCAAATTCTCACTGGAGCCGCAGTGGAGAAATGTGAACCAGCTCCATAGAGAGCCAGTCAAAATCTCCTGAAATTGCAAATCCAATTTTCAATAGTGTGAACCCAGCCCCAGCCTAAAACTGTTAAAGTGGAAGTAAACCCTCCTATCGTTTTCAGTCAAGGAAGCTGCCATCTTGGCCTCTAATAATTCTTCAACTGCCATAATGCTGTACATGTGATCAGTTATGACACCAGCCATTGGATGGTTTGAAAGATTGGTTGAGAGCACAACCAATGTGAAAGTTAGCATTTCTGGCATGCCGGGAATGTAAGTGTTTTTTGAAACTGGGTTTACTCCTGCTTTAATCAAAGTGATTTACCTAGAGATTTTACCTCTTTTTAAGCCAACAGATCTACAGGCATATAACCTGTTGGTATCCGGAGACAAGAGCGGTGAGTTTGCTCCCATTGATTAAATAAATGAATTGGGCACTGACCAGGCTGTAGGATAGCTCCAAGCCTATTGTCTTTTATTTAGCATATTATATGGACATAACTGTATACACCCTGGCATTTGTTTCACATTCAGATACATTGCCATTAACCCAAGAACAGAAAGCAAGCCCAGATAGGCACATAGAATACACACATATTAAAGCGGAAGTAAACCCTTCTATTGTTTTCAGTCAAGAAAGCCACCATCTTGGCCTTTAACAATTCTTCAACTGCCATAATGCTGCACATGTGATCAGTTATGACACCAGCCATTGGATGGTTTGAAAATTTGGTTGAGAGCACAACCAATATGAACATTAGCATTTCCGGCATGCCAGGAATGTAAGTGCTTTTTGAAACTGGCTTTACTCCCGCTTTAATCAAACTCTATTGATATAGTTATATATGTGATTATATACATCTGTTAATGGCAATTTCACATAAACCTCATTGTTACAAGAACACAAGTTCAGAAGCTGGGCTGAAGCTCACTGTCGGCTGACATCATAGAGCTAGTCCAGACTCAGGCAAGATCACGACAATGATGTGGGGTTCTGCCCATATGTGATCTGCTGAGAGCCTAAGCCGGCCGCTCCCACCCCCTCCACAGATCAGCGCTCTAGTGAGTGCATGGGAGGGGACAGAGCAGAGAGGCAGTGACTGACAGTCAATAGCTCTCTGCTAAGGGAGACCTGAGAACTGAGTGTTTGACAGTGTTTGATAGCTCGGTTCTCAGTCTTAGAGCTGGGGGGAGGGGGGGACAGATGCAGCATTGGACTGATGCTGCATCCACCTAGGTAGGTATGATTCTGAAAAAAAAACACATTTCTCTTTTAACTACTTCCCGATTTTCAATAGTGTGAACCCAGCCCCAGCCTAAAACTGTTAAAGTGGAAGTAAACCCTCCTATCGTTTTCAGTCAAGGAAGCTGCCATCTTGGCCTCTAATAATTCTTCAACTGCCATAATGCTGTACATGTGATCAGTTATGACACCAGCCATTGGATGGTTTGAAAGATTGGTTGAGAGCATAACCAATGTGAAAGTTAGCATTTCTGGCATGCCGGGAATGTAAGTGTTTTTTGAAACTGGGTTTACTCCTGCTTTAATCAAAGTGATTTACCTAGAGATTTTACCTCTTTTTAAGCCAACAGATCTACAGGCATATAACCTGTAATAAGAATATAATTCAGATACTTGAGAAAAATACATAGTAAAAGTACTTAAATATGACCAACCAGAAACCTATTTACAGGCATACCCCACTTTTAAGTACACAAATGGGGTTAATTTACTAAAGCTGGAAAGTGCAAAATCAGGCTCACTTCTGCATAGAAACCAATGAGTTTCTAACCCCAGCTCGTTCAATTAAGCTTTGGTAATAAAACCAGGAAGCTCATTGGTTTCTATGCAGAAGTGAGCCTGTTTTTGCATTGTCCAACTTTAGTAAATAAACCTCATTGTGTACTTAAAAGTGGGGTATGCCTGTATATAAAAGGAAGCTATCATGATTGCTATAACATACTGAGTACGAAACAGTGACATAGACAAGATACATAACAAAGTACCAATACATACCCAATAATTGCCAGTTAGTAGTGTGTAAGGGCCCCTCTTGTTAACTTTTGGTGGTCAAAAAAATATTTTTAACCTTAGGTGTCTCCATTAACCACTTCCCTACCTGCCCATAGTAATATGACGTCCACAGATGGGGTCTCCCATCCTGGGTGGGCATCATATGACTTCCTCCCATTCCCGGCCATCTAGGGGACGTCGCTCATGATCCGGTGCGCGTGGCTCGCGGCCGCGTTGTCTGCCGGGCACCCGCGATTGCCCCGGGAAAACAGCAGGACCATGGATCTGTGTGTGTAAACACATAGATCCACGTACTGTCAGAGGAGAGGAGACCGATGATGTGTCCCCAGTGCAGAGGAACACCGATCGGTCTCCTCCTCTTGTCAGTCCCCTCCTCCACAGTTAGAAGCACTCCCAGGGAACATAATTAACCCCTTCAGTGCCCCCTAGTGTTAAGCCCTTCCCTGCCAGTCACATTTACACAGTAATCAGTGCAATTTTATAGCACCGATCGCTGTGTAAATGTGAATGGTCCCAAAAATGTGTCAGAAGTGTCCGATATGTCCGTCACAATGTCGCAGTCACAAAAAAAACTTGCAGATCTCAGCCATTACTAGTAAAAAAAAAAAAGCCATAAATCTATCCCATATTTTGTAGACACTATAACTTTTGCGCAAACCAATCAATATACGCTTATTGCATTTTTTTACCAAAAACGTGTAGAATAATACGTATCAACCTAGACTGAGGAAAAAATTTTTTTTTTTTTAAATGGGATATTTATTATAGCAAAAAGTAAAAAATATTGTGTTCTTTCAAAATTGTCACACTTCTTTTGTTTATAGCGCAAAAAATAAAAACCGCAGAGGTGATCAAATACCACCAATCAAAAGCTCTATTTGTGGGAAAAAAAGTACGTCAATTTTGTTTGCGTGCAATTGTCAGTTAAAGCGACACAGTGCCAAATCACAAAAAGTGCTCTGGTAAGAATGGTGGTAAAATCTTCCATGGCTGAAGTGGTTTTATATATATATATATATATATATATATATATATATATATATATATATATATATATATATATATATATATATATATATATACAGAGCCAACTGCCATACATTAATACTTTATAATAGTCCTCAAATGATTAGTAACTTTCAATTTCTTTACTATATAATTGCACCTGTTCATATGAGGTGTTAATGAGCTAACTGCTCCGTTTTCAAGGATAAAGTAAAGATGCATAAGTGTTACAAGTTATACTCAGGTCAATTTATATATGACAGAAGCCAGCTATCCCTATTGTGTATGTAAACAAAGGAAGGCTTTTAACCTCTGGATAACACTGGTGTGAATGTCTATGTGCAATGGCTGGACGTGAAAGCTCACCTTTCTTGCCGCCACATATATATGTGTTACACAGTTGGCAAGAGGTTAAAGCGCTAGTAAACTTTCACCAATTAAAAAAAAAAAATCGGCCAGTAAAGTAATATAATAATGTGCTAGTATGCAGCGAGTATTAGCACATTATGAATAACGTACCTGAAAACGAAGCCCTCCAGCGGTATGCTTACACCACTGACAGGGTTTCCATCTTCATCCTTCTTCCTTCTGGGTTCATGCCAAAACGTCACTCCCACACATGCACACAGGAGTCACAGCCAGGGCTGAGATCTGAAAGCATGGCATGAGCATGCTGTCCCTTCAGAGCGCATGCACCGGTGACGCCACTGGCTAAATAAACTGAGAAAATCTTTTAAACTGTGCACATTTAGGAGCTATTACTTGTAAATACAAGCAAGCTTTATTATATGCCCCCTGTTTACTACTGCTTTAAGTTGGTATCCGGAGACAAGAGCGGTGAGTTTGCTCCCATTGATTAAATAAATGAATTGGGCACTGACCAGGATGTAGGATAGCTCCAAGCCTATTGTCTTTTATTTAGCATATTATATGGACATAACTGTATACACCCTGGCATTTGTTTCACATTCAGATACATTGCCATTAACCCAAGAACAGAAAGCAAGCCCAGATAGGCACATAGAATACACACATATTAAAGCGGAAGTAAACCCTTCTATTGTTTTCAGTCAAGAAAGCCACCATCTTGGCCTTTAACAATTCTTCAACTGCCATAATGCTGCACATGTGATCAGTTATGACACCAGCCATTGGATGGTTTGAAAATTTGGTTGAGAGCACAACCAATATGAACATTAGCATTTCCGGCATGCCAGGAATGTAAGTGCTTTTTGAAACTGGCTTTACTCCCGCTTTAATCAAACTCTATTGATATAGTTATATATGTGATTATATACATCTGTTAATGGCAATTTCACATAAACCTCATTGTTACAAGAACACAAGTTCAGAAGCTGGGCTGAAGCTCACTGTCGGCTGACATCATAGAGCTAGTCCAGACTCAGGCAAGATCACGACAATGATGTGGGGTTCTGCCCATATGTGATCTGCTGAGAGCCTAAGCCGGCCGCTCCCACCCCCTCCACAGATCAGCGCTCTAGTGAGTGCATGGGAGGGGACAGAGCAGAGAGGCAGTGACTGACAGTCAATAGCTCTCTGCTAAGGGAGTCCTGAGAACTGAGTGTTTGACAGTGTTTGATAGCTCGGTTCTCAGTCTTAGAGCTGGGGGGAGGGGGGGACAGATGCAGCATTGGACTGATGCTGCATCCACCTAGGTAGGTATGATTCTGAAAAAAAAACACATTTCTCTTTTAACTACTTCCCGACCAGCTCCTGTGCATATAAGGCGGTAGGATGGCTCTCCTGTGTGAATTGCTGTATATGTACAGTGGCTCCTTCAAGACGTGCCTGCTGCATGGCAGGGAACCTGATGCACGTGGCAGGTGGGCGTGATCGCAGCTGGCCACCCACGATCACAGACACGAGAGCCAGAAAGGGCATTTGTGTGTGTAAACACACAAATCCCTGTTCTGACAGGGGAGGAGAAACAGATCATCTATTCCTACTAAGTCGGAACTACGATCTGACTCCTCCTCTAGTCAGTCATATCACCATACAGTTAGAAACACACCTAGGGAACACATTTAATCCCTTGATCGCCTCCTAGTGTTAACCCCTTCCCTGCCAGTGACATTTACACAATAATCAGTGCATTTTTATAGCACTGATCGCTGTATAAATGTCAATGGCTCCAAAAAAGTGACAAAAGTGTCTGGTCTGTCTGCTGTAATATCCCAGTTCCAAAAATAAAATGCAGATCACCGCCATTACTAGTAAAAAAATATAATAATAAAAATGACATAAAAATGCCATAAATCTTTTCCCTCTTTTGTAGACGCTATAACTTTTGCGCAAACCAATCAATATACACTTATTGTGATTTTTTTAACCAAATATTTGTAGAAGAAAACATATTGGCCTCAACTGATGAAGAAATGTTTTTTTTAAAAACATTTTTGGGGATATTTATTATAGAAAAAACTAAAAAAGTAAAAAATATTGTGTTTTTTTTTTTTTTTAAATTGTCGCTCTTTTTTTGTTTATAGTACAAAAAATAAAAACCACAGAGGTGATCAAATACCACCAAAAGAAAGCTCTATTTGTGAGAAAAAAAGGATGTTGATTTTGTTTGGTTACAGCGTTGCATGGCTGCTAAATTGTCAGGTAATTTGACGTAGTGCCGTATCACAAAAAATGCTCTGTTTTTTTTTTTGTTTTCAAAAAAGTTTATTAAAGCGATAAATAGAAACAGCGTCAGCAAAAAGGATCAGATGACATATATATCACAAGCAGTTGGATGACCAGATTATAACAAAATGGTAAACAGACCATAGGACTCTAAGGACCATACAAAGAATACAAACATTGGTATAGTTCTTACATCCAACCAAAGATTGCAAGAAAGGGAAAGATAAAATATTCAATGTCCTGACCTTCATATTTGTAATGTATAAGAAAAGAAAATACTAAGAAAGAAAGGAGAAAAGATTAGAAAGAAAAAAATAAAAAAAAATTAAAAAAAATCAGATAGCCAAGAGAAAAAACCCAAGGTGTGATCATTTTTGTAATCGGAATACCAACCATGGGTTCCACTTTAGGTCATATATATGAGTCGTGTCCTGTAGAGTATGGAAAATCTTTTCAGTCAGCATCACATGATCTATGCGTGAGAGAACCTGAGATAATGGGATCGACGGGGACTTCCAATGTAATGCTATAGTCCATAGCATAGAGACACAGATGGAATGAACTAGCCTTACTAGGGGTTTAGGGGTGTCAGGCGGGGTTTGGAAGAGAAGACAGTGGTGATAAGTAAGGGACAACGCACGACCAGCGAGCTTGTCCATCATTCTCAAAACCTCTTGCCAAACTGGACGAATCAACTCACAGTCCCAAAAAATGTGAACAAAGGTGCCCAGGTGATTGCAACCTCTAAAACAGCTAGGGGATGTATGAACATAAATTTTGTGCAAACGTACCGGAGTGTAGTACCATCTGGTAATTACTTTAATGGCCGTTTCCCTAATTGTTAAGGATCTGGTGCATTTACACATGTTGTCCCATCCCTCTTCCCAGTCTATAACACCGGTTCCCAGTGCAAGCTCTCGTTCCCATTGTGATCTATAATTCAGAGTCTGGACATCTGTAAGTCCCTCAAGAGCTTTGTAGATCAGGGAAATCAGGCCTTTTTGGCGTGGGAAGTTAAAGCATAAATCCTCAAAAATGGTGAGATGGACCGGGGACCGGAGTCTGTAGTGGGAGAGAAAGAAGTGACGGATTTGCAGGTATCTAAAAAATTCCCCATCAGGGAGTTGGTGCTGGGTCTGTAATACTAAGAAAGGAGTGAAATCAGAACCCGTCACAAAGTCCTTTAACTGAGTAAGTTTGCATTGAACCCACAATCTGAAAGTCTCAGGATGGAGATAGGCTGGGGGGAAACTAGGATCGCCCAGGTAAGAGGCGCCCATAGAGCTCTCCGAAGTGAGGTTGTATTTGTTTTTGTAGCGGTGCCATAATAATAGGCTATCCGCAACTATATTATTAAGTGTGCATAAGGTTGAGTGAGGTCGATGTGTTGACCACATAAGGCCAGGGAGATAAAAGGGTGTTATCGAATCACTCTCAAATCGTACCCAGGGTACTCTTGAGTTAGGGATCGACCACTGTGCTTGTTGCGTAAATCTGCAGGTAAGATAATACAACCAAATTTGGGGAACCCCTAGGCCTCCACTTCTCATAGAGCTGTATAAGACCCCCTTGGCAAACCTAAGCGACCTATTACTCCAAATAAATCTGTTAAAATGGGACTGGAGGTTGAGGAGAAAAGATTTAGAAAGTTTGACTGGTAGGGAGCGAAACAAATATAATAGCCTGGGAAGGATGACCATTTTGAGCGCAGTGATTCTCCCTATAAAGGGAATATGTAAAGAAAGCCAGCTCTTAATCGTATTTTTAAGTTTTCTAATCAATGGGGGGTAATTAACCCCAAAGAGATTGCGAAAGTTTCCGGGCAGTCCTACTCCTAAGTAGGGTATGTGGGAAGTGGCCCACGTAAAGGAGTAATTTTGTTTAATAAGGGCCAAGTCAGTGGGAGCAAAACCTACAGGAAGGGCAACAGATTTGGAGACATTAATGGAGAGACCAGAGACCTTCGCAAAACTTGACAGTGTCATAAAAAGGTTGGGGAGTGAAACATGGGGATTGGTTATGAACATCAAAACATCATCTGCATACATGCAAAATTTGTACATTTCTTCACCCTTAGTGTAACCAGTAACATCAGGATGTCTCAAAAGGGCAATCGCGAGGGGTTCCAGGGCTAAAGCAAAAATTAAAGGGGAAAGGGGGCAACCTTGTCTAGTGCCTCTACCTATTGGGAAAAACTCGGAGCAACAGCCAGGGAGCTTAATACGGGTCATATGGTTACCGTAAAGGGCTTTGAAACCTACAAGGAATTTCCCCTGAAAGCCCATGCGTGGCAGAAGCGTGTTGATATAATCCCATGTGACGCTATCAAACGCCTTTTGTATGTCTAGGCTTAACAAAAGAAGTTTGCAGGAAAATAGGTTAGCGTCTTGGATGATATCAGTCGCTAAGCGGATAATGCTCTGGTTTTTAAGGGGGTAAAACCTTCTGGGGCTGAAGTGTTTAAGCAAATCAACCCCAATAGGTATAGATAGTGAAAAGTAAAACTATATAGTATGTTGGCTCTAATAGTAGAGCTGAGTGACAGGAGTAAGGCCGCGTACACACGGGCGGACTGTTCGCCCAACTTTGTCCGCTGAACAGTGTTTCAGCGGACAGTCCGCTCGTGTGTGGGCTTCAGTGGACAGTTTCAGCGGACAGTCTGACGAACAACGTTTTTCGGAATTTCCGTAAAACTGTCCGCTGAAACTTGGTTTCAGCGGACAGTCCGTTCGTGTGTAGGCTTGTTCGTCAAACTAAGTTCCGCGCATACTGAGAAAGGATTTACACGCCGAAGGTTGCATTGCAGTGTATAGGACGTCGTTTTCTAGTCCCGTCGTACGTGCCGTTCACATCATCACGCACGGTTTCAGCGGACTGTTCGTTCATCGTGTGTGGTCAAGTCCGCTCATGCTAATTTTGAGCGGACTGTTTGTCAAACTGTTTGACGAACAAGGTTGGGCGAACAGTCCGCGCGTGTGTACGCGGCCTAAGAGATTTAAGCCATTTAAATAAATGGAAGTATATGCAACTAAAAAGAGACTGTACTAGTAACCCCCAGTTTCACAGTCTTACCTCCAGGTTTCAGCAGTTGGGTGTCTAAATATGACTGTGCAGCCCGAAAGGCACCAGCGTTAAAAGAGAAGTACAGGCAGATCCTTTTTTGTCATACCTCTCTTTTGGGCAAAAAGGCCCAGAAGAGAGGTATAACAAAAAAGAGACAGAACACACGCCACTACACATATGCAATCCTGCCATGGCCATCTTGGATTCTGGAATATGGGTTGTTTATATGATATGAAGTGCCTGGTTGTCATATTTTCATTGTAAGTTAATTTACCACATTCATTTGGTGTTTTAATTGGCATTACACTATGGGGAGCATGTCTTTTTCTTTTCGTGATACTATGTCCAACTGAGTATATATGCACAGAGATCTAGTACAACACAGCAGTATCATCGTTTGATATGTGGTTTTGAGGAAAGCTGGATATCTTGGATTAATGCACAATCACTGGTTGACCACTCTTAATTGGGGATCATATCATTCCGGTAAGCCTCTCCTATCCCTCTCTTAGTGGTCATTTGATTTTTCTCTAGCAGAAATAATCCTGCTTCTTATCGAGAGTCCTGAAAAATTTAAATAAAAAAAACTGTTTTGATATTTATTGCATGAAGTATGAACTAATAAAAATAAAACAACAGCTGGCATGCTTGCCCTTGCAACTGTGATGTTATACCAGTCTAAATGAACCCTTATCAGCATAAACCAGAATGGATGTTTCATAGTGTACTATACTACTGAACTATATTAGGGCTTTTAAATATCAAGAAGAGGAGTGGGTTCATGGCATTGCTGATTTTCGTTTTTTGGTTGGCATTTACAATTTTTTTTATTTTTTTTAACTATTTCCAGGTAAAGATTAACCACTTGTCTACTGGTGCACTTTTTAAAAAAATTTTTGCACACATGTTAAAGTCAGCATTTTTGCTACTCCTCAAAAAATGTATATTTTCTAAAAGTAGAGACCCTGGACAATAAAATGGTAATAGTTGACATTATTTATGTCATGCGTAGTTATTAATCAAATGCATTTTTTCAGGAAAAAAATACACTAAATACATTTTTAGGCAAACAAACACAATGATATACCAAAATTCTGGGTAAGATATAAAATATGGGGTAAGTCTCCTTTGCCAGTTGAAGCCTGTTACGGGGAAAAGCATTTGGAGAGGCCACTATCTGTAACGTCATCATGCATGAGCAGGCAAGTGCTGACCACCGCCATGTTTGTTTTATGTCGATCTGAAGCTGCTTAATAGTAATTGTGTTTTAAATTTTTCAATAGATGTTTTAAACATATTGCACTACAAGGTTTTCCTGTTCTCCCTGCACACATTGGGAGTATTGTTATTGGATTCCCAAGCATTGGTTGCCTTGGCATTATCACCATCCGAGAACCAGATCTCTCCACCAGCCTGACTACTGAGTCCATTGGAAATGGATCTCTCCACTAGGGATGGGCCCCCCGTTCGATTTGCTGCAGAACATGCGGACAGGCAAAAAATGTGTTCGAACACATGAACACTGTTAAAGTCTATGTGCTTAGGCTTATATGCATGGTATTGTGTTAAAAAGTGTTTGGGGACCTAGGTCCTGCCCCAGGGGACATGTATCAATGCAAAAAAAAGTTTTAGAAAATTTCAGTTTTTACTGGGGCAGTGATTTTAATAATGCTTAAAGTGAAATAATAAAAGTGTAATATTCCTTTAAATTTCATATGGGGGTGTCCATAATATGCCTGTAAAGTGGCGCGTGTTTCCCATGTTTAGAAACAAACTACTCGTGGCTATAATGAATTGTCAGTCCCGGCAATACACATAAAAGTTCATTGATAAAAACGGCATGGGATTCCCCCACAGGGGAACCCTGAACCAATTTTTTTTTTAAATGCGTGGGGGTCCCCCCAAATTCAATACCGGGTCCTTCAGGTCTGGTATGAATATTAAGGGAAACCCTGCACCACAATTTTTTAAAAAATGGCGTAGGGGTCCCCCCCCAAAATCCATACCACACCCTTCAGGTGTGGTATGGATTTTAAGGGGAAACCTGTGCCAAAATTTAAAAAAAAAATGGCGTGGGGCCCCCCAAAATCCATACCAGACCCTTATTAGAGCACGCAACCTGGCAAGCTGCAGGAAAAGAGGAGGGATGAGATAGCGCCCGTCCCTCCCAAACCGTACCAAGCCACATGCCCTCAACATTGGGAGGATGTTTTGGGGTAGCCCCCCAAAGCATCTTTGTCCCCATGTTGATGGGGAGAAGGGCTTCATCCTCACAACCCTTGCCCGGTGGTTGTGGGGGTCTGCGGGCGGGGGGCTTATCGGAATCTGGAAACCCACTTTAACAAAGGGACCTCCAAATCCCGACCCCCCCTGTGTGAATTGGTAATGGAGTACAAATGTACCCCCTACCATTTCACAAAAAAGCGTCAAAAATGTTAAAAAAAGACAATAGATGGTTTTCGACAATTACATTATTGTCTTCTTCTTTCCTCGCTTCTTTTTCCATCTTCTTCTGGTCTTCCTTCGATCTTCTCATCCGGCATCTTCCTCTGGCTTCTTCTTCTCCGCTCCAACCTGCCCCCCTCTGACACCTCAGGGAAAGCATAGTAGCAAGGTTACTAAAAATGTTACTGTTATAAATATTACACACCAACGTTGTCATGATATAAATATTTGAATATATATATGTGATAATCACATGTACACTACTGCAAATGTGTGTATTTCCCTGTTTGTTGTTACCTTGAAAAGGGGTGCTTTAAAAGTGTTTTCATTATTTTTATTTAATTTGTACAATTCTTTTTTATGCTTTTTTTTTGCTTGTTATCCATTTATGTGACAGACCCTCATTATAGAGACATGGGGGGGGGGTCTATTTGCCCCCAATTTGTCCCCATGGATACTGCTGGAATAGCTGTATTCTTGGTTATGCTAGCCAACAAATTACAACTGTGACCCCATAAGTGACGCAATACACATCGCTTCTGGGGTCATTTGTTTCAGGAGGGATTGGGGGACAGGTTTCCTCTGAGTTCCTCCTGCAGTTGCTGGGGATGCAGTTTCGCATGGTCCTGAGCTCCCCGGAGGGACAGGAGAACCTGCAAAACTACCATGGCACAGCTGGAGTAGCAGCTGTGAGCTTAATTTACCTCTTGTTTACTCTGCCATTTAAAAAGGTACCTTGGTAGACAGATGGTTAATAACTTAAAGAGGCCAGGACGGATCTATTTCTGTCAGTCCACTCCTTACAGCAATAGATTACTGTTCTAGTGGGCTATTGATTGCTGATTGCTGATTGCAGCCAGCAAAAGATGACTATTAGACTTGATCTGTTAATACTGATGATCTGTTGATGTTGCTATACAGTAGTGATCTTGGGTATCTGGTCTCTACTTAATTTTTTTTTACTTTCTGCTATAAAACATATCCAATAAAAAAATAAACAAAATGAATGTCCTCATAAGTTTAGACCAATATGTATTCTGCTACATATTTTTGGTAAAAAAAAATCCCAATAAGCATATATTGATTGGTTTGCGCAAAAGTTATAGCCTCTACAATCTATGGTATACTGTATATACTTGAATTTTTATTTTTTATACTAGTAATGGTGGTGATCATTGGCGTGCCCCCTAGGCAGAAGTGCAGAATCAGGTATGTATACGTGATTCTGCACAGGAGGGCTGTCCTGTAGCAGTATATATTCTATAGGGCAGTCCTTAAGTGGTTTCATGTCAAATATGAAAAAAATGTCAAGGTCATCAAAGAAATGTTGTCAAGGACTGATTATTTAGGCCAAGCTCTATGAGAACACCTATAGGGCAAGGATGGGAAAGCAAACTTGGGTTGGTTAAATGCATTGTGCCTGGTTTACAAAATTTTATGTATGTATGCTTACTCATTAATTGTGCACAGACAAGCAGGTCTCAGTCTCATAGTATTTACTATGCAAACTCAACATGGGGCTGTAGCATACTGTACATATGGTAAATTTATAAAGTGTTAACTTCAGTGTCTTCGCATATGGCAGTTTAGCGATGGCTCTTGTTTTTGATATTTGAAATTATGCAACAGCTGCCAAAAAAAAAAAAGGTATAACATCTTTATAGCTATGTGAACTTGTTAACAAAACCGAGGTATACCAAAAACAACAGGGCCACTTTTTGCAGTTTTAGGACGTTGTAATTTCCAGAAGGATAGAGTCGAGTGGTGGGAGCATAACGGAAAAAGAGCTTGCTCTAGAAGCAAGGGTGCATAGGTCTGCATAAACTGATCCAGAACAATGAATCTTTAAAAATTACATTTGACTTTAGGTTTCAACATAAGTTAAAATAATGAAAGCTGTGTTATCTAAATGTCCAATGGAAGCTGAAACTACAATGTATGCTTTGAATATCAGCGCATGATTTGCTATGTTCATGGATTGTATTTGCTATGCTTGCATACATCCACATGCCAGCTTGCAGGGCATGCATTCATTAGCAATTTATCAGTGCTCCTGCTCATTTTTTCAGTGCATCATCCACACTGGAGGGCATAGTAGCTTTGTGACACAGGATAGAACAGAAAACAAGGAACATCTGGAACCCTGTGAAGATGTCAAAGTCTGGACAAAAATATTATTGAGAGCGTAAATGCATTTTAACCCCCTAAAATGTTTAAAATTATGAAAAACACGTACTAACTTTTTTTTTTTTTTAAAGAAGTTTTTATTAAGAATTTGTACGTGTACAATATCATAAACGAAAACAATAACATATGTATGAGTGAAAAAAGTGACAATATTATTCGGTACATATAAGAGTCGACAATCTCGAATGGCATATAGCAAGAAATTCTAACCAATACTATGATGTCATTCTTTAAGGTAAATATCTGTAGGCTTGGTCTATTCAACTAAATAGTCTACTAAAAAAAAAGGGGAAAGAGTATTAGATCTCGAGATCTCAGTGGAGGGATTTAGTGTCACTTCAGAAAAGTTTGATGTCATAATGTGGAAAAGGGACTAGAGTTAATTTTCACGAATACTTAAGGAATAGAACAATTTGTTGGGGAATGATACTGCAGAGAAATACAAATTAAAAATAACTAAAAACATATTCCAGAACATTGTGTGAAGTAAATGCAGTCAAAGCTGCCTTCCAATTGCACATTCGACACTAAAGTGGTATTTGAGTAGTAATTCTAAAATGGGGCAAGGTAGGGGCGGTGGAAGGATATCAATGTAAATACATTGAATGGGATAGGAGTGTTCTGTATACAGCCTGTTCCGATATTGGAGAATGGGTAAAATGCTTCCAATGGCCTACGTGGTTTGAAAATTCAAATGGTTCTTGAGAATGTGAACCAAACCTGTATATAAACAGTAGTAAAAGATAAAGAGAATCTAAAAAAGGGGGGGGTCTAGTTGAGTAAGGAGAGGGGGTATGGAAATGAGGTGATTCAAGATTTATTTGTGATAGACGTTATTAACATTGTGTTGAGTTTTCATATCATGTAAGCAGATCTCGATATTCCTGTGTGGTGGTGAAATGTTGCCAACAGGACCACGTCTGTATGAATTTGGAAGGTGTGTCTTTGGCTTGATGTATCAGGTCTTCCATTTCGGCTGTTTTGTGGAGTCTATCAAACCAATCACGCACGGTTGGGGTGGCCGATGATCGCCATTTCCTGGGGATGCACATGTTTGCAGCGGCTATCATGTGCATAGTGAGGGATCGTAGGTAGGTACGTTTTGGTTTTGCAGGGTAGTGTAATAGGAATTGTGCAGGCGTGTATTCAAGTGTGTATGTGGTGATTTTTTGTATCAAATGGTGAACTTTCTTCCAAAACGGTTGGATTTTATGGCAGGCCCACCATATATGTAACAATGAGCCGATTTCAGTGCCACAGCGCCAGCATTGCGGTGAGAGGGAAGGGTAAATGTGATGGAGTTTAAGAGGTGTGCGGTACCATCGTGAAATCAGTTTATATGCATTTTCTTGCGCAGAAACGTTCAAGGATCCTTTGTGTGTGATGGTAAGTATTGTTTCCCAATCCTTATCTGTGAGGTTGATAGATAAATCAGTGGACCATTTCATCGTGGTCCAGCAGTTTCGTTGTTGTTGGTTCGGGAACAGTAATCCGTAGGTAAAGGAGATAAGGTGTCTATGGGGTTCTGAGTGTTGGCACATGTCCTCAAATGGAGTGAGAGGTCGGGACCACTCCAATTTTGAAGCTTGTGTGTCGAGGTAATGTTTAATTTGGATATAGGTCCAGTATGAAAATGTGTTTGGTCTAAGCTGGTTCGAGAGAGTAGAGTATGAGAGCAGTTTGTCGTCTGTGAAGAAGTGATTAGCCCGGACAGGCATGTGCGGCCATTTAATCTTCAAAAAGGGAGCGTGTAGTCCTGGTGTAAAAGCTGGGTTCATTGCGAGGGGAGTCATTGGTCCGTTTATCGACGATATCTTGTATTTTGAGCATGCTTTTTGAAAAACGGAGAGTGTAGGGTAAATCAAAGGGTGTGTTTTATAGATAGCTGGAGTGTGTTCATTCGGTATCCATGGAGTCTGAGCTAGGGGGATGTGGGATAATGAATTTTCTAATTGGACCCAATCCTTAGTGGAAGCGTGTATGTTCCAGTCCAGAATTCTTGTCAAATGTGCTGCCTGATGATATTTTTCAATATCAGGGAGGCCGAGACCACCACTGAGTTTAGGAGATGTGAGCTTGATATAGTTTAGTCTAGGGCGAATCGGTCCCCATATGAATCTAGTGCATAATGTACGATAGGTTGAGAAAAACGTGGGCGGTAGTTTAATAGGGATCGTCTGGAGAAGGTATAAAATCCTCGGGAGGACGTTCATCTTAATTATGGCCGTTCTACCGAACCATGAGAAAAGTCCAGACGACCATTTCTGTAGGTCATTTTGGATGTTATGTAACAGGGGTAGATAATTGACATCATGTCAGGAAATGTTCCATCCGCTGATAATATCTGTCTCTTGGCGTGCAGTACTGAGGTCCACCAGCAGGTGTCTCCTGTCAGTTTTGAGCTGTCAGGAGAGCTTTTCCCTGCTGATGCTATATCATCTTTGGGCCGCAGTACTGGCGTCCACCAGCGGATGGATCCTGGCAGTATGGAGCAGGCAGCACCTCCTGCAATCAGGTGTCACTTGAGGCCAATCACAGGCCTATAAATAGCTGGCAAGCAGTCATATGTTTGCCTCGGTATTGTTCCTTGTGCCCTGACCTGCTGCTTGCGATCCTGAACCTGTTCCTGTACCCTGAACCTGTGACCCGTGGCTCTGATCCTGTTTCCCTGTCCTGGTCCCAACCCTGTCCCACCTGTTACCATTATTCCTGTCCTGAAGTCTGATCCATCCATCCTCTCCCTGTCCTGTGTTCCTTACCCCATTTGCTGATCTCCCCGTGTATGACTTTGGCCTGGCTTGTGACTCTGATTCTGGACTGCCCTTGTTTATTTGCTGATCCTCTGTGTATGACCCTGGCCTGCCTATCGTTTACGGTACTTGCATTTCCCATTTATTGTACATATCTGTCTGTTGTTGTTTGGGGGTCTTTGTTGGTTGGTTTATTGCACTGTGTGGTTGTATTCATATTATTCACTTTCTTTAATAAATCATATTTCACTTATACACGTTTGGGTTTCCTCTGTTGCAGTCCACACAGTTCTGGTCTTATCTGGTACGTGACAGAATACCGAGGCCATCCCTGACCAGAAGTGGCTACACAGAGGAACCATCTTGGTTCAGGTTGCTTACTGAAATGAATTTAGAGGTAATCCGTTATTATGCTTTGTTGGCGTCTGAGAGTGGTGACTATCTCCGCCAGACACTGAAAGGGTGGACCAGTGATCAGCTGTTGGAAACCATTCGTTTAGCTCACTCCTGGGTTGATCAGGGCTGTATGTTGTTTGGGGATGTTCAGCCGTTAATTAAAATCTGCACAGAGCTGGCCCTGCCCTGCATCCCAGAGGGCCAGGATGATTTTTCTCCCCCCTTCAGTATTAATCAAGTCGCATCACTGGTATGGCTTCTGGAAGATGATTCCCCTTACTTTTTTGAGCATTACACAGCCTGTTCCCAACAGATGATAATAGAATGTGTTGATTCCGTACAATCCCTTGTTAGACAGGCAGTCTGTAACCCGCAGTTTGTACAACCACTACTTTAGCATGGTCTGGTATTTTGCAATCAGCCACAGCCAGCCCACAACTAACCCTCTCTGCTAGCAAACACCTGCCTGCCCAAGAGTCTCTTCCTCCATCACCTATGGCAACCTCAGTTTCAGCCCAATATACTCTACTTCCCACCAAATATCAATACCCTGTTTCTTCCTGCTGCACATATCCTGCCTTTAATCCAACGGCCTCTTTACTACGGCCCACTATCCCTCAAGAACTTCCCCCAGCCACTGTTACCTCTTCCCTGCCATATTCCAACCCTTCTCTCCAGTCTGCTTCATCCCCTACCTATAGATCTGCAGCTACCTACAGGCCTTCAGTAGCTAAATCTAAAAAGAGACGGAAGTTCTTTCCTACCCATTTGATCCTGCCAGTAACGCAACCTGCCTCCGCATCAACCAACCTGCTCCAGTCTGCCTGCATGCCAGTCGAACCTGATCACCCTCCTGATTCTGCCAATCATCTGCCTGCTATCCAGCCTGACGCCTTGCAGCCTGATGTCCCGGCCTTCCAGCCTGACGCCTTGCAGCCTGATGTCCCGGCCTTCGAGCCTGACGCCTTGCAGCCTGATGTCCCGGCCTTCCAGCCTGACGCCTTGCAGCCTGATGTCCCGGCCTTCCAGCCTGACGCCTTGCAGCCTGATGTCCCGGCCTTCCAGCCTGACGCCTTGCAGCCTGATGTCCCGGCCTTCCAGCCTGACGCCTTGCAGCCTGATGTCCCGGCCTTCCAGCCTGATGTCCCGGCCTTCCAGCCTGACGACTTCCAGCCTGATGTCCCGGCCTTCCAGCCTGACGACTTCCAGCCTGATGTCCCGGCCTTCCAGCCTGACGACTTCCAGCCTGATGTCCCGGCCTTCCAGCCTGACGACTTCCAGCCTGATGTCCCGGCCTTCCAGCCTGACGACTTCCAGCCTGATGTCCCGGCCTTCCAGCCTGATGCCTTCCAGCCTGATGCCTTCCAGCCTGACGCCTTCCAGCCTGATGTCCCCGCCTTCCAGTCTGATGCCTTGCAGTCTGATGTCCCGGCCTTCCAGTCTGATGTCTTGCAGTCTGATGTCCCGGCCTTCCAGTCTGATGTCTTGCAGTCTGATGTCCCGGCCTTCCCGTCTGATGTCTTGCAGTCTGATGTCCCGGCCTTCCAGTCTGATGTCTTGCAGTCTGATGTCCCGGCCTTCCAGTCTGATGTCTTGCAGTCTGATGTCCCGGCCTTCCAGTCTGATGTCTTGCAGTCTGATGTCCCGGCCTTCCAGTCTGATGTCTTGCAGTCTGATGTCCTGGCCTTCCAGTTCGATGCCTTCCAGTCTGATGTCCCGGCCTTCCAGCCTGATGCCTTCCAGCCTGATGCCTTCCAGCCTGACGCCTTCCAGCCTGATGTCCCCGCCTTCCAGTCTGATGCCTTGCAGTCTGATGTCCCGGCCTTCCAGTCTGATGTCTTGCAGTCTGATGTCCTGGCCTTCCAGTTCGATGCCTTCCAGTCTGATGTCCCGGCCTGCCAGTCTGATGCCTTCCAGTCTGATGTCCCGGCCTGCCAGTCTGATGCCTTCCAGTCTGATGTCCCGGCCTGCCAGTCTGATGCCTTCCAGTCTGATGTCCCGGCCTGCCAGTCTGATGCCTTCCAGTCTGATGTCCCGGCCTGCCAGTCTGATGCCTTCCAGTCTGATGTCCCGGCCTGCCAGTCTGATGCCTTCCAGTCTGATGTCCCGGCCTGCCAGTCTGATGCCTTCCAGTCTGATGTCCCGGCCTGCCAGTCTGATGCCTTCCAGTCTGATGTCCCGGCCTGCCAGTCTGATGCCTTCCAGTCTGATGTCCCGGCCTGCCAGTCTGATGCCTTCCAGTCTGATGTCCCGGCCTGCCAGTCTGATGCCTTCCAGTCTGATGTCCCGGCCTGCCAGTCTGATGCCTTCCAGTCTGATGTCCCGGCCTGCCAGTCTGATGCCTTCCAGTCTGATGTCCCGGCCTGCCAGTCTGATGCCTTCCAGTCTGATGTCCCGGCCTGCCAGTCTGATGCCTTCCAGTCTGATGTCCCGGCCTGCCAGTCTGATGCCTTCCAGTCTGATGTCCCGGCCTGCCAGTCTGATGCCTTCCAGTCTGATGTCCCAGCCTGCCAGTCTGATGCCTTCCAGTCTGATGTCCCGGCCTGCCAGTCTGATGCCTTGCAGTCTGATGTCCCGGCCTGCCAGTCTGATGCCTTCCAGTCTGATGTCCCGGCCTGCCAGTCTGATGCCTTCCAGTCTGATGTCCCGGCCTGCCAGTCTGATGCCTTCCAGTCTGATGTCCCGGCCTGCCAGTCTGATGCCTTCCAGTCTGATGTCCCGGCCTGCCAGTCTGATGCCTTCCAGTCTGATGTCCCGGCCTGCCAGTCTGATGCCTTCCAGTCTGATGTCCCGGCCTGCCAGTCCGATGCCTTCCAGTCTGATGTCCCGGCCTGCCAGTCCGATGCCTTCCAGTCTGATGTCCCGGCCTGCCAGTCCGATGCCTTCCAGTCTGATGTCCCGGCCTGCCAGTCCGATGCCTTCCAGCCTGATGTCCCGGCCTGCCAGTCCAATGCCTTCCAGCCTGATGTCCCGGCCTGCCAGTCCGATGCCTTCCAGCCTGATGTCCCGGCCTGCCAGTCCGATGCCTTCCAGCCTGATGTCCCGGCCTGCCAGTCCGATGCCTTCCAGCCTGATGTCCCGGCCTGCCAGTCCGATGCCTTCCAGCCTGATGTCCCGGCCTGCCAGTCCGATGCCTTCCAGCCTGCCGTCCCGGTGCCTGCCCTGCAGCCTCCCGGTCTGATGTGCCTGCCTCCCGGCCTGAAGTGCCGGTGCCCGCTGTCCAGCCTGAAGTGCCGGTGCCCGCTGTCCAGCCTGAAGTGCCGGTGCCCGCTGTCCAGCCTGAAGTGCCGGTGCCCGCTGTCCAGCCTGAAGTGCCGGTGCCCATTGCACCAGCTTGGAGTGCCTGTGCCCTCTGCCCAGCTTGATGTACCCGCTGCCTCGCTTGATGTGCCTGCTGCTAAACCTGTTATGACTCTGTCTGTTGCCCAGCTTGATGCCATGGACTTGTCCCAGCAGCAGCTAGTTGGTGCGTCCGGAGGCCGCTCCTTTGAGGGGGGGTACTGTCAGGAAATGTTCCATCCGCTGATAATATCTGTCTCTTGGCGTGCAGTACTGAGGTCCACCAGCAGGTGTCTCCTGTCAGTTTTGAGCTGTCAGGAGAGCTTTTCCCTGCTGATGCTATATCATCTTTGGGCCGCAGTACTGGCGTCCACCAGCGGATGGATCCTGGCAGTATGGAGCAGGCAGCACCTCCTGCAATCAGGTGTCACTTGAGGCCAATCACAGGCCTATAAATAGCTGGCAAGCAGTCATATGTTTGCCTCGGTATTGTTCCTTGTGCCCTGACCTGCTGCTTGCGATCCTGAACCTGTTCCTGTACCCTGAACCTGTGACCCGTGGCTCTGATCCTGTTTCCCTGTCCTGGTCCCAACCCTGTCCCACCTGTTACCATTATTCCTGTCCTGAAGTCTGATCCATCCATCCTCTCCCTGTCCTGTGTTCCTTACCCCATTTGCTGATCTCCCCGTGTATGACCTTGGCCTGGCTTGTGACTCTGATTCTGGACTGCCCTTGTTTATTTGCTGATCCTCTGTGTATGACCCTGGCCTGCCTATCGTTTACGGTACTTGCATTTCCCATTTATTGTACATATCTGTCTGTTGTTGTTTGGGGGTCTTTGTTGGTTGGTTTATTGCACTGTGTGGTTGTATTCATATTATTCACTTTCTTTAATAAATCATATTTCACTTATACACGTTTGGGTTTCCTCTGTTGCAGTCCACACAGTTCTGGTCTTATCTGGTACGTGACACATCATATAAGTTGGTTAGAGATGCTGGTAGTTGGATGCCTAGATAGGTGATGGAATGGGTGTTCCACTTAAACGGGAAGTTGAGTTGGCATTGGGAGCATTGTTGAGGTGTTAAAGTAATGTTTAATGCATGAGATTTTGTGAAATTAATTTTGAGATGGGATATTTGATTGAATAGGTCCAGTGTTTTCAGAAGATTTGGGAGTGTTGTCAATGGCTCTGTAAGAAATAGGAGAATATCATCCGCAAAAGCGGCTAATTTGTAAGTGTGATTTTGTATTGTGATTCCTTTGATATCCGGATTCGCTCTGAGACATCGAAGGAAGGGTTCTAAGGTGAGTACGAATATAAGTGGGGATAGAGGGCAGCCTTGTCGCGTGCCGTTGGATATGGGAAAGGCGTCCGACAGGTGGCCATTAATGCGGATTCTTGCAGTGGGCTTGGAGTAAAGCATGAGAATGTATTGGAGCATGCGGTTAGGAATGCCAATGGCTTTCAAGGTCTCTGACATGTAATCCCAGGCCACTCTGTCGAACGCCTTCTCCGCATCCAACGACAAAAAAAAACCTTTTTGGCCTGCTTTGTTAAGCCAATGGTGGATGTTAAGGGCTTTGAGGGTATTATCCCTCGCTTCCCTGCCCGGGATAAAACCTACTTGGTCGAGGTGTATAAGGTCAGGGAGTAGGGGAAGCAATCTGTTGGCCAGTATTTTAGCGTACCATTTTAGGTCTACATTTAATAGGGAGATCGGCCTGTAGTTGTGAACTAATAGAGGGTCTTTGCCAGGTTTGGGGATTACCGTAATGTGTGCTGTTAATAAATCTCTAGGGGGTGTAGTAGGTGTTGCATATGCATCAAACGTGGTGGTAAAAAAGGGTGTCAATAATTGTTTAAAGGATTTATAGTAACGTACTAACTTTTTAGTAAACATTTAAATATATCCATGTTTTTCTCTTAGGAAATATGAAGCACTTGTCTACAAAGACTACATTGATTTTTAAGGATGGGGAACTGACTTTATCAGTGCCCTGGGCTCACCTATTTCATGGCTTTCATTTGTTGTGTCTAGCCAGAGTCATCTTAAAGCAAACGGTCCATATAAATAAAGATCAACCGTGTTACTAGGCCCAGGCACCTGGGGTACAGACCCTAGATCTTCAGCCAAGTGCCTCTGGTCACAGGCTTGCTACAAATACTTCCTAGGGGGGTGATGGGTGCTTGCGTCCTTCCATTTAAGAAGTGCGCAAACATCCTTGAATGCCTCCAATGTTGGTAAAAAAAGTTAATTAGTGGCTTTAAGTCTGTTACTGTAGGCCAAACAGTAGGTCTGTCTCTCCTAGGGATGAGCAATGCTTAGAGAAGGGGAATAAACACTGGTAGAATGTATACAAAGAGACAAAGAGAGGATTAAGAGATAAGATAGGTAGAATATAAAAGGAATTAAGTGCTGTTTACAGTGGAATTCTACAACTTTTCATACTATGTGGGGTGCCCAAAGATGCCCTGTGCATTTTAGGATCCTAGAAATACTCTTGGTCAGCAGCACATATGCTATCTACCTATTATTTATTGTGGCATACGGTATCTGTAGGAAATTCTTAGATTCAGAACAATATTATACTTGCAGATTAGACCCCTTTAATGTAATCTCCAAAAAATGTGGATGTTAGCTTTAATAACTGAACATAAATCAATTTATCTGATTTTTTTAAACTGTGCCGCAGAAGCACATGCCAGCTTAATCTAATATAGTAAAAACAGACAAGACTGTAGCATTTGTCAGTGTCATAGGTAAATATAAGAATTTAATAAAAGTGTTTTTTAGTATTTGGCTTCTGACTCCTTGCAGGTAGTAGGAATCTCTCTCAGGTTCTCGCTTTTTGCTTTTTCAGTCATGAATATTTAATCTATCTTTGTAAAATATGGTCAGAACAGCTTTTCCTTGATGATTAATAAATCAAGTATCTTTTGATATCATTCAGACTTACGCTGATTTAAAAGTGTTATGTCACCAGGTTTTTCTTTCTTTCTGATACAACTGCATGTGGCTAAATAAAACTAAAAGAAATTATACATATGGTAGACAATATCACTATCTGTATAAAGTTCAATCTGCATCAGAAATGAAATCAGGCATATTAATTCCAGCTATGCCCTCCAGCAAACACAACTGTGGTTGTTTCAAGAGTCACATTAAAATGATATTGTCTTGCGATTAACCACATAACAGCCTGTCTAGCCATTGACACCTGAATAGATGCATGCTAAGGTCTTGTAAAGGTATATATCTTCAAGTTTATATTTGCTGTATATATTTATAACCAAACATCTAATAAAATGATTCATTTGCACCCACCAAGTGCAGGACTATACGTTTTGAATTTTTAAATGATGTGTTCAGCCAAGGTCATTGTTAGGTTAAAGCACATACTTCGGAACTTGAGAAAATTTCAGGAGTGACGTATTGTTGGGTAGGGGGACTTTGCAGCTGTATTGACTGTGAATGGCGGTCCTTGAAGTTTTATTGATTGCAGGCTTTACTGGCAAGTAGGGTAGTGGGACTTTGTCCTTCCACTCACACAATTATATCAGAATTTAAGGTGTTAAGTATGACTAATTTTGAATAGAACTAGTGTACAATTAATACTTTGTATATTTTGTATATAGAAATGCTGTTGCTCATGTGATGCTAGGCATGATTACAACAAATTTTTTCTTGACTCTACAATAATTACATATACATTTCTACTTTTGATAAATTCTCTTCTACAATTTAAAAAAAAATCTTGAACTATAAGTGACACGTTGTTTGTTGGCTTGTTTATTCTCCAAATGATTAAACACGCTTATTCCACGTGATGGAATAAAACCCTACGGCAACTGCTCCCCCCCCCATTTCCCTTTGTTAGATGTATTTAAATGACTGTGCATTAAATTCAAAGCTGTCTTCAACATGATTATGGGATATCCAAGGGGTTGGGGTGGATGGGTAAGCCTAGAGTGGCTTCATAACATACCTCAGGTGGTGTGCCTTTGACAACCTAGGCTCGCATGAAGTGGGCTGAATGACACAGGGGTTATTTAACTCTGAAGATAATGAAAGAGGTCACAGAGAGCAGTGGTGGAACATGAAGAGTGTGATATAAGATCATTTTAAGTGATTTAATATCAATTGACCGGTGTCTACCAAAAAATGTGTTATCAATATTAAACAGTGCAATCCTTTTAAAATGTTAAGAATACTGAGATTATAAAAACATTGAGGCATTTTAAAGGTAGATTTATCATTTACAAGGAAGTGGGTTGTTAAGAAATTGTGATTATGAATATATTGTTTATTTCCTTTATTAAATATTTTAGCAGCGTCTGTGCATTCTGACCACCACAATACATGCCACATCCTGTTCTCTTGTGTTTAATGACCACTTACCTTTTATTTTTCATTTTCTTACAATCAATATAGCTTCCTCTTCTAATATTTTCTGTTCTCTTTTAAATGATTCTTGAAACATTTTAAATAAATAGACAGCAATGGTCATAAATATCCCTATGCAAGAAGTAAAGCCATAATGTTTATTACTTTGTGTGGCAGTAATGATTCTAGTCTTAGCAAACTGCTTTTGGAAGGCACAAATCTTCATTTATTCAGTCTTATGCAAATAACACCTTCAGCTAGGAAGCTTGAACTCTGAGTTTCCACTTATATGTCTCACTATTGGTCAGTATAACTATATATCACATTATCAGACTAGTAGTATGGTATCAGGGGGTGTCAGAGGGTTAATCATAGAGGCAAATTCATAGATTATGTTAACATTCGCATAAAATAATGTTTGATTTTGGGATAAATTAGGTAGTTAAATATAGTTTTTGCTAGAGTGTTAAAAGTGGGGGTTAGGTTTGGAAATATTAAACGTGATTTTCAATGTTTTACCTGATCGTGCCAGTGTACTGAATTTGTAATTGAATGTGTTAATATATATCCTTGTTTCTGACAAGCATTTGCACCCATTGAATTATTGTTCTTTAATTTGGATGCTGCAAGGAACACTTGTCAGGTACTGAAGCCTGTGGACAATTTATGCTGCCTGTAATAGAAGTCAATTGACATGCTTCCTTAATGACTGTACAGCATTAAGGGATAGTGTTTCAGAAGCATCTGATGTTGATTTCCTTTTATTTGGGGAATCGTTTATATTGTAATATATTCTATAATCCTTTGTGGGGCTAGCAGAACTAGAAGGACCAATTTTAATATCAGTGGAAACTATAAAAACCTAAGAAGCTGCTAAAAACTGCAATGAAAATACCAACAGCATAGTAGTCAAAACCGTTAAAAATTTAAGTTGAACTCTGGGCTAAAAAAATATTGTATAAATACTAGAAGCATGTGTGTGCTTGCTTGAATATTGGTGTTCTCTGTGTATTTTTTTCAGATATGTGGAACTTATATTGGTTTTGATAACAGTACTACTGCAATACCAAAAGCCTTTGTGAACTAACACTTATAAATAACCGAAGATATGTAAAAGATCCTGCAGGTGCTACTTATTTTATCACATAGGTGGTTTACTAAGATTCAAACCCCTAGATTGGCTTTACAGTTCCCTGGTGCTGTTAGAAAACATCTATCTTGGGGTCAAAAACTCTACTACAAACCTCAAATATGAAAAGAAGCACACAGTTGTGTGCACCCCAAGTTCTAAGACTATGCTATTCTTGATGGCTGCTGATTTACACTAAGGATCGGACACCAATTAGTGTTGTTCCCTATCAGGTGGTCACCATACTAGCCAATCATAGTAATAACATGCATTTTGTTTACACTCATGCCGCGTACACATGATTGGACTATCCGGCGGACTTAATCCGGTGGACAAACCGGTGGACTTTGCAGCTGAGGTCCGCCGGACTTTCCAAATGAGCGGACCTGCCCACACACGACCAGACTTATCTGGTGGGCTAAACCTAATTAATAAAATCTCATAAATAGTGTTAACATGTTAATGCAGTTTCAAAATCTGTTTCCATCTTTCTAAACATACAGCTTTCATTAAAATAATGTCTGGTATTCCGGCAATAAAGGTACTGTGCTCCTACATGCTCCTACATTGTCACACTGCCACATGTGCCCCGATGATGAAGTATAGTGAAAGTATCAGTTCCCACTGTGCAGACATCAGGTAGCCTGACCAGACCAATGATATCTAGCACTGAGATACATTTAAAAAAAAGTGAAAAAATTGTGAAAATATTTTATGCAAAATACAGTTTAACATCAGGGGCGATCAAACAGTTAACTGTGTGCCTAGCCTGTGTTTTTTAAAAGTGTGGGAGGTGCTTTTAGTAGGGGAAAAACATGGATCCTAGACCCTGCTTTGCAAAGACACATGCTCCATGCCTTCCCTCCTGTCAGAACGGCGATCTGCCTTGCTTACATAGGTAGACCACTGTTCTAACTCTCTGCTTGATCATTGGCAGGTGCCAGCGGACATTAAGCAAGCCAGCTGCAGAATGCATGCACTCTCCCTACCCGTAAGAGCCGGATTATGTATAAATACACAGGTACCACCCTGTAGCACTAAAACTGCTATAGGGCAGATCTTAAAGGGGTTGTAAACCCTCAAGGTTTTTCACCTTAATGCATTTTATGCATTAAGGTGAAAAACTTCCTGTGATGCAGCTGCCTCCCAGAGGCCCCATTTTAGTTACCTGAACCCGGTCTTTTCAGCAAAGGTGACAAGGACACCATTTTCAGCTGGTGTCTTGGGTCCTGATAGATTGATAGCAGCCCAGCCATTGGGGGAGTGGGGCCAAGTCCTGCAATCTGTGCCAATAGACGCAGCAGCAGAACACAGGAGAGCGTGCTGGCATGAGTGCCCCAAGGGAAAGCCGCACTCCAATGGGGCATTCGAGAAGAGGAGGAGTCAGGAACGCTGCTAAGAGACCACAGAGGAGGAGGATCGGGCCACTCTGTGCAAAACCAACAGCAAAGAGGAGGTAAGTATAACATGTTTGTTTGTTTTTAAAACCAAACCTTTAGATATCCTTTAAGTACTTAATTTAAAAATGATACACATTTTGATTAAATCTACTAGTTGTAAAATAGCTAAAAATGTTTTTTTTTTTTTAATTTGTGTGATCACAGCAAGAAATGTTTGTTTATACTCAAGCCATTGCCGATTACCATATCTTCCCTTGATCTGGTGATCATAAATGGATGTTGATAAACAATGACACCTCATTCTTAACACCACAAATACAATATAGTAGGATTAGGGGAAAAAAATCAAGGTTTCCAAACCCCAAGTTACAATGAAGAGGCACTTGACATTCTTGCGCAGAAAGCTTTAAAAAATCTATGAGCTATATAGATTTACCTGACTGCAAATGACTAAAGCTGACTAGTGTCAAATGCAATTGCCTGAAATGGTTATTGTTATTGGAAAGTTATTGTTAGTTCAGTTTTGAGTTCTCCCTGATCAAACACTGGAAAATAAAATAACAATGATAAAAATAAAACAAGGACATCAATTTTCAACTGATAAATTACAGTGTGTCTGTGAACAATGTTTTTCTTTAAATATTGATCTCTACATACGCTATTAGAGGCATGCATGGACCTTGCACATGTTTCTAAAAAGATTTGAGACAGTGCTAGCTCAGCAGATTCCTATATCCTGTATAAATCTGTATGGGTGGAGATCTGACATCTTTATGAACTTTCTCATGGTTTATACACTCTTCTCAAGACCAGTCTATGTACAGTAAGCGCAGCTTACTATAAAAGACCATTCACATGAACATGAAAGTCAAAACACTAGACTAAAAGCATGACTCATTAAAGAAGTGTCTTGGATGTTCATTAAAAACCTTCAAGATGGAAGTGACAGAATTGCTGCCATTTTATTGCTGATGATTTTATCTTGCTGGAGTGTTACAGGAGCTGTCAAAACTTTAAGATCTGTGCTAAGTGTGCCTGAGTCTTTAAAATGTATTTCTGCAGACAGAAACCTTCCTTAGCTCAGCCCCCTGTCTGTTGTAAACAGTTAAGGTCTCCCTGCTCAGCCCCTTCATAGACCTTAAATTACCCCAGAAGAGGCATGATAGAGAAGGGAAGGGGCATGCATGGGATGTTGCTGCACAAAATACCCGTGATGACAACACAATATCTCAGTTCGTAGACTTTTTCTGATCAAATTCAGTAGTAGAACCAGAAGTCTCTCACTTATAAATGAATGCATATTCCAGCTTCCAACTAGTTGGGTTGCTTATGCATGCAGTTGAACATCTACTACAGGGAAGAGAATCTTTGCTTGCCAGCTACATGCATTAGCTAGGTTCTGTTGGGGAGTGGCAGAAGGATGGGGAATCCCTTCTTGTGGTGAAGCAGGGACTCTTTACTGAGTGTTGAGATTCCACTGTAAGCCATATCAGTTACATTCAATTATATGTACGGATTGTGACAGATAAAAATAACCTTAGCTAACATATTAAGGCAGGTGGTTCTGCCTTAACTTTTGACTTCAAGGGTTAAAAAGGAGTCTTGGAAGAATATTTTGCAAGTTAGACACTTGATCCTAACCTATTTAGACAGTAAGAGACCTTTAACACTGCCAGTTGGTCGCGTTAGCCGTAAAGCGTTACTAGTTATAGCGGCGCTTTACTGTCGTTTTAGCGGTGCTTTGCCAGCCACTAGCGAGCACTTTTAACCCTGCTAATGGGCGAAGAAAGGGTTAATGCGCCCAAAAAGCACCGCTGCCGAAACGCTTTGCATACACTTCGGCAGCGGTGCCCATTGATTTCAATGGGCAAGGGCAGTGGAGGAGCGGTGTATACACCACCTCTAAACTGCTCCAAAGATGCTGCTTGCAGGACTTTTTCTAACGTCCTGCAAGTGCACCACTCCAGTGTGAAAGCACTCTGGCTTTCTCACTGGGGCTGCAGGGAAGGCGTATTCAGGCCCTTTACATGTGCTATTTTTAGCCCTTTAGCACCTGAAAAACACCTCCACTGTGAAAAGGGTCTAATATATGTGTTAAATTTTAAATAAAGCCAAGTCTGCCTACGGTCATCATCTGTTGAATAGTAGTAAAGAAAAATTATGTTGTATTGGCTTTTCAATGATAGCTATAACATTTAAAAATAGCTTTTTGTACTTACTGTAAAATCTGTTTTTATAAGTTCATTGAACAACACAGGACTCAAAGATAATCTGGTTATACTGCCACTTACAAGAGGATTTGAAAACTGTCATTATAGCAGAACTTCATCCAAAAGGGGAAATTCCGCTTGTTTCGCTCCTTCTCCCTCCTCTGCCAGGGGGTGGGGGGGGGAGTGGGTACCTGGTTTTGACAGGTACTCACTCCCACTTCTGGGCAGATCACTGTGGTGATCTGTGCAGGAGTTTGCCCACCTCCTCCTTCCCCTTGCAGCCTTCTGGAACACACCACAAGTCCCAGAGGACTGTGGGACCCTTCACAAAGCACAAAGCTGCTCACGCATGTGCAGTAGAAAACTGATTGTGAAGGATTCACTACTGGCTCTCCTAACCCAAGAGGCCAGTGTCTGCACCTGAAGCCGATGGAATAATCGGCTCAGATGAGGACATCACTGGGTCCCTGTACATGTAAGTGTCCTTATATTAAAAGTCAGCAGCTACAGTGTTTGTAGCTGCTGACTTGAAATTTTTGGGGGGAGGCTGAAGCTCCTCTTAACCACTTTAATACTGGGCACGTTCACCCCTTCCTGCCCAGGCTAATTTTCATCTTTCAGGGCCAGTTCACACCACATGCAGTCCAGTGCATTTTTTTCTGCATCAAAAATGCATAGAAAGTTGGTTAAATGGTTTCCGTTGACTATTTCACACCAGTGTGGTCAGTTCCAGGATGTTTCAGTTCCAGAAAGTAATTTCATTTTTCCTGCACTGTACTGTACTGGAATGTGGTAAAATGCATCAAAAATGCACTAGACCCCAATACCATGAGAAAAAAACGAAACAGAAAAAATCATCTGGAATGCACCCAGACAGGCATCAAAAATGCACTGGAACGTGCCAAAAACATACTAAAAATGTGCATGCACAAAGGCTTCAGGAACGGATCTGGAGTGCATTTTTGTGGTGTGAACCAGCCCTCAGTGCTGTCGTGCTTTAAATGACAATTGCGTACTCATGCAACACTGTACCCATATAATTTTTATTATTATTTCATTTATTTTTTCACGCAAATAGAGCTTTCTTTTGGTGGTATTTAATCACTGCCAAGTTTTTCATTTGTTTGCGCTACAAATGAAAAAAGACTGAAAATTTTGAAAAAAATGCATCTGTCTTAGTTTCTATTATAAAATAAGTAATTTTTCTTCATGAATTTTGACCAAAATTTATACTGCTACATTTCTTTGGTAAAAATAATCCAAATCAGCGTATATCATTTGGTCTGTGCGAAAGTTATAGAGTCTCCAAATATTGGGCCATTTATTGTAAATGCATTTATTGAATATGTCTCTTCTGTATTAAAGTTATTTACCTGTCTGGCCGCACTGTACACTGAGTCCTGCATGCGCAGCTGAGTGTAAGAATTTTGGTAATGCCCAGTTGACTGAACTCCTGCACATGTGCGGGAGAGATGTCATCTTGGCCTGGCCAGTGGAAATGGCTGGGGACCAATAGCCAGGCTGAAGATGTCAGTGGCCGACAGCTAAGTATATGGAGAACAGGTGAGTATTGTTTCACTTTAAAAATACAAGAGTGATCACAAACCTTTTCATATGAATGAAAGCAATGGTACGAAGAATATACACACACATTGAAAGGCGGGAATAGAACAGGCATGCAAACATACACATATGCACACATGCATCACTCCAGTCAATGATGTGGCACTTAATTTCTCAGTGTTTTAACCCTTTCCATGGAGACCAATGGAAAGCAGGAGAGGCACCCAATGGTTCTAATACATATAGTAGCTCCCAAGTCTTGTCCCACACATCATAGTCAGTAATGAGTCTTCTGACACTGGGTTACACCAAAGGCTGTACCACTGCCCTGGACCTGGAATACACTCTACAGTTAACACAGTACACAAAGGTCTCAGAATTACTACAAGCAAATCTCAGTGCTCAAAGGGTCAAATTCCAGTAAGGCTTCACAGTTGTCCAGTCCAGCATTGTCTAGGTACTGCCTGCAAAGCTATTGCTAAGGATAAAAAAACAGATAGTTGCATAAAGAGACCAGTTCAAGCAATATGAATATGAAATCTTTATTAAAGGAGAAGTCCAGCCTGAGATTTTTAGGCTGGGCTTCTCCTTTGGGTCACAGGAGTGCAGTTCGTTTTGAACTCCTGTGACCTGTTTTCAGTGGAGAGCGGTCTGAAGTCCGCTCTCCACTGACGTCACTGCCATCAGTCGAGGTAGCGCATCATCCCGACTTCCAAGTCTGGATCTGCCAGCTGCCTTGATTGATTGCAGCCTCAGCGTCTCAGCGAACCGCTGAAACTGCCTCTCCCCACCCCTCCACAGCTCAGCACTCCAGTGAGCGTGAAGAAGCAGAGAGGAGAGATGCTGACTGAGGCCGCGTACACACGCGGGGACTGTTCGCTGAAACTGTCCGCTGAAACCAAGTTTCAGCGGACAGTCCGCTCGTGTGTGGGCTTTCAGCGGACAGTTTCAGCGAACAGTCCGCTGAACAAGGTTTTTCGGAAATTCCGAAAAACTGTGCGCTGAAACCTTGTTTCAGCGGACAGTCCCCGCGTGTGTAGGCTTGTTCGTCAAACAAAGTTGCGCGCATGCTCAGAAAGGATTTTCACGCTGAAAGTTATAATGCAGTGTATAGGACGTCATATTTTTCGTCCCGTCGTACGTGCCGTTCACGTCATCGCGCACGGTTTCAGCAAACTGTTCGTCCGTCGTGTGTGGCCATGTCCGTCCATGCTAATTTTGAGCGGACTGTTTGCCGAAACTGTTTGACGGACAAAGTTGGGCGAACAGTCCCCGCGTGTGTACGCGGCCTGACAGTCAGCAGTTTTACTCTTGGGGATCTGTGAGAAACGAGCCATTGGCCATGTCCAGTGGTTCGGTTCTCAGTGCAGAGATGGCCGGGGACAGCTGCAGAATCAGCCTGATGCTTCATCCACCTAGGTAAATATGAATATATATAATATATATATATATATATATATATATATATATATATATATATATATATATAGCAAGTGGCAGTGCATCTGCAAAAGGAACCCCTATCTTTTAATACATACAGTGCCTTACCAACTTTCCAGTTCACTTCTGCTTCTTTCTTCTTAGCAGTTGGTAACAATATCATGTAATTCCAGGTATAGAAGAGCATGTGACCTCCTCCCCTGTAACAGTGCTTGGGTCTAGCAATTATATTTTACGACTAAACACTATAACATGACTTGTGACCCCCACCAGCCAGGCTTATGGCAGCAGTGACAGTCATTTCAGTGCAGTGGCAAGTGAAATATGGTAAGGTTTGCGTATAACTCAGTCAGGGGGTACCCTCTGCAGAGTCACCAGAGTCATATATTTGTCAGATGTAGAGAAAAGCTCACAGTTGTTGAATCAAGACAATCATGATTCATAAACTGTGCAAGCAATTGAAAAAAAATAAAAAATCTCAATGCATTTTAAGTGCACAGTCAAGTGTAGCTAATGTTATTGTATCATATCAAATGCATTTTTACATGATGGAAGTTGGGCCAGGAAGAGCAGTTAGTGCTTAAGGAAAACAGTGGTTGCAGAGTGTTAACGCTCAATTATCGAACCAATCTAATGTAAAGCATTGATGGTTATGAATGGTTATGAATTATTTAATATAATTATGGAACTGTAATATTTATTTCAGTGTGCTGCTATAGTTCATAATTGTTATATGAATTATGATATTTCCAGTAATTTTCTTATAGCGGAGCTTACATTCACATTTTTTTAAATTATTAATAAATTTGTTCTCTATATAGCTTATTTTTGCCAGTTGTACGTGTTGTGACTGTCAGTTACTATGGGTAAGTGAACCAATTTACATGTTTGGCAAACCCAGTGGGATGTTCACGAATTCTGAATATGAAACCTTAATAAAGTCTTTAGGAACCATACGTTGCCATTTTTCCGGCATTTTTTAAGGTCAATATGCTATTGATATTAAAGGGTACTATTAAGGGAGCCACGTACCAAGTTCAAAGGTGGTCTTTTTATGCTTATTAAGGGGCATAAAAATGGAATGCGGTTCCTCTTAAAATTAGACCCTTAATGACATTTGGCCTTGGTGGACAGGAAAAGGAGGGCAGCAAGTGTGCATCCCCCCTTCCTATAAGGCCACATGCCTTTCAAAATTCAGGGTTACCTTGCTAGGAGGCAGATGAGACTCCCCTATTGCAAGGAACCTTGTCTAAATGTTAGGGGACTAGGGCCTCTTCCCCATATTGTATCTACACAAATATGTGGGGGGGGGGGGGTAATTATAGGAGTTGTATAATTCCCTTTAGAGTAGCCCCCCCCCCCCCCAGATAGCCTGACACTGCCTCCAGCTAACTTATTATGGCGTACATTAGTACTCCTTATTACTCATTAAAAAAAAAGTAAATTAAAGCCCTCAACTGTGAAAAAAAAAACATTTAGCAAACATTTGATTCAAAAATGTAAACAATGTCCCCAGATGTAAATTTGTTATCAACCATGTCGTCCAGAAGTGTGTCCACAATAATCAAAATAATTGGCCACCCAATGATATTTTTCTGCTGCCTAAAGATGTTTGCCTAATGTTTTGATGACCTCCCAACCACTACTAAATGACAGTCAGATCCCCTGCTTTGTTTTGTAAAAAGCTGGATGAGGATCCTGGGTGACATCACTGACCTCCAACACAGGGACAAGGTATTTTGTAAGGGGCATGTCTGGGTAATGCCCTGTATAGAACCCAGTGTTATTTTTTGCTGATTTTGTACTATACCTTTAAAAAGGAAAAGAATATGGCATGGAGGCTCCCCTTAAAATTTCGCCCAGACTCATACCCATGCATGCAACCTTAGTGACCAGGAAAGGGAGGGCAGTGAAAATGCCTGAATCATATCAGGCTGCATGCCTTTCAATATTGGAAGTGTGCCTTGCATGGGGGAATGAGACTCCCCTTTCCCTGTTGCTTCCATGTTGATAGAACTAAGGATCTCATCTCTGCATCTGGTGCCTAAGTGGAAGTCCTCACTGAGGGAAACTGACATTAGGGTAGTTTCCATACTAATTGACAAGCTGTGTATGCAACTTATTCTGCCTGCATAGCTCCCTGCCTTTCATTACAAAATAGCATTGGAAAAGATTGTATTAGAAAAAAAAAGTAGGCTTCTGCATCTGCAAAAATCTTTGAAATACAGATAACAGTATACTTGTTTTTACAGCAATATTTCCAGCTAGTATAAATTTAGGTATCCATAAACATCCATAAACATTAGGTAATTGTTTCTCAGAACCACCAATCATGGTATGATTAGGAATTCATCTGAATATCTGTAAACATCCTCAGACCTCAGCAAATAACCCTGCCTAACAGTTCTTGGGGCATAATAATTGTTTTGTGTAGGTAATTTTATTCACTGAATTTTTCCTAAATACCAGCCATAGCTGTGTTAGGTATTCAAGCAGATGAATGTTCATATAATATGCTCACAATGTGTTAAAAGAGAGTATTTGGCAGTTACATTGTTTGCAAATGGCTGACCATTGTCTAGTGTATGACCAGCTTAAAGATTACCACTGCAGCAGAAAGCTTCTTAATACAGAATGCCATGAAATTTTCTTAACTCAATTTTGTGCGTTATGTGTTTTCCAATATGTTATTTATTGCTGCATCTTTATTTCTCCAAATGTCTGTGACTTCCATTAAAATCTGGCAAAGAGGCTTTTTTTTCATTTAAGTGCTCTTCTGTCCCAATTTGTTATGTGGATCAGTACCTTCAGATCTGGCGGACAGGCCCATTGTATGCGCTGTTTGCTGTGCTTTCCTTATGCTATCATAGGTCATCATTATTTTATGGCACATAGTGAAAACACAGCAAGAATTTTAATGACAAGAAGATCAGATCATAAAATGAAGGCACGCTTCCTGATCTGAATGCCAGAGAGACTTAGATGAAGGGTGAATTTACTCCTGGGTCAAAAGCAACATAAAATCAGCTTATAATTGTACTCAGTTTATCACCATAGAATACAGTTTTCATTTAATGTCTGAGTTGTAAAATTATGCTTCTTTCCTCTTTTTACTCATATCCTGAGAGCTTGATAATGGTGTAAAGTACAACTGCTTATACCAATGCAAGAAAACATAGAAAGCATTCCTTATTATTATTTTTTTTATAAATTAATGTATGAATAGTAACGTTTATCTGTGCTCATTTTATTATTTTTTCCCCCGGAGGAGGTAACACAGTTGCCAAAATTCCCCAAAAAATATGCAAAACACTTTCTTATGATAGGAAAAATAAAAATACATCAATTATTAGGCAAAAAATCAGCACATAATGCTACTGATGGTTTTAATGAACCATATTTACAAAATCAAACACAAATACATTTGGAAATTAATTTGGTAATGTGCAATAATACAGTCACCAACAGTCAGCAGCAGAATTTGTCTGATTATATTCTGGCTACATCATACTATTGACTGTTCACATTTGATTTGTGTATATTTGTTAGAGCATATTATTGATGTTTGCTAAATTTTCAGAAATGCATACCCAATATCACTCCACCTCTTGAAACATATCACCACCTTAGTGTATGTATCGTGACAGTATTACATTAAAATTGTGTGTGTTTAGTAATTTATTTATGGTATAATTTAGAATAAAATCATGCATTAAGAGCCTGGGCTTTTATACATTTCATCATTATTATTCCGATCAGAATAATCTCAGTTTTTGGATATCATACTACCTATACTTGTCAGAAGTCTAACCACTAAATTATATTTTTGTAAAATATTTTCCATAAATATGCATGCTTTGATTAGTTTAAATGAAGTGAATGGACAAAAATCTACAGCAACAATTGAAAAGATTTTGTCCTAAGGTATCAGTTGCTCAGGGGGTGTACATGCAACCAAACTTTCACACAGAAATGGCCCAATGGTCTTCCCGACAGAGTTCCGATGGACTTTAGACGGAGTTACTATGGACTTCCGACCGAAACGGACTTGCCCACACATGAATGGACTAAAGTCTGTTTGTTTTGAACGTTCAATAGCCAGTAGCCAATAGCTGCCCTGGTGTAGTATTTGGTTTATCGGTGTGGCTGCTGGGCCACTTTTAGCACATCAAGTTAGGAAAATGCAGCAGATAACAGAAAGCACACCAGGGAAGTAAAATACCCTTATCTGCGTACCTAAAAAGTTTTGAAACTAGAGTTGGTCCAGCAACTACCAATTTCTAAATGTATACAGTGCTAGAGCTCTGTATTTCTGCCATGGCATGTTTACTCTAAAGTCTTCATTCTCATTTGGAATGTTAATGTGTAATAGAGCAATTCTGAGCACTGGATAGGGAAGGAGGGCTTGTAAAGAACATCAAATAGAATGCAACAATCTGGTAAATTAAAAATCATTCCACCTAACATGAATTGATATTTTAACTTCAGTCTATGCAGAAAATATTGAGAAAGGCTCTCACTATAGGTGCCACATACTAACAATTGACTATAGAAGGCTTATTTTTGAAAAGGCACCAGAATAAACACTTTTTAAAAAAACTAAATATATTTATTTATACAAAATGTAAAATCACATACAAAAAATGTTTCTAAGAATTAACACATATTGATACAATAGAGAGCGCCATAAATTGCACATATTCAAATCACCAACTTAATTGGAATATATAAAAATGTAGGAAGACACAGCCCCTTTTACATTAAAGTTTTACACTCCAATAGTGGTTGTCATTGATGGGAATAGCGTGTTTCCCCTTACCTTGCTTCATTGGGAGCCAAGAGGTCAAATAATTCTACAGTAGCAAAAAAAAAAAAAAAAAACACATGCAAACAGAGCAAAAAACAAAACAAAATCATTGACAAGATATGATGTTATGCATCACCCAAGACCAACTCTCACCTTCAGTCTATAAAGTCTGTATATTTTTATGTGACAGGAAGGTACACAAAAAAAGGGGGGCGCCAGCACATCTGAAGGTAATGAGAAAATACTGTAAGTAAAGGTGTGAAAAAATTGAATTTATAAGAACTTGATTTTAACCTAATTGAAACTTGATGCATTTTATTGTTAAGATTGTTCTGGGTATTTTACAGATAGGCAATGCCTATCCTCATATTGATTAGTGGTTCCAAATTAATAATAACTACTTCAATAGGGAACAGACACAAAGGATACATTCAGCATCTTTCCAAATTACTGTTCTGTTTTATTATGACACAATTGAAGGTTTTTATACACATGATTACACAGGCATCACATTAATATTACAATTGTACTTTTATGGTAACAAGAGGCGTAACATAGGCAGGCTAATTCAAATCAGGACTCAAAAGAATGCAAACGTAAGGAAAACATTATTAGTGATGTGTGCACAATGAGTGCAGTCTGTAATACATACAAATAGAATACAATTATATACAGAACTTACAAATTTCCTTTACAATTGCCCCTCTTTTGATTAATATTTTGATCATTATCCATACCTGCTTACAGCTTTAACCTGGAACCTTCACAGGCTTAGGTGGAGATAGTTTTGGCAAAAGAGGCAGACTCCATTGTGGAGAATGTATGTATGGTTTATGTTTTTTGACAGCACTGAAAGCGATGCTAAACATTTAGACTGGGTTCACACCTATGCGAATTGAATGCGGCTTTCCCTGCATCCAGTTTGCATGGTAGGAGACTATGACTGGCTCTCCATGGAACCAGTTTACATATCTCCACTGTGACCACGGAGCAAATTTGCACAGGGGTCCTGTTTGTTTGTTTTTTTGTCCGTTTCAGGTCCGAATTCAGCCCAAAATTCGGTCTGAAATCGTACCTGAAATGGTGAACAGGAATGGACTGAACCCCTCCTGTGAGCTGCATGCGGAAATAGTGTGAACCCAGCCTCACGGTGTAATATTGATGCCTCAACCTGATGGGAAGGAGGAATAGTTTTGGGGAGATTGAATCCCAGTACCTCCCTGTGATGCTTCATTTTGGAGAATAATGTAAACTCCAATAACTAAAATTTTTGAAGAATAACACATTTCTGCAGTGTGGAGAGAGCAGCTCAAATTAATGGACCTCCCAAAGGAATTACAACACTTGGAAAAATGATAATATAAAACTATATAAACTATATAAATTAATTTTACACAAAAATATATAGAAGTACAGTACATAGAACTGTTAGTACTAATTTTTAACATTGGTTGCATTCTGTTGTTGCAATTTTATGTCTGGAGTTTAACTTCCACCAAGAGCATTATCTATTGGCTATTTGCATGTTTTCTCATTGTTTATTTGGTTCTCCTGTTCTTCTGATTACTTCTGAAAAATATAGTAGGATAATTGGCTTCCATTCAAGACAGCGTTAATGTAAGTATAGTAGGTATGTTAGGAAGATTCTTTAGGAGGGAGAGCCTGGAAGCAATGGTTCTATGTATTCTTCAAAACCCTTAATAATGTTTGTATTATATTAATATGGGAAATAAAACTCAAATTTGAATCGTCATTTTAAAGTTGTCAGTGAAAATCTCTATGTATTCTCCATTTAGCTAAAGAAGGACACAGGAACAACCCATAGTGCTGTAAAACATACACACAGTGGGTTGATTGATTTACTAGCGGTAAATAAACTATGTAGTTGCACTCATTTCCACCAGAGAGTGTTAAATGTGAAGCTCTAGGCTCTGCTGATTTCCACCAACCAATCATGTACAAGAAAAAATGCTGTTTTTTTATTCGCCTTGCAGCTAATTCTCTTCCACTAAGTGAAGCTTCACCACATTCACTAAGCTCTGGGAAAAATGAGTGCAACTGGACTTGTAAAGTTCACAGTCTATGCTAGTTATGCGCTAAATATTACAATATATTTGGTTTAAATACAGTAAAGATTACTAATCACTGGCACAAAATGTTGTATTAGTATTGTTGAAATGTTTTTCTTAGGCCGCGTACACACGGGCGGATTGTCTGCCCAACTAAGTTCGGCAGACAATCCGACAGACAGTCCGTTCAAAATTTGCATGAACGGACTTGACCACACACGATGAGCAGACAGTCCGCTGAAAGCGTGCGTGATGACGTGTACAGCACGTACGACAGGACTAGAAAAACGACGTCCTATACACTGCAATGCAACCTTCGGCCGTGTAAACCCTTTCTGAGCATGCGCCATACTTAGTCCGTCCAACTTGCCTACACACGAGCGGACTGTCCGCTGAAACCAAGTTTGGACGGACAAAACCAAGTTTGAACGGACTGTCTTACGGAAATTCCGTAAGACTTTGTTCGTCAGACTGTCCGCTGAAAAAGTCAGCTGAAACCCACACACGAGCGGATTGTCCGCTGAAACACTGTTCAGCGGACTAAGTTGGACAGACAATCCACCCGTGTGTACGCGGCCTTACTTTGAAATTGCATGCACATGCCTTCTTTTTTTTTTTTTTACTATCGTTACACTTTAGGGGAGATTGTATAAGCAAATATGGAGGCTGCCAGTACTAATCAACTTTTTCTGAATTAAGCTGAATTTTCTCCTATTTTTTTTAATCAGCCATTGGGCTGAATGTTAAAAAGGAGTTATCATATTTCCCCATCCACACAAGTAAGGTGCTTGGAGGAATCCCTTTTGCTGGGACATTGTATTCTGACTCTCATAATACACTAATCAGAAATATTTTCCAACATTCCCATTTGACAGAAGTCAATCTAAAGGTCAACTTCTGTAGAACAGAGACAACCACACATGGAATGAAATTTGCCGGTTCCTGCTGAACCAGACATATTTTAATCCATTTTTGGCCAGCTTTAGTTGCTTTGTGCCTGTTCTTTGTCAGTGACTTATAGTATTGAAGCCATAGACAACTAAGCAGCTAGCATTTTTGACAGGAAACCACATATAGCAGTCTACACATTTTTTCCTCAATACACAGTACTTACGCAGCACTAAAGTTCTAAGCAGCAATTCAGCCCTTAATGGATTTTTGTCTGCTGAATGTTAAAACCTCCCATCCTACTTATCTTCATAGCATAAGGTGGAGAAATTCTGGAGTCCTGCAGAGTAGAACTTAAGTAGAAGTGACAACACTGCTTGGGATTTCAGTGTATCGGGGAAACATTGTCAGCCCATTTCTGGATATCTGGTAGCATCACCAGGAATGTTCTTTATTTTTAAGGTTTTTAAAGAGAAAAATATGCATATATTTGATAATGCATTGCATATGTTTTTCTTTTGCCCAAGTATACATAGCTGGGCAATACAGGCATAGGCATACATACACAAGGCATGACCCCACTCACTGTAATAAACAGCTCCATCTATGTAATGATACTTTGATACTTTAACCACTGTACTTTGAGCGTTTCATGTAAAAGTTGGGGGTTCTTAGGCATTGCTTCAATGTCAGAAATTATACATAGAATTAAACTATTGCCAGCTTGTAGATTGACATATGCTGGCTTTTATAATAGTTTAAAAAAAAGAATCAGGCTGTCCAGAATAACAATCCGATTTCAGTTTACTATACAATGTTTGTCCTTTATGCAAATTTTCTGAATAAAATGGATACAAAAAATGCAATGTTTTACATCATTTATTGGAGAATTGTAACCATAGACACTCTGGAGATGCACTGTAGTTCTTTGCTTTTTTTAAATATCTGTTGTTGTTTTGTTTTTTGTTCTTTCAGTTCATGTACAACCTGGCACATGTGAAGTGATTGCTGCTCACAGATGCTGCAATAAGAACAAGATTGAAGAAAGGTCACAAACAGTAAAATGTTCCTGTTTTCCTGGCCAAGTTGCAGGGACTACGAGGGCAGCCCCATCTTGTGTAGATGGTAAGAATGAATTAAAAATACTCATTTTATAATTAGTTATGCTGTATATTAAGGCACAATCATTTTTACCGATTATAAACCTTAAAATGAGCATTTGGTCACCATGTCATTTAATTATTGACATAATCTGAACAAGTACCCTGCTCTCCCTACCCAACAGTGATTTAGAAAGTCTTGAAGTATTCCAATCTCTAATGTAAACACAGAGCCAGTGCTTTGGGAGGGGGCTTCGGGGCAAGCTGAACTGCGGAGAGATTAGACTTGAAGGACTTTAGTGCTTATGCTGTGAAATTTGAATGAAGGATTAAATGAAGCAATTTGAGGAATGAATTGTGCCACAGTGCCTGCAGCTAGAGAATCAATGAGGGTTTGTTTTAAAGCTGATTTACTAAAATATGTAAATACTTGACCAACATAGTCACAGACTCACTTTAAGGCCTCTAGAAAAAAAGATGCATCTCTTTAATTTGTTTCTTACAAAGTGTTCAGTTGCTTGAAGAAATGTATATATTATCAGTGACTATGACAAACTAAGTCAAAAAAAGGAAAGGAGGTTAGAGATCATATTAATTGCTACAGAGGTTGTTCCATATTTTAGGACAAGACCTAGCAGAAAAAAACACGCTATGTCCCTTCTACACTTATAGATTTTAAAATTCGGTCCCTATAAGATTTTTTTTTTAATTAAAAAAAAAAGCTCAATTTATAATGTTAATCCACCAAGATACTTATTTAACTATGACATTATTTTCAGCTAAGTTCAATGAGAAATTAACATCACATGACTAAATTATAAATCCTTATTTTTGCGCTAATTTGACCTGAACTCAAAAAAAAAAAAACTGTGCTATGTTGTAGGGAACATTTAGAATTGTTTAAGACTAAGTTTAGTTAAAACAAAAAACAAAAATATTAAAAATATAAACATCATCAGAAGGGACATTATTCACCTTCAATGTAATGTGTTCCTTGTGCTGCTGTGTTTTTGTTTAGTAGAAATCTTCCCCTTCTGATAACACCCCATTGTCATAATTTTCTGGTGTGCCTGACTATCCCCACCCTTTCTGCCCATCTCTTCCATTCATAAAAGCCTTAATTACACAGCTTCTCTGACTGAAACGTGATCTATGAATGGAGAGAGCAGACCGTTCAATTGTTTGCCCCTCTTCCATTCATAGATCAATTTTATTCAAAGAAGCTGTAGTTATGGCCACTATGAATGGGAGAGCTAGGCAGAAAGGGGGGACCTAGTTAGGTACCAGTTCTGTTAACCCCCACCACACTGGAAGATTATGGTGATGGGGTTAAGGGGCATCAGAGGGTGAAGATTTCCACAAAAGACAGCAGCCTAAGTTACGCATGACATTGAAGGTAAGTAATATCCCTTTTGCCAATTTTTTATTGTTTTGTTTTACCTAAATTAAGGCTTTAATTGATTCTTAGCAGTGCTCTCTGCCTACACCTTCATATTTGCAGTGTGAGATCACCTAAGGCACTGCTGCTTCTGACTGTTAGTTCTACAAAGTTTGAAGTGAGATTTAACCGCTTGCCGACAGCCTCATGCAGATATACTGCGGCAGAAGGGCACATACAGGTAACCTAACGTACCTATGCATTGCCCTTTAAGAGGCAGCCTGCGGGCACGTGCACCCGCGGCAGGCTCCGTGAGTAGGCTCGCGGGTCCCGCAGACTCGATGTAGGGATGAGCCGAACACCCCCCTGTTCGGTTCGCACCAGAACCTGCGAACAGACCTAAACTTCGTGTGAACTTTAGAACCCTATTAAAGTCTATGGGACTCGAACGTTCACAATCTAAAGTGCTCATTTTAAAGGGTAATATGCAAGTTACTGTCCTAAAAAGTTTTTGGGGACCTGGGTCCTGCCCCAGAGGACATGGATCAATGCAAAAAAAAGTTTTAAAAACGGCCGTTTTTTCAGGAGCAGTGATTTTAATAATGATTAAAGTGAAACAATAAAAGTGTAATATTCCTTTAAATTTCGTAGCTGGGGGGTATCTATAGTATGCCTGTGAAGGGGCGCATGTTTCCCGTGCTTAGAACTGTCCCTGCACAAAGTGTCATTTGTGCAGGAAAAAAAGTATTTTAAAATCACTTGCGACTAAATTGACGGCTCCCCGTAATACAGAGAACACGCAATGAGTGTTCTCTGTATTAGCCGACAATTCATTCATTCATTGATAAAAAAATTTAAAAAAGCGTGGGGGTTCCCCTAAATTCAATTACCAGGCCCTTCAGGTCTGACATGGATATTAAGGGGAACCCCGTGTCAAATTTAAAAAAAAAATTGACATGGGGGCCCCCTTAAATATCCATACCAGACCCTTCAGGTCTGATATGGATATTAAGGGGAACCCCGCATCAAATTAAAAAAAAAAATGACGTGGGGTCCCCCTAAAAATCCATACCAGACCCTTTATCCGAGCATGCAACCAGGCAGGCCGCAGGAAAAGAGGGGGGGACAAGAGAGCGGCCCCCCTCCCTCCTGAACCGTACCAGGCCACATACCCTCAACATTGGGAGGATGCTTTGGGGGTCTGTGACCCCTCAAAGCACCTTGTCCCCATGTTGATGAGGACAAGGGCCTCATCCTCACAACCCTGGCCAGTGGTTGTGAGGGTCTGCGGGCGGGGGGCTTATCAGAATCTGGAAGCCCCCTTTAACAAGGGGACCCCCAGATCCCGCCCCCCCTTTTTGAAATGGTAAGGGGGTACAAAAGTACCCCTACCATTTCACAAAGAAAGTGTAAAAATGGTTAAATAAGACAAACACACTTTTGAAAAATTCCTTTATTAAAAATAAAAAAAATTTAAAAAAGATTCCAGCGGTGCTAATCCACTCTTGCTATCCAGCGACGGATCTCTGGGGTCCAGCGATGGATGATCATATCCAGCGACGGGGGATCTCTCAGTCCAGCGCTGTCCATACATCCGTCTTCTGTCTCCAGTGCGGAGACACTGCGGAGATCCCAGCGCTGACGTTTCTTATATTAGGAGGGCAGGGCCACCCGTCACCTGACCCCGCCCCTCTGATGCTGGAGAGGGAAGCCAGGGGTTCCCCAGTGACGTGTGGGTGACCCCGCCCCCTCTGATGTAACGCAGGTTTCTGTTACATCAGAGGGGGCGGGGTCACCCATACGTCACTGGGGAACCCCTGGCTCCCTTCACCAGCGTCAGAGGGGGCGGGGTCAGGTGGCCCCGCCCTCCTAATATAAGAAACGTCAGCGCTGGGATCCCCGCAGTGTCTCTGCACTGGAGACAGAAGACGGATGTATGGACAGCGCTGGACTGAGAGATCCCCCGTCGCTGTATATGATCATTCATTGCTGGACCCCGGAGATTCGTCGCTGGATAGCAAGAGTGGATTAGCACCGCTGGAATCTTTTTTTTATTTTTAATAAAGGAATTTTTCAAAAGTGTGTATGTCTTATTTAACCATTTTTACACTTTCTTTGTGAAATGGCAGGGGTACTTTTGTACCCCCTTACCATTTCAAACAGGGGGGCAGGGATCTGGGGGTCCCCTTGTTAAAGGGGGCTTCCAGATTCTGATAAGCCACCCGCCCGCAGACCCTCACAACCACTGGCCAGGGTTGTGAGGATGAGGCCCTTGTCCTCATCAACATGGGGACAAGGTGCTTTGAGGGGTCACAGACCCCCAAAGCATCCTCCCAATGTTGAGGGTATGTGGCCTGGTACGGTTCAGGAGGGAAGGGGGGGCGCTCTCTCGTCCCCCCCTCTTTTCTTTGTTACTGAACTCTGCTCCCTGTGACCGGGAGCAGAATTCAGGGATGTGTCACACATAGCCACGCCCCCCACAGTTAGAATCACTCCCCAGGACACACTTAACCCCAAACTGCCCCCTAGTGGTTAACCCCTTCACTGCCAGCGTAATTTACACAGGAATCAGTGCATTTGTGTAGCACTGATTACTGTATAAAGAACAAAAGGATCCCAAAAATGTGTCCGCCATAATGTCGCAGTCATGATAAAAATTTCTGATCGCCGCCATTACTAGTAAAAAATAAATATTAATAAAAATGCCATAAAACGTTCCCCTATTTTGTAAACACTATAACTTTTGCGCAAACCAATCAATAAATGCTTATTGTGATTTTTTATACCAAAAATATGTAGAAGAATATGTATTGGCCTAAACTGAGGAAAAAAATAATAATATATTTTTGGGGGATATTTATTATAGCAAAATGTAAAAAATAATGCGTTTGTTCAAAATTGTTGCTCTTTTTTTGTTTATAGCGCAAAAAATAAAAACCGCAGGGGTGAACAAATACAACCAAAGAAAGCTCTGTTTGTGGGAAAAAAAGGACATCAATTTTGTTTGGGAGCCACGTTGCACGACCACGCAATTGTCAGTTAAAGCGAAGCAGTGCCTAATTGCAAAAAGTGCTCTGGTCTTGGCCAACAAAATGGTCCAGGGCTTAAGTGGTTAATGATGTCACTACTGTTTGCTGGACAAAAAACTGCACTGCTTGCATCTTTTTGCATATTTATTTCATTGTATGGAGCTGTGCTCTGTGAACCTGAGTCTTAAATATTACCCAATCAGGCCAGCCAGTGGCAGCTCTGACACAAGAAAGCAAAGCCCTGCATCTCTACCAAGATAGTCCCAGAGAGGCACAGTGCAGATTAATGCATGATAATGCAATAATGGGATAATGATCAGCTACCAACAGTTCTCAGACAATACTGGCACTAGTCTTTGTGTTTTTCTTCTGTTTTTGGGCACAGCTTCTAAAGTTCAGGTCCTTCAGGTCCTGAGCGATTTAAGCTGTTCAGCATTGGCTTTCACTTGTTTGTGTTTTGTGTAATGTGTTTTTTTTTTGCTATGTGTACCACATTCATTGTCTGCATGGGATGTATGTACAAATATTAATAATGGCCTCATTAAAAAAAAAAAAAAAAAAGATTTATTGTAATTTAATGTTTCTACTCTTGCTACTATATGGCATGCTAGTGTCTTTTCATGTTCACTTAGCACCACAAATAATACTGCACTGCAGCATAAGGACATCTGAATGCTACTAGATGAAATAAACGTACAGCGGTATATTCATATACACATGTACAAACGCCTTAATTAAATCTAGCTAGCCCAGAGGAAATAATTACAGTGCATTAAAGGTATTATGACATCACGTTTTTTTCAGTAAGTAGAACAAGGCAAAGCAATGTGAAAATGCTTTTTATGTTTCATTATATATGCAGTACCTATTACTGATCCATCTATGTAACAGATCCTTTTCCTGAAGCTAGTTCATATGCATAATTAACATCCATGTGCTCATTAACACTCCACATAGCAATATATCAATCCTTTTTACACGCACACCCACCATTATTTACACTGTAAACATCACTGTAAATCAAGAGCAGCATTAAATATTTTTTTTTCTTGAACTGAAAGGGATAAAACAAAGTGTAAAAATTAGGTACCAACTTGCAGTTGATAATTTGTGGATGTTATCTATGATCACTATCAAATGTATTTAGCAAGGAAAGAAAGAAAAGAACAATAAGGATGTGAAAAGCTGTAAATCAGAGCAATCAATCATAAATGTGGTCTTATATTGGCTGGTTATAATTAAGTAAATCTGGTGGGTTGCTATTTGTTACTGACTTTGCACATCATTTTCGATCAGTGCATTTCCATGCAGAATAAGCTAGTTTGTTTTCTGAGTTTTCATTGGGTTGTGTGCAGTTTAAAATTAGAGTGGTTATACACCAATAAATCTCTCTACATGAACAAAGGGCAGCAAGGGTTGACCTAAAGGGTTGGCCGCAAAGACTTTCTCAGAGAAAGTGTGGTCCATCACTGGAATCTGGGATGTATACTCCTACTCCTACACTTGCCACCGGGTTGGGTCCTAATTGAGATACAAAAGATAAAATAAAATACAGGAACATGGGCTAGAAACTCTACTATCTGCCCAAAAAACAAATAAATCAATGAATGAATTAATTAATTAAGAGATTTTTTATTAAAGAAGATAAAAGTGCTTGCGATAATGCACGCTTTGCTCTATACTTATTTTCCTTTTTTGTTGTGCTTTTTCCACTTTATTTCCACCTGGTGATTCTGCCAATAACACACTTCCTGTTGAAAATGCTCACTCACTGTACTGTATCTATGAAGGAACAGCACTGTCACTTTAGACTGTTCACAAGGTTTAGGAGTGTGTCTATGGGAATGTTTGACCATTTTTCCAGAAGCACATTTGTGAGGTCAGGCACTGATTAGGACAAGAAGGCCTGGCTCACAGTCTCCGCTCTTATTCGCTCATCCGTGTCTTTATGGAACTTGCTTCGTGCACTGGTCCAAATCATGTGGTGGAGGGGGGAATTATGGTGAATTATTCCAGTGAAGGCGTCAGCATACTAAGATATTTTGGACAATTTCATGCTCCTAACTTTGTGGAAACAGTTTGGAGATGGCCCCTTCCTGTTCCAACATGACTTTGCACCAGTGCACAAAGCAAGGTCCATAAAGACATGGATTAGCGCGTTTGAGGTGAAACTTGACTGGCCTGCATGGAGTCCTGACCTCAACCCAATAGAACATCTTTGGGATGGATTAGAGTGGAGACTGCGAGCCAGGCCTTCTCATCCGCATCAATGCCTAACCTCACAAAAGTGCTTCTGGAAGAATGGTCAATCATTCCCATAGACATACTCCTAAACCTTGTGGACAGCCTTCCCAGAAGAGTTGAAGCTGTTATAGCTGCAAAGGGTGGGCCAACTTAATATTGAACCCTACGGACTAAGACTGGGGTGCTATTAAAGTTCATGTGCACGTGTAAAGGCAGGTGTCACAATACTTCTGGTAATATAGTGTATGTAGCGGCTGACACAGATGAAGTCCATTCAAAAAGGTTTTTATTCTGCAGTAGAACTTTCAAATAACACAGTCTCTTAGGGAACAGAGGGCACGGGTGAAGAACTCAGACACCTTGAACTGCAGGTCTAGCAAGGTCTCCACCTCTACCAAAATATCCACCCAGAGAGTAGCCACTCACAGCTTCCAAGCTGAACAGATCTCTAGTCAGAGATCATGGCAGTCAGCACGTTGACTCAAACTTCAACAAACATCTAAGGGCAAACAGGAACCTTTTTCCTCTGTACCTGGGACGTTTCCTGTCTCCTTTATGGTACTGTAAAAGTGTGAATTTGTCAATGTCCTTCTCAACTCAGTAACCAGGCATTCTCAGGATGCCACTTGCCAACCCTCCTCTGAAGAGTCCTCCCCCAGTCACTTCCACGAGTTGCAGTGTCCCTCCAAGCCGAGAGCACACCTGGACACTTTGAATCCTCCCTCAGTTACTGCGCATCGGACCAGCAGGTTCCGAGACTCGGGAACGAACGGATCCCTACCCCAGACCATGCAGGTCTATCAGGAGCCACTGACAGGAACATGTTGTGGGGTGTCGAACACCCTGTGGCCGGGACCCCTCACGGGGCTACCCCGGTTCTGGAACCAGACTAGACCACACGGGTCTCTCAAACAACTCCAGGGCCCCTCACACGTGACCTACACCCCTTTAAGTACCCCTTCCCAGACTTCTCAGCGGGCCCTGGCACTCCCACTGATTGGCTCAGAGAAGGCGGATACCCAAACATCCAACCAGACTTGGTTCTAGCCTGTCATGTGCACCTCACCGTCCACATGACCAGGCAGAACTTCCAAACACAGCCTGGCCAGACTGGTGTTAAGGCCCATCTACACAATTAACCCTCAGAACCTTTACTGTTCTGAGGCCAAAAACTAAATTTACAGGCGTGTGACATTTGATCCCAGATGTCATCCACTACATGTATGTGGTGGCTGCATTAAAGTTTTATTTATACAAGTGTCACCTTCTAAAGAACGATCCATGGTGGATTTCAGAGGGTGTTTGATAGGTGGTGAGGAGGGCTTATGTTGACTTCTCACTACTTATTTTAACTCCTAAAAACCCTCACCACCCCATTCAGTACTGCCATTTAACCAAAAACCATTATAGTTTGCCATTACGAAAAATAAATAAAAATCCCAATACCTAAACCATGCCTGACATAAGCTGTAGCAGATTTTACATACCACATTTACTTCTATGTTTCACTGATCATTGCCTTGTGTTATGTTTTTTAGCTTCTATAGTTATCCAGAAATGGTGGTGTCAGATGCAGCCTTGTTTAGAAGGAGAAGACTGCAAAGTTCTACCAGACTTGACAGGTTGGAGTTGTAGTAGTGGGAACAAAGTCAAAACAACAAAGGTAAGGCTAAAAAAGAACAAACAAATGTAGATTATTTATTTGTCACATTGGAATGGTTAGGGTGATTGAAGCTGTATCGATGAGCTTGCTAATCCACTGTGTTGTCCCATTTGAATGACAAGGTGGTACTCTTAAAAAAAAAAGTGCTTAAACTGTTGGTATGCCGTAAACTTATAGCCTGCAGCTTTGTGACTTTCACATGAATACTAAATGATATTTGGAGTCTCATCCATAGCAGAGACCTTCAGCTGTGTTTAGATGGACTGTTTTTTCAGGGGGTTAAAATTAAACAATAAGGCTGTTGCAGCTTGACTGATCTCCAGTAAGGTTAAGACTTCATCCAACTCCCAGCTGACCTGTGGATGTTAAAGAGCAGACAGCATAATGGGAGCTTGTTCGGAGATTTAGTAACAGTGAAGGGCCTGAAGCAGAGAAAGAAATAGTATGAGTTGAAGCTGGGATTGGTATAGGAGACTGGGATCAGTGCTAATAGTTCGGGAGCCAGGAATGATTGTTCCAGCCTTCAAAAGTAGCTTGGTGTCAGTACGATATGATGTTGATATGCTCAAGGCATGATATATTTAATTGTTTAAAAAAATATATGTTTTTGAAGTTTGATTATTCAGAAAGATATTAAGAATTGAATGGGGTAATATTGTGCTTTCAAAAGAAGTACGTGGTTGGACAAACTGTATAGATAAACAACAAAGTAAAGACAGACATGTACGTTAATAGTAGCTCACAAAAGTGAGTACACCCTCACATTTTTGTAAATATTTTATTATATCTTTTCATGTGACAACACTGAATACATTACATTTTTCTACAACATAAAGTAGTGAGTGTACACCTTGTATAACAGTGTAAATTTAAAATAACTCGACACACAGCCATTAATGTCTAAACTGCTAGCAACAAAAGTGAGTACACCCCCAAGTGAAAATGTGGTCAGACCATTTTTGCACTTTTTCCTTTGATTTTTGATTTTTCACTTATAGCTTTCAGAATTTGTAACCCCCCCAACTATATATTTTCTGAAAGCACGTGATCATTAGCATAAAAAGAAGGTGCTAATAATTTTTTTAGATGCAGCGGTATTTGTGCAAATATTTATCAAACAATATATTTGCAAAAAATAAACTAAAACCATTATTAGCAGGTAAAAACATAGAAAATTTGACAAAAGTCCTGCTAAATCCCTACTATGGAGTTAATAAATAACAAAAAGTTTTCATTTTTACATTGCGCCTTTTTGAAAAATGGTGAAAATCGAGCGCACGCATAAATGTAAATATCCAAATTTCTCAAAAAATCTGAAGGTTTTCATTTTCCCCTTACAGCTTTCAGAATTTGTGAAAGACCCCCAAAAACATATATTTTCTGAAAGCATATGACCTCTAGAATAAAATGAAGGTGCTACAATTTTTTTAAACCCCACGGTATTTGCGCAAATGTTTATCAAACCAATATAGTCGCAAAAAATACACTAAAACGATTGTTAGTAGATAAAATACAGCAAATTTTACAAAATTCCTCCTAAATCCTCACTAAATCTAAAAATTTAACCTGTATGGAGTTAATAAATAACAAAAAGTTGTAATTTTTACATTACACCTTTTTGCAAAATGGTAAAAATGGAATGCACACAAAAATGTAAATATCCAAATTTCTCAAAAAATTGGAAGGTTTTCATTTTTCTCTTACAGCTTTCAGAATTTATTAAAGACCACCAAAAGCATATATTTACTAAAAGCATATGACCTCTAGAATAAAAAGAAGGTGCTACTATTTTTTTAAACCCATTTGCACAATGTTTATCAAACTATTATAGTTGCGAAAAAGTACACTAAAATGATTGTTAGCAGATAAAAATACAGCTAATTTTACAAAATTCCTCCTAAATCCTTGCTAAATATAAAAGCTTAACCTGTATGTAGTTAAATAACTAATATTTGTACATTTTTAATTGCACCTTTTTGCAAAATGCTGAAAATCATATGTACCCAAAAATTTCTCTAGAAATTTGGAAGTTTTAATTTTTCACTTACAGCTTTCACAATTTGAAAAGACCCCTTAAACTAGACATTTTCTAAAAGCAGTGGAAACAGTGGAAACCTCACTAAACCAAATAAAAATAAAGTGAAAAAGAAGCCACTAAAAGTGAGATACACGCAAAAATAGGGCAAAACAAAATGTAGCAGCATTGAGTGAAAGAGAGAGATGAACTCCCAATATATACTAAACAAAATAAGTGAATACAAAGAATTAAATATTGATACTAAATCAATCCATACATTGAATAAAGGATGTTTAATAAATGAATGTGAAAAATCCATATAAATATAGCGTGTCCAAACAGAAAGTGTCCAAATAAGAATCACCATCTAAAATGCAAACACTATGTGAAAATAAGACGACAGTGAAAAGTATATCCGCAAAAAATATTCAGTGAATAATCCATCACTGATCCAAGGTGCGACAACTGGTGAAGTGCACGCTACCAGCTAACAAGCTAGGTCAGCTTGTAACTTGCAACCCGAACAGGGCCTCTATTGCAGTGGAGGCTGGAAATCTCCAATCTCGAAACCGAGAGGCGATCAGATTTTGTGCCTTCCTTGGCATGGAGACGTCTCCTCCATGATAGCAGGCAGGGGATCCTCTCCCACACCACTGTCACATTTTAAAAACAGCACAGCTGTTCAGGGCTCCTCCTGTATAGCCTTGTCATTCATTCACATACATTTTTAGGTGCAGCATGTGGGATAATGCAAGAAGGTTTAGAAGCAGTGAAAAGCTTACTGCAGGGCAAGACACAATATATGATAAAGCTGGGGACTGTGTATGAAACTAGGATCAGTGCAAATTGTTGGGAAGACACCAAAGGCTGCTCAGACCCTTCAAATACAATTGAGTGGGTGTGGTAACTGTACCTCCTAAATAAATTAAGAAAGTTGTGGTGCTACAAGAACCCTAGATAACCAGTAACAAGGTGTTTGGGTAGTGGGAATGAACTTTTCACTGAGCTATTTACTGTATTTAAAAAACTGAAACCTGTAAATAAAGAAAATGAATCCCAAGTAAGGGTTAAAAAATGACCAAAATGTGGAGATATTTTGTTATAGTTCTTCACAGAGCCGTCTTTAAGGTAGGACAAAAGGGGCAGCTGTCCTGGGCCCCATCATTGTTGTGGGTTTAAAAGCAGCTGCCTCATACTTGCCAACTATCCCAGTTTAAATTCCCTTGTCCCTTGAAATTGCAGTCCCGTGCTGTGTCACGATATCTCAGTGTGAAGTTATGTTACTAATGCTGCCCAGTCCTGCCCTATTGCCATGTACAGATGACTCACATGCAGACTCTGTGTTTACATGTAAATATCCTGCATTGATATGTATATAGAGGCAGCAGTAAAAATATGTAAATAGCCGTGTACCAGTGGCATTAATATGTAAATAGAGGCAGCATTCACATGTATATAATGCCCCCGACATCATATCCACCATCACTTCTGCTGAATTCTGCCCACTGGTTAGGTAAAGGGGCACTTGAAAGTCCTGCCTACAACTGTGCTTATTAAGCCTAACATCAGCCTATTCTGCAAAAGGTAAGCAAATTGGAGGTATAACCCTTTTTTTAAAATAACAGGGTGCCACATCACTGTGAATTTTGGTGGATGTGAATAAGCACACCTCAGCAGATGTGTGAGGGTGTCATTAACAAATAATGCCACTGTTGTGTATCTGCTAAAGGGCAGCACGTTTCTGTGGTGTCAGGAAAGCGATTTTGCATGCGTTCCTGACACAATTAGTTACATTAGTGGTCAGTGTAAATCTTCACATTACATTGGGGCTTGGTGTACAATCCTTTTATTCACACTAGTGGCCAGTGTGAAGGTCCCCCTTACATGGTTGTCAGTGTAAATTCATCATTACATTGGTGATCAGTGTACTTTTCCCTTTACATTGGTAGTAAGTGCTGAATTGACCTTACATTGGTGGTCAGTGTAAATCCCCCTTTACATTGATGGTCAGTGTAAATCCCCCCTAACTTTGGTGGTCAGTGTAGAAGTGTCACCTTACATTGGTGGTCAGTACAAATCTCCTTGACAGTGGTTGTCAGTTTAACTTTCCCCTTACATGGAGGTCCTTGTAAATTCCCCCTTACACTGGTGGTTGGTGTAAATGCTCATATTACATGTTACACGGCTTTAGTGTAGAAATCCCTCTTTATATCGGTGGGTGGCAAAAAAATCTCTGTTACATGGTGGTCAGTGCAAATTCCCCCTCTTATTGGTGGTCAGTGTAAATCCCCCCTCACATTGGTATCAGTGTAGAATCCCCCACTATATACTTGCCAAAGATTTCCAGCTTTGCTCTGCATGATTTAGAATTTTCCACAGTGTACTGCCTCTTAACTAATCCCATCCCCCCACCACTGACACATATCCCAGCATTGCCACTGAATTCACATCCCTCCCCAGCATTGCCACTGATCCCAGGAGTCCTAGGATCCCTAGGTGTTTAAAGTTTGTTGATGGGTTCCCTCACCAGTTTATGGCATGCAGGCAGTGAGGAGATGATGTTCTGTAACCTTTAGCAACCAATCAGTGAGCAGTAATGATGTGCCCTAGCCTCTTGCAACCAATCATTGAGTGTTAAGGATATGCAGCAACCTCTAGCAACCAATCAGTGAGCAGTAATAATGTCCAGTAACCTCAAGCAATCAATTAGTGAGTGGTAAGGATGTACAGTAACCTCTATCAACCAATCAGTGAGCAGTATTGATGTACAGTAATCTCTAGCAACCAATCAACAAGCAGACATCATGTTCTGTAACCTCTAGCAAATAATCAGTGAGCCATAATGTGTGCTGTAACCTCTAGCAGCCAGTCAAGCAGTAATGATACACTGTAACCTTTGCCAACCAATCACAATTGCTGCCTGATCTGATTCAGTAAACTGACTTTGAGTCTAGCTGTTATTTATTGTATGTCTCAGAGCAGGTGGAGACCAACATTATATGGAAGGGGTGGCCCAAGAAAATGTTTGCCCAGGGTCCAATCACTATTAAAGATGGCCCTGGATCTTCAGCCTGGGAACAATTATGCTCTGCTGGCCCAGAATCTGTACCTACTGTAGTCTTACTAGTCCCACTGGCGAACAATATCTGTCTGCATGTCTCTGCTTTATGTTGGGATAAGCAAACCGAGGAGTTCATGGGAGGTCCAGTTAAAAATATCATTCAACAGTGTGAATGTGCTTTCATATGGCTTAAAGGTCAGTACTTAAAAATATACAAATCCTTTGAATAACATACTTGAGGCATACCTTTAAGCTGCAAATGAAGTTGCAGAACAGTGACTTCTATTTCCTCACCATCAGGTTGCATAAGGATCTGGTTTAAATTTTAGGTGGAACCCCAGAGCATTTTTAAAAGGACAGTACACATTATAAGAATGGAAAAAACAGCACAGTTCCCCCTTAATTTTAAATCTAGACACCGGTACCCAGGCATGAAGCAAAGCAAAGCTTTCCGGCTTGCACTGCTTCTTGTCCCAGTATTGAGGTAAAAGGGTTGCATTAGTACTCTTTATTACTCATTACCCAAAAAAGTAAAAAGTAAACTAACACTCAGACTCCATGTCCTCTGGTGTAAATCCATCATCAATCACATTGTCCTGCAATGTGAATCCATCACAATCACCACAAACTGCTGCCTGAATATGTTTCTCTGGCCAGTGATGCTTCTCCATCACATGCAAATCACAAACGATAGAATCTTCAGTGCTGCAGTAAACACAATGTTGGTTGATGTTATTGTCCCAAAAATGGCAATGGCTACATTTAGTCAATGACATCACCTAGGGTCACTATCTGTTTGCTTGCAATCTAGTAGCCAGGGATTCGGGTGGGTGAACTGGCTAGTTATGGCCAGTTTGTTTGGTGGTTTGCAGAACTGCAAACAGGCTGGGCTCAGATGAAACTCATATTCAACTTGAATCCTCATACCTTGTTATATGGCAATGTCTCTATACATCCATACATTGTTTTCGTTATTCTGTGTCTTAATATAATATGCAAATGTGGATTTGATTGTGGTGATTGCTAGCTATGGAATGTCCAATATGCTTGTCAAAACAAAACAATCATTGTATATGGGTAGTGAAAGTTAGTAACAAATATTTCTGATTGGCTAGTATATTCAAATATTAAAATGTCATAGAGTAGTATACGTTTTATGTAGAAGGCTATGTTGTATGGAGACCTGCAAAGGAGTTGAATCTGAATGGTCAAATACTATATTTTTAGTTGTATTATGAATCATACTGTAAATCAGCGCAAAAATACTATCAATGTGGTGCTTGGAAGGATACTAAACAAAACTCTGCTTATACAGTATATGAGCAAAGAAGATTAGATAGGCTGTAGTTCCCCTTTACTTGACTCCTTTAAGGCTGGGTTCACATGATCTTCTCATGCGGCATGCGGTCACAGCAGGGGTCCAGTGTGTCCCTGTTCACCATTTCAGGCCCAATTTGAGCCCGAATTTTAGGCTGAATTCGGACCTGAAACGGACCAAAAGACACATATCTCCACAGAGAAATCAAAATCTCCTGCTATTGCGAATTGGATGTAGGATACCCACATCCAATTCACAACAGTGTGAAGCCAGCCTATAGTTTTGCCAAAATGCTATAATGAGGGAAAATGAACAACTAATCAAAATGCAACCCAGATCATTCTAATATGTATGTGCTTGCAACTAGTCATTCTAGATTACATTGTATGTGCTAAAATGTATTATAATTATAAGAAAATTTTATTCATTTCCTGCCATACATTAAATCCACTCTTGTTTATTTTAAATATATTTCTTTATAAAACTTTTCTGAACGTTCTTGCTTTCTAGAAGCATCAAAACAAAAGGTATGCAAAGTCTTATGCCACATACACATGACCGGTTTTCCATTCAGAATAAACTCTGATGGTCTTTCCGACGGAGTTCCGCTGAAACGGATTTGCCTACACACGGTCACACCAAAGTCCGTTCGTTTAGAACACGGTGACGTACAACACGTACGACGGGACTAACAAAATGAAGTTCAATAGCCAGTAGCCAATAGCTGCCCTTGCGTTGTTTTTGGTCTGTCGGAATAGAATACAGAGGAACGGTTTTCCCGATAGGAATTGATTCTGTTGGAAAGATTTAAAACATGTTCTATTTTTAGGTCCGTCAGAATTTTTGAAAAAAAAAAATCGGATATCTGATGAAATGATTCCATCGGACCCTTTCTGCTGGAAAGTCTGGTCGCGTGTACATGGCATTACAGTTGGATTTCTTTAGAAAGCATCCTGGCCCGAGTAGTAAAGCCTGTTCTCTTCCAGCATGCTGCAAAGAAGGACCCTTGATCGCTTCAGGGAATCAGTAGTCTCCCTGCAATGGTCCTTGTTAAATCAGAGCCAGTCATCATGGAGCATTAGATGATTACAACAAGGGTGTTTGTCTGATCTCTGTTTTGATTATGGAATGTGTTTAACTGATTAAAACCAAAACCATATTTGGGCTTTAAAATTATGCTTGATCATCGAAACCTCATCATTTCTAATACTGGGAGAAAGAAAAAAAACATCAAACATAAGACTTCCTTTAGATTTACTGACAACTATGAGAGGGTCTACCTAAATAATCTTATACCACTAAATAAACTTGTATAAAAGTATCATTTTTATGGCACTTGTTATAATCATTTTCAATATTAATATTTAATATAAATAATCTTATATAACAAATACCATATTTTTCCTAATAGAATACTTAACATTTTAGCATGGTTTAACATTGATTCCATATCTGCAGTTTCTTTTATTCAACTTCCTGTCTACATGCAAAACTGCCCAGCTTTTCACCAGGGCATGTTTGCTGAGAGAGACAACAGTCGACCAGGCCTTTGCAATGTGTGTTGGCATTGCAGGTTGTAGTCTGCATTGGGAAAGTGTGTTTTAGGTTTGTGATTACACAGGAGAGCAATTAGGGGACAGGAAGTGCTGGCACAGGGATCTTCAAGGCATGCTCATGACTATTTTTTTTTTGAACGCTACAGGTTCATAAAATAATTAGAATGATATTTTAAATTATTTTAACATGATAAATCTATAATAACATATTGCTGATTGAGTTTACATATACTTCAAAGTTTGTAGGCTGTCTTGTTAAGCTACAAGTCTCCAAAGACAGAGCAGATATGTTTTACACTGATTTGGTAAAAAATAAATATGAGTATTAATATTTATGTTGCTGCTGCTCCCAATTTAGGAAAAGTATTCAGATATATAGGTTAGAATAAGCTGAAACAGAAATTATGTTTTTTTCTTTTCATGCAAAGCCTTGGAAACTGCAAGTTAAAAAAATGTGCATTCATGTAAACTTACAAATCTGTGCTACCTTATGCCAGATATACAGTATACAAATAGTGGGATTTGATGAAGGGATGCTACAATTTGGGGAGTGATGGAATTATCTTCTCACGGGAAGTTTATTTCAGCAACTATTTTATTCTTTGCCATTAACTGAGTAATAGGACAGCTCTCTTCCTCTCAAATCCTACCCTCTTCTGCTCTTTTATCAGCTTCTGTTCCACGGCTATTACCCTTTTGTATAACTTGACCCTCCCTCCTAGATAGTAAGCTCTAACGAGCAGGGCTCTCTGATTCCCCCTGTATTTAATTGTATTGAATTGTAATTGTACTGTCCTAATGTTGTAAAGCACTGTGTAAATTGTCGGTGCTATATAAATCCTGTATAATAATAATAATTTAAAAAAAAAAAGAAGCTTTCAACAAATGAGAAGGGGAGACACAGAACAGACTAGGAGGAGCCAAAATATTATATGCAGTAATGGCTGACTAAAGAGCTATTCTTGGTGAGTTGCTTTTCAAAGGGCGTCTGACAGGAGGTGAGGGGGCGTTGTGTCACCTTCTTGCCACCTGTTCTAACCTGTAAAAGCCCACACCACCATGGCACAACTGCATGTAATGCAGGTGGCTGCGGGGCAGTTTGCAGAGCAGTCCTATTTACTTGAATGGGTCACATTTGGTGGACAGTATTTTTGCCACTGCAGTTGCTGTATGTGTTTATCCCTGTATGGCTGCCTTTGTAGCTTAGGGGGAGCTTTTGGTAATGGGAAAATGCGGCTCAACCATGCATTGTTACCAACCTCCAATCACTTGTGTAAAATAGGAAATAAAGAGGGAATCCCAGCTTCTGCATTGTGCTGAACAGCAGCCAGAAGACCTAGAAAAGCCACAAGACACAAAAGGGTGGATTTACTAAAGGGAAAAAGAGTGTGCAATTTGCAAAGTGCAAATCTTGATAATGAGTTGCCCCACCTTTTGCAGCTACAACAGCTTCAACTCTTCTGGGAAGGCTGTCCACCAGGTTTAGGAGTGTGCCTATGGGAGTGTTTGACCATTCTCCCAGAAGCACATTTGTGAGGCCAGACACTCATGCTGGACAAGAAGGCCTGGCTTGCAGTCTCTTCTCTAATTCATCCCAAAGGTGTTCTATCAGTGCAGTTCCTCCACCCCAAACTCGCTCATCCATGTCTTTATGGACCTTGCTTTGTGCACTAGTCCAAATCATTTGGTGAAGGGGGGATTATGGCATGGGGGTTGTTTTTCAGGTGGAGGAGGGATTATGGTGTGGGGGTTGTTTTTCAGGGGTTGGGCTTGGAAATTTTAGTTTCAGTGAAGGGAACTCTTAAGGCATCAGCATACCAAGACATTTTGGACAATTTCATGCTGCCAACTTTGTGGGAGCAATTCGGGGATGGCCCCTTTCTAGTTCAAACATGACTGTGCACAAGTGCTCATCAAGGTCCATAAAGACATTCCACAAATGTGCTTCTGGAAAAATGGTCAAACATTCCCATAGACACACTCCCAAACCTTGTGGACAGCCTTCCAAGAAGAGTTGAAGCTGTTATAGCTGCAAAGGGTGAGCCAACTCAATATTGAACCCTACGTACTAAGATTGGGATGCCATTAAAGTTTATGTGCATGTAAAGGCAGGTGTCTCAATACTTTTGAAAAAATAAAATTATATATATATATATATATATATATATATATATATATATATATATTAGATAGATTTAGATAAATATACAGTATATAGATATGCAGTATATGTACTGAGCAAAATTATAAAGGCAACACGTTTATGTTTGCTCCTGTTTATCATGAGCTGATCTTAAAGATCTATGACTTTTTCTATGTACACAGAAGGCCTATTTCTCTCAAATATTGTTCACAAATCTGTCTAAATCTGTGTGAGCACTGCTCCTTTGCAGAGATAATCCATCCACCTCGCAGGTGTGGCATATCAAGATGCTGATTAGACAGCATGATTATTGCACAGGTGTGCCTTAGGCTGGCCACAAACGGGGGGGGGGGGGGTCCAAAAAACAGTCAGTATCTGGTGGGAACTCCATTTGCCTCACGCAGTACAACACATCTCCTTTGCACAGAGTTGATCAGGTTGATGATTGTAGCCTGTGGAATGTTGGTCCATTCCTCTTCAATGGCTGTGTGAAGTTGCTGGATATTGGCAGGAACTAGAACATGCTGTTGTATACGATGATCCAGAGCATCCCAAACATGTTCAATGGGTGACATGTCCAGTGTATATGCTGGTCATGCAAGAACTGGGATGTTTTCAGCTTCCAGGAATTGTGTACAGATCCTTGCAACATGGGACTGGGCATTATCATTCTGCAACATGAGGTGATGAACATGAATGAATGGTGCAACAATGGGCCTCAGGATCTCATCATGGTATCTCTGTGCATTCAAAATGCCATCAATAAAATGCACCTGTGTTCATTGTCCATAGCATATGCCTGCCCATTCCATAACCCCACCACCACCATGGGCCACTCAATCCACAACGTTGACATCCGCAAACCGCTCACCCACACAACGCCACCTGCCCTGTACAGTGAAAACCAGGATTCATCCGTGAAGAGAACACCTCTCCAAAGTGCCAGACGACATTAAATGTGAGCATTTGCCCACTCAAGTTGGTTACAATGACGAACTGCAGTCAGGTTGAGAACCCGATGAGGATGAAGAGCAGATGAGCTTCCCTGAGACTGTTTCTGACACTTTGTGCAGACATTCTTAGGTTATGTAAACCGATTGTTGCAGCAGCTGCCCAGGTGGCTGGTCATAGGCGATCTTGGAGGTGAAGATGGTGGATGTGGAGGTCCTGGGCTGGTGTTGTTCCACCTGATCTGTGTTTGTGAGGCCAGTTGGATGTACTGCAAAATTCTTTGAAAAGCCTTTGGACATGGCTTATGGCAGAGAAATGAACATTCAATTCAAGGGCAACAGCTCTGGTGGCCATTCCTGCAGTCAGCATGCCAATTGCATGCTCCCTCAAAACTTGCGACATCTGTGGCATTGTGCTGTGTGATAAAACTGCACATTTTAGAGTGGCCTTTTATTGTAGTCATCCTAATGGCGCGTACACAGGATGCGAATATTGTACAACAGATCGTATGTGTTTTTTTGCTTAATACAGTTGTGTTTATACAGTGGTGTGAAAAAGTGTTTGCCCCCTTCCTCATTTCCTGTTCCTTTGCATGTTTGTCACACTTAAGTGTTTCGGAACATCAAACCAATTTAAACAATAGTCAAGGACAACACAAGTAAACACAAAATGCAATTTGTAAATGAAGGTGTTTATTATTAAAGGTGAAAAAAAATCCAAACCATCATGGCCCTGTGTGAAAAAGTGATTGCCCCCTAAACCTAATAACTGGTTGGGCCACCCTTAGCAGCAACAACTGCAACCAAGCGTTTGCGATAACGTGCAATGAGGCTTTTACAGCGTCCTGGAGGAATTTTGGCCCACTCATCTTTACAGAATTGTCCTAATTCAGTTACATTAGAGGGTTTTCGAGCATGAACGGCCTTTTTAAGGTCATACCACAACATCTCAATAGGATTCAGGTCAGGACTTTGGCTAGGCCACTCCAAAGTCTTCATTTTGTTTTTCTTCAGCCATTCGGTGGTGGACTTGCTGGTGTGTTTAGGATCATTGTCCTGCTGCAGAACCCAAGTTCGTTTCAGCTTGAGTACACGAACAGATGGTCGGACATTCTCCTTCAGGATCTCTTGGTAGACAGCAGAATTCATAGTTCCTTTTATCACGGCAAGTCTTCCAAGTCCTGAAGCAGCAAAACAGCCCCAGACCATCACACTACCACCACCATATTTTACTGTTGGTATAATGTTCTTTTTATGAAATGCAGTGTTCCTTCTACGCCAGATATACTTGGACACACACCTTCCAAAGAGTTCCACTTTTGTCTCATCGGTCCACAGAATGTTGTCCCAAAAGTCTTGGGGATCATCAAGATGTGTTGTGGAGAAATTGAGACGAGCTTTGATGTTCTTTTTGCTCAGCAGTGGTTTTCTCCTTGGAACTCTGCCATGCAGGCCATTTTTGCCCAGTCTTTTCCTGATGGTGGAGGCATGAACGCTGACCTTAACTGAGGCAAGTGAGGCCTGCAGTTCCTTGGACGTTGTTGTGGGGTCTTTTGTGACCTCTTGGATGAGTCGTCGCTGCGCTCTTGGGGTAATTTTGGGCGGCCGGCCACTCCTGGGAAGGTTCACCACTGTTCCATGTCTTCGCCATTTGTGGATAATGGCTCTCACTGTGGTTCGCTGGATTCCCAAAGCTTTGGAAATGGCTTTATAACCCTTTCCAGACTGATAGATCTCAATTACTTTCTTTCTCAATTGTTCTCGGCATGATGTGTAGCTTTTAAGGATCTTCTGGTGGACCTTACTGTGTCAAGCAGCTCCTATTTAAGTGATGCCTTGATTGTGAACAGGTGTGGCAATAATCAGGCCTGGGTGTGGCTAGAGAAATTGAACTCAGGTGTGGACAACCACAGTTATAGTATGTTTTAACAAGGGGGGCAATCACTTTTTCACACAGGGCCATGATGGTTTTGATTTTTTTTCACATTTAATAATAAACACCTTCATTTACAAATTGCATTTTGTGTTTACTTGTGTTGTCCTTGACTATTGTTTAAATTGGTTTGATGTTCCGAAACACTTAAGTGTGACAAACATGCAAAGGAACAGGAAATGAGGAAGGGGGCAAACACTTTTTCACACCACTGTAAGTTTACATACCCTGGAATAATCTATGATATCTTGGCCATTATTCAGAGAATATGAATGATAACACAAAAACTTCTTTTCACTCATGGTCAAGCCATTTATTATCAGTCAACTGTGTTTACTCTTTTTAAATCATAATCACAACAGAAACTACCCAAATGACCCTGATCAAAAGTTTACATGCCCCAGTTCTTAATACTGTGTATTGCCCCCTTTAACATCAATGACAGCTGAAAGTCTTTTGTGGTTTTGGATTTGTGGATGAGGCTCTTTATCTTCTCAGATGGTAAAGCTGCCCATTCCTCTTGGCAAAAAGCCTCCAATTTCTGTAAATTCTTGGGCTGTCTTGCATGAACTGCACGTTTAAGATATCCCCAGATAGTGCATTATGGGGCGTTCCACAGCGCTCAAATTTTCTGTGAACTCCCCATATGTTTTAGTTTGTTTTAGAATAAACAAACACCCGATGTTTGAGTCAAACTTACGTTCGATTCGAACCGTGGGCTCATTCCTGTTAGATAGATTTGTGAACAATATTTGAGAGAAATAGGCCTTTTGTGTACATAGAAAAAATCACAGATCTATGAGTTCAGCTCATGATAAATAGAAAAACAAAAAATGTTGCGTTTATGATTTTGCTCAGTTTATATATATACAGTATATATATATGTGTGTGTGTGTGTGTGTGTGTGTGCTGTTGCATTACATCATGATGCAAAAATATGATTATTTGTAAAGTATTTATACATTGGCAATTCCTTTTTTTTTATAACCAATTCCTTTATGCCACTGAAAATATCTCAGGGCAGTGCAGTGAGACAGCAAAGCATTTATTTATAGGCTAATGAACAAATTCATATTTTTTCCTCAGTTATAATGGAAAATCATAAGTGCAAAATATTAAACAGAGCACTAATTAATTTATGAAGCCAGACTCTGCCGGCAAGTGTGTGCATGAACATATGTATAAGACAGATCTGAGCTAGCTAACCTGAAAATATTCTAGCAGCATGTGTGCTCCCAATCCTGGTTGGCAATGCACATGTACACACTCATAAATATTGCTCGCCAGTCATCACTGATCAACATTTCCTCTATAATTTTGTGGAAGAGTTCACCATCATCCTGGATGAATAACACTCTAAATCAATACAACAGGCAGCAGACAGATAAGTAAGTACACCTATAAAAATCAATCTTGTGTGACAGAATGACAAGGCAGGCACACAGTTAGATGACAGGGACATCTCTACCTGTAACCCTAAGGCAGGAAGGCCTGATAGAACTCAAAAGTATCGGGTATTATTTTAAAGTAGAAATATGCCCCCCCGAAAAAAAAAAATATTAAAGATGCTGCGGCACCTACAGTAGTTATAAGTGTCATCTTCCTTTATTTGCCTTGTACAGTATCACAAATACTTGTTGCTCCTGCCGGTGAAATCCACCTCCTGCAGCTTCCAGTTATGGTGTACAACACTGCTGCACTGCTTATGAATTAAAAGCAGCATTGTTGCCCTATGTAGGCTGTGCATGCTTTGACGTGGGTGTGACTATCAGCATTTTTACTGATAATTCATAAGCCTACAGCTTTTCAGGCAACAGCTGGCCACACCTAGTCCTGCCTACTGCTTCCTAGATTGGCAAAATTGCCTGTGCTGCTTGAACACACGCACACGCGTGCGCGCACGCGCACACACACACACACTTTTGGCTGCATTTTCTGGTAGGATTTGGCTGACTAAAGCAGATTTTTTTTCTGGCTGTTTTATATATTATATGCTGCTTTAATTATTTCTGTATTTAGATTGTTTCAAACATACCTTTTGCTGAAAATTCCCCAGTATTAGGAGTTCTGCTTTAATCACTTGGCGCCTGCCATATAGCAAAATTATGTCGGCAAAGTGGTTGTGCTATCCTGACCAGATATCATATGACGTCTTTCAGGATAGCAAGCCACTGCAGGCCCCCGGGGCCTATCCATGACGCCTATCAGTGTCCATCAGTGCTGCCAATAAGTGCCCATCAGTGCTGCCTTCCAGTGCCCATCAGTGCCACCTTTCGGTGCCCATCAGTGCCGCATATCAGTGCTGACTATCAGTGCCCCATCAGTGCATCATATTAGTGCCCATCATCAGTGCCACCTCTTTGGTACCCATCAGTGCCACCTTATCAGTGCCATCAGTGCAGCCCCATCAGTGCTCATCAGTGAAGGAGAAAACATACTTATTTACAAAGTTTTTTAACAGAAACAAAACATTTTTTTCAAAACTTTCAGTCTTTTTTTATTTGTTTAGCATAAAATAAAAGTCCCAGAGGTGATCAAATACCACCAAAAGAAAAAAATGATACAAATTTTGTTTGGGTACAGCATAGCATGACCTCGCAATTGTCATTCAAAGTGCAACAGCGCTGAAAGCTGAAAATTGGTCTGGGCAGGAAGGGATATAAGTGTCTGGTAGAAGTGGTTAATAAATTGTCTGTGAATTATCCATAGTAACCTACATCACAGAGATCACCTATTGAGTATGGCCCTTTTCATCCATGCAAATAAGGGTGTACAAGCTCAGGATTTCATGAGAAAATAAAGATCATTCTCTTTGTGTGGGAGGGAGAACATAGGGGGTTATTTACGAAAGGCAAATCCACTTTGCACTGAAAGTGCACTTGGAAGTGCAGTCACGCTAAATCTAAGGGGTAGATCTGAAATGAGGGGAAGCTCTGCTGATTTTATCATCCAATCATGTGCAAGCTAAAATGCTGTTTTTTATTTTCCTTGCATGTCCCCCTCGGATCTACATCGACTACATTTCCCAGTGTTCTTTCAGTGCAAAGTGGATTTTCCTTTAGTTAATAACCCCCATAGTGTTGCAGTGTAAATTCAACTTTTTTGTAAATGAAACGCTAACTGTCTTCAGGAGCAGACAGTTATTTATAGGGTGTGAAATGAAAATAGCTAAGAACAAGCTCTGAAAAAGGACACAGTGGTATTTAGGCATTCTGCTGATGAACAGAACCTTGTGCTGCGTAAGACTTGAAAACCGCCATCTGCTTTCTAAGGGAAGACACATGTATCTGCACCTGGAGGAACACAGAACACTAGGTGCTTAAAAACAGACTTGGCGCCTCCAAGAACTGACAGAAATATATATGCCTACTGATTTAAAAAGTCAGTCTGCTTACTTAATTACAGTTGAGTTTTTGGAGCTTAAATAAGCTACCAACTTTTCAGTTTCTGAGACATTTTATTTCCCAGATATTTTAGATCCCAGAGAATACATTAAAGAAATGAGTTACCTTACTGCAGTATGTAGATGTGGGAGTTTAGAGTTCAGCGGGGCTAGGAACTGAGTGGCAGTAGACTTTATTAGCAGGCAGTGTAAAGGCCAGCACACATGCTTTGATTTTCAGACATCAATCGTTTTACAACGACCGATCATCTTGAAATATTGCCGTTAGTACGTTGCTTTCGACAGCCGATTTTGCTTTTTCGTCAGACAAAAGCTAGATGTGCAGACTATAACATTTTTGTCGGATGTGAACTCAATGTCTGTTTTTTGTTTCATTAGTACGGAAAAAAATCATAAGAGCAAGACTACACATGCTCAGAAACGAAAGAATACATACAAAACTATTCAACCACGTTACGTCACTTCTGACGTTGTATTCTGTCAAACAAAAATTCTCGTATTGTTAGTAACCTCTTCACTTTTGACATGAGACTAGCATGCCACAAAAATCAGATGTTCTGTTGTCTGAAAATCAAAACGTGTGTACGAGGCTTAAGATTAGGTACACTAGAATCTACACGTAAAGTTTTTGTAAAGGAAATTGTTTTATTAAAAAAAATCACAAAAGTGTTATACTTACCTGCTCTGTGCAATAGTTTTGCACAGAGCAGCCCCGACCCTCCTCCCTTGCCTGGGCTTTGGGCCCCTCCCCCTTGCTGCGTGTCTTAACGCAAGCCACTTGCTGTGGTGGCACTCATTCATGCTCACTCTTGAGCTGGCTCTCTGCAACCATAAGACACAGACCCCCCAATGGTTGTGATTGACAGCAGCGGAAGCCAATGGCTCCTGCTGCTGCATCTTAACCAATCAGGAGGATGAGACCTGGGAGAGCACCAGGTCTTGTGCATATTGCTGGATCAAGATCGGCCTTAGGTATTAGGGGGGCTAAAGGGGGGAGCTGCACACTGAAGGTTTTTTACCTTTATGCATAGAAGTCATGAAGATAAAACACCTTCAGCCTTTACAACCGCTATAACTGCTTGCTGGCCGCACACAGATGTACGTGGGCAGAATGGCACAGGCAGGCAAATGGACATACCTGTACATCCCTTTAAATTTGCCGCCTATCGGGCGCGTGCCTGCCGCATGCTGCAAGAGCATGCCCGCGGGTCCTGGGAACTCGATGTTCACTGGCGCCCTGTGATTGCGGTGTGAAGAGGTAGAATGGGGAGATGCCTATGCAAACAAGGAATTTCCTCATTCTGCCTAGTGACATGACAGAGATCACTGCTCCCTGTCATCGAGAGCAGTGAACGCTGACTTGTCAGTGGTAGCCCATCCCCCCTACAGTTACAATCACTCCCTAGGACACACTTAACACCTTGATCACCCCCTAGTGTTTAACCCTGTCCCTGCTAGTGTAATTTACACAGTAATCAGTGCATTTTTATAGCACTGATCGCTGTATAAATGACAGTGGTCCCAAAATAGTGTCAAAAGTGTCAGATGTGTCTGCCATAATGTCACGGTCACAATAAAAATCTCAGATGGCCGACCATTACTGATAATAAAAAAATTATAATAAAAATGCCATAAATCTATCCCCTATTTTGTAGACGCTATAACTTTTGTGGAAACCAATCAATATACGCTTATTGCGTTTTTGTTTACCAAAAATATGTAGAAGAATGCATATCGGCCTAAACTGGGAAATACATTTGTTTTTTTTAAATATTTTTTGGGGGATATTTATTATAGCAAAAAGTAAAAAAATATTGCTTTTTTAAAAAATATGTCACTCTTTTTTTGGTTATAGCGCAAAAAATAAAAACCACAGAGATGATCAAATACCACCAAAAGAAAACTCTATTTGTGGGAAAAAAGGACATCAATTTTGTTTGGGTGCAATGTCACAAGACTGCACAATTGTTAGCTAAAGCGACGTAGTGCTGAATCGCAAAAAATGCTCTGGTCAGGAAGGGGGTAAAATCTTCCGGGGCTGAAGTGGTTAAAGTGTAAGATCACTTTTTCACAAACAATTAAAAGGCAAACTAGCACATCACATGCCTGCAGCACTTACCTGTGGGTATTAGTGGATTTCTCTTTTGCCTCCTTTTTTTGTACGGTTTTTGGGATGGATCAGTATGATTCTGATTGGTCAAAGCACTCATGTGCTAGCACTAAAAAGAAACAGACAGGAAGGCATAAGCACCTAGTACATTAGTGCAAATCATTTATTGGTGCTTGAGCCTTCCTGTCTGTTTCTTTGTAGCTTCTTTGGATTCCCCATCTGAGGAGGGCTGCATCTGCCAGACATTCTGGATTTTTATAGTTTTCTTGATGCACAGTCCTATCCCACTGTGGAGGACCTCTGAAAGAAGTGGCTGCTTTTTTTCATGTGCTAGCACTGGCCATTCGGAAATTGCTCTGATCTCTGATCTGTCCTGGAAGCCATACCAAGGAGGAAGAAGAATAGAGTGAAAAATCCTGGACTGCTGCACTGGCTGTGCGGGTACCACCCACAAAGATAAATGCAATGGATCCCATTGTTCATACTTGCACATTATGCCAAATTCTGGCTGCCTTACCACTCTTTGAAGAGACCCTGTCATCAGTCCATTTCTTACAGCAAAAAAATCCATTATAACTGCATTAAACAAATTTTATGTATGATATTTAGGAGCGCAAGCCTTTCTTTTGAAGGCACCCAAAATCCCTGAAACTGCTGCTGGACAATGCTAACTTAAATGTGATGCCAACAGTCCCAGCAAACTCTCAGGTGACTCAAGTGACGTCTATAATGTTACCCTTTGCTTCTCTCCAAGCAAATGCATACAAGGATACTGTATGTAGGGAGGTGAAGTGATTGGTAGAAGAGCTGGGTCATAATTAGACACTCCCAGAAGAGGAGATATGATGTGCAAGGAGGAAGGGGCCAGTACAGTTTTCTATGATGGCATAAACAGCATATTTTGCCTAATAAAAGAATAAAATTCACATTTTTTAAATATAGGTCTAAATTTGCAGTATTGCATTTACTACTGTATTCTTTACTTTAGATTGGTCATTAAACGTGATACAAAACATACCAAAAAAGTGTTGAAATCAAACAGTTATACATAAGTAATAAAATAGGAAACAAAACCATAAGAACATGAAAAACAGACCTTTTTGAATAGAGTCCAGTTTCTAATGAGTAGGAGGAAAGTACATAATTCTAGAATACCTCCCAGTAGGAAGAGCCAATTTGTTTCTTGGAAAAGAAAGCCAGCTGAACCTATAAAAAAAACACATATATTATGAGGGAAAATAGAAATATTTTTTTCTACTCGTGCTTTTCATGGAAGTGCCAGGGATGTATAAATAGTAGTGTTTTTATCATCTCAGCATGAACGGGATGGAAAAACAGGGTGGGTGGAAAAAGACAAGTCTTTCTACAGCACAAGGGTAAGAATTATTAAGCTCATTGATTTCACGGCATTATAATACCCAGAGCCGCAGATTACTGAGAATCAGTAACAATAGATCAGGGCAGCTGTTGTACTACTTACTCAGTAGTTTATCACTGGAGCTTTCACACGGTGGCACACACATTTTTAAAAAAAAATAGGAAAGCAGGTGGATGCTGTATTAATGGTTGAAATATTAAAGGCTTTGAAAATGTGAGCAGTTTATGACGGTATGGGCTATTGTAGTAAAGATAATCTGTTTGACAACTGAAGGAATTTTATAGATTTTATCTAACCTGTTCTTTTTCTGCCTTGCAGCAGCCAGTTTAGGGAAAATAAAATTGATACAGTTGTAATCATCAAGGGGTTGGCCCACACCTTCCATTTTTATATATTTTTTTAAATCATGTTCTACTTTTGATATCTATCGGCACAAAAATACAATTTAAAGTAAAACTTAAAAAAGAAGTGCTAACAAATTAGGGTGTAGATGAAAACAGGCACATTGAATGAGCATACATGTTTATGAATGACACTGGATAAATAGCTGTCAGGCAGCTAAACTTCTGGGTTATCACTGTAGTCATTAGACAGTTGGGAGCTAAGAGACACTGTCCTCAGCTGATCTGAGTGGCTGAATATCATGTGATTACTGTGATAAGTCATCACAGCGATCACATGGTGCTATTTATAGTGCTGATCCTTCCACTTACACTAAATAAGGGTTTTTTTTGGTATTTTTTCCTATTTGTATGAATATAAATCCTCCATGCACTGTTATGCCACCTACACATGACCGGACTTTTCGACAGACTTGGTCAGGCGGACAATCCGACGGACTTTGCAGCTGAGTTGCACCGGACTTTCAAACGAACGGACTTGGCGACACACGATCACTCCAAAAGTCCGACGCATTCAAACGTGATGACGTAGAATAAGAAAGTTCATAGCCAGTAGCCAATAGCTGCCCTAGCATCGGTTTTAGTCCTTCGAACTAGCACACAGATGACTGGATTTTTTGACTGGACCCGAGTCCATCGGAAAGATTTGAAGCAAGTTTTATTTCTAGGTCCGCCGGACTTTTGGGAAGAAAAAGCCTGCTGGAGCCCACAGACGATCGAATTGTCAGTCGAAAAGTCCGGTCGTGTGTACGTGACATTAGACCTTGGCCAGTTTACCTTGACTGTGGACCATGGACCCTGGACCCAGGCGGGGCAAGGTTCTTTGGTTGCGAATATGCCTAATAATGGCCTACTCATTTAATATGATGTCCTAGAATGTGGGGGGGGGGGGCTAAATCCTTGGAACAAAAGATCACTACTTTATTTTCATATAAGACAGTATAAGCTGCAACATATTCTGTTGCAAGAAACCTACCCGCATTAATCCAGGGTCATGGCAATGAAATGTCCAAATATTGTTCAAACATATCATTTCATTTACACTAACCATTAAAGCTATTTGAGAGGGGTCTCTATCTTACTTGATAAATCCCTAAATGCCTCTATGTCCACACAGTTAAAACAGACCCTAAAGTTTACAACACTGTTCTAACTGTGGTGAATCTGTATATGCTACCTCCATTCTCTGTTACTCATTTGAACTCAAATATGATGGCAGAACTGTCCATGGGTCACCTGGTTCTGGAGGGTGATTTTAATGCAGAGCTTGACCCATCCTGGGATAGACAGGGGTGAGCCACTTTTGGCCCCTCTCCTCTTCATTCCAGGATGGGGACATATGGTTAAATGTATTTATGGCATTAGCCAAACCAAGCAGATTTACTTCTGCCATTCTGTTGCAACTAAACATGGTGCTCTCGATCACTAATAGTGCGAAGATTTTGAAGGAGATTTGGTATTTGCAGAGGGCAGTATCTGATACCTCCCCCATTGATGTGTGTTTTGATTTGGGCCCTAAACTCGAGATCAAATATTGGAAAATGACTGCTCACTCACTACAGGAGGACTACATAAAATATGGTTGCTTGATGGCTATTAATATCTACTGGCTATAAAACAACAGAAAGGTTTCTGATTCTGTTCAGTGGGATGCATTCAAGTCTACTATGATAGGGGACTTCTCCAAAGAGGTTAAACATTTTGCAAAGGTTTTATATGAAACAATAGTAACCAAAGAGGCAGAAGTGACTCAGGCAGAGCCAACATATGTGAGAGACCCATCTTTAACCAGATTTGGGAGGAACAGCTGTGCACTTATTTGTTATGGTTAAATGATCAATGCAGCATGAGGCAAATGTACCAATCACTGCTTCTCTTGGCTGGTGAAACAATACAATACTTCAATCTGCATTGTTAGACTATGGTCAGATCAGTGTGTTCTAGTTTTCCCAGAGAAAGATTATTTAGACACCTTTTTACATAATGTACCAAACATTATACACATCTAGGATTTCCTTTGCTGAGGATGCAGTAAATACACATTAATCCTGTGTTCAACTCCTATGTGTATCTGCTGCCTAACAGGAATCTATAGAAAAAGAACATACCATAGATGACATTGATAAGAGGAAATTCTTACTCCATCTTTGTTACGATTATAGATTTGCTAAACTGTGACTCTTACCGACTTATCATGCTGATGAATTATGATATAAAAATCTTAACAAAGGCTGTGATTAGAAGTAGTGATGGCCGAACGGTTCGCCCGGCGGTCGTTTCGCGGCGAATTTCCGACTTTCGCCGTCCGCGGGTTCGAACGCCTTTTTCCGTCGTTCGCCCCGGCGGACTTACGTGTTTAATGTATACAAGAACTTTAACCTTTCGTGACACGTTTATCATGTGTTACAGGACAACCAATTGAGACATGACAGCTCATGGACACTTGGACATTCCCCCTAACCTATAAATACACCCGATCCGGTGGCCATTTTACATTCTTTCTTCTGTCACTGTAGGGAAAGGATCCTGTGTGGAGTAGGGACAGAGAAAACGCTAGCTATTTGGTACACAAAAGTTCTTTTCAGGACTGGTATAGGTGTTAGGTCAGCAGCCTGAGTTTCTTTTGTCAGTTTAGATAAAGGGACAGAGCGCTGTATGCTGCTATTTTAGGGACAGCTCAGCCAGATTAGTCTTTCTTCATCATCATCATCATCATCATCATTAGCTGTTACTATCAGGTCCACAAAAGAGCTGTTCCAGCTAATCGTTCCAGCCTACTCTTTTTTGCCAATTTGTATAGGGACAGGCAGGAAGCAGTGTGTCAGGCAGTGAGGATAATTTTAAAGACTTGCTGTTACTATTAGTTCCACAAAGGTTCTTTTCAGGACTGGTATCAGTGGTACGGTAATAGGCTTGTACACGTATAATATTCTTTCTTCCAAATATAGAAAGAATATTATACTTGACTGCTGCCCTTCTGCTGCAGTCTGCTAATCATTCACAACTCACTTGTTCCACAAAGCTCTTTATCAGGACTGGTAACTTGGTCTGTCTAGGGTGCTACGGTACATAGGCTTGGGTGCGGTACAGTCTGCTGTTCTGTAAGGACCGCTATCGGTCCACAATACATAGGGTTGCCGTGCACTACTGCTGACCGCTGCCCTATACTGCAGCAGTCCTTCATTGGTATAGGGACTGACGTACAGTCTGCTAATCACTAACACACAACCTGCTTGGTCCACAAAAGTTCTTATAAGGACTGGTAACTTGGTATAGGGTGCTACGGTACATAGGCCTGAGTGCGTTACAGTCTGCTGTTCTGTAAGGACCGCTATCGGTCCACAATACATAGGGTTGCCGTGCACTACTGCTGACCGCTGCCCTATACTGCAGCAGTCCTTCAGCGGTATAGGGACTGACGCACAGTCTGCTAAACACTAACACACAACCTGCTTGGTCCACAAAAGTTTTTATAAGGACTGGTAACTTGGTATAGGGTGCTACGGTACATAGGCCTGAGTGCAGTACAGTCTGCTGTTCTGTAAGGACCGCTATCGGTCCACAATACATAGGGTTGCCGTGCACTACTGCTGACCGCTGCCCTATACTGCAGCAGTCCTTCATTGGTATAGGGACTGACGTACAGTCTGCTAATCACTAACACACAACCTGCTTGGTCCACAAAAGTTCTTATAAGGACTGGTAACTTGGTATAGGGTGCTACGGTACATAGGCCTGAGTGCGTTACAGTCTGCTGTTCTGTAAGGACCGCTATCGGTCCACAATACATAGGGTTGCCGTGCACTACTGCTGACCGCTGCCCTATACTGCAGCAGTCCTTCATTGGTATAGGGACTGACGTACAGTCTGCTAATCACTAACACACAACCTGCTTGTTCCACAAAAGTTCTTATAAGGACTGGTAACTTGGTATAGGGTGCTACGGTACATAGGCTTGAGTGCGGTACAGTCTGCTGTTCTGTAAGGACCGCTATCGGTCCACAATAGATAGGGTTGACGTGCACCACTGCTGACCGCTGCCCTATACTGCAGCAGTCCTTCAGCGGTATAGGGACTGACGTACAGTCTGCTAAACACTAATACACAACCTGCTTGGTCCACAAAAGTTCTTATAAGGACTGGTAACTTGGTATAGGGTGCTACGGTACATAGGCTTGAGTGCGGTACAGTCTGCTGTTCTGTAAGGACCGCTATCGGTCCACAATAGATAGGGTTGACGTGCACCACTGCTGACCGCTGCCCTATACTGCAGCAGTCCTTCAGCGGTATAGGGACTGACGCACAGTCTGCTAAACACTAACACACAACCTGCTTGGTCCACAAAAGTTTTTATAAGGACTGGTAACTTGGTATAGGGTGCTACGGTACATAGGCCTGAGTGCGTTACAGTCTGCTGTTCTGTAAGGACCGCTATCGGTCCACAATACATAGGGTTGCCGTGCACTACTGCTGACCGCTGCCCTATACTGCAGCAGTCCTTCATTGGTATAGGGACTGACGTACAGTCTGCTAATCACTAACACACAACCTGCTTGGTCCACAAAAGTTCTTATAAGGACTGGTAACTTGGTATAGGGTGCTACGGTACATAGGCCTGAGTGCGTTACAGTCTGCTGTTCTGTAAGGACCGCTATCGGTCCACAATACATAGGGTTGCCGTGCACTACTGCTGACCGCTGCCCTATACTGCAGCAGTCCTTCAGCGGTATAGGGACTGACGCACAGTCTGCTAAACACTAACACACAACCTGCTTGGTCCACAAAAGTTCTTATAAGGACTGGTAACTTGGTATAGGGTGCTACGGTACATAGGCCTGAGTGCAGTACAGTCTGCTGTTCTGTAAGGACCGCTATCGGTCCACAATACATAGGGTTGCCGTGCACTACTGCTGACCGCTGCCCTATACTGCAGCAGTCCTTCATTGGTATAGGGACTGACGTACAGTCTGCTAATCACTAACACACAACCTGCTTGTTCCACAAAAGTTCTTATAAGGACTGGTAACTTGGTATAGGGTGCTACGGTACATAGGCTTGAGTGCGGTACAGTCTGCTGTTCTGTAAGGACCGCTATCGGTCCACAATAGATAGGGTTGACGTGCACCACTGCTGACCGCTGCCCTATACTGCAGCAGTCCTTCAGCGGTATAGGGACTGACGTACAGTCTGCTAAACACTAATACACAACCTGCTTGGTCCACAAAAGTTCTTATAAGGACTGGTAACTTGGTATAGGGTGCTACGGTACATAGGCTTGAGTGCGGTACAGTCTGCTGTTCTGTAAGGACCGCTATCGGTCCACAATAGATAGGGTTGACGTGCACCACTGCTGACCGCTGCCCTATACTGCAGCAGTCCTTCAGCGGTATAGGGACTGACGCACAGTCTGCTAAACACTAACACACAACCTGCTTGGTCCACAAAAGTTTTTATAAGGACTGGTAACTTGGTATAGGGTGCTACGGTACATAGGCCTGAGTGCGTTACAGTCTGCTGTTCTGTAAGGACCGCTATCGGTCCACAATACATAGGGTTGCCGTGCACTACTGCTGACCGCTGCCCTATACTGCAGCAGTCCTTCATTGGTATAGGGACTGACGTACAGTCTGCTAATCACTAACACACAACCTGCTTGGTCCACAAAAGTTCTTATAAGGACTGGTAACTTGGTATAGGGTGCTACGGTACATAGGCCTGAGTGCGTTACAGTCTGCTGTTCTGTAAGGACCGCTATCGGTCCACAATACATAGGGTTGCCGTGCACTACTGCTGACCGCTGCCCTATACTGCAGCAGTCCTTCAGCGGTATAGGGACTGACGCACAGTCTGCTAAACACTAACACACAACCTGCTTGGTCCACAAAAGTTCTTATAAGGACTGGTAACTTGGTATAGGGTGCTACGGTACATAGGCTTGAGTGCGGTACAGTCTGCTGTTCTGTAAGGACCGCTATCGGTCCACAATAGATAGGGTTGACGTGCACCACTGCTGACCGCTGCCCTATACTGCAGCAGTCCTTCAGCGGTATAGGGACTGACGTACAGTCTGCTAAACACTAATACACAACCTGCTTGGTCCACAAAAGTTCTTATAAGGACTGGTAACTTGGTATAGGGTGCTACGGTACATAGGCTTGAGTGCGGTACAGTCTGCTGTTCTGTAAGGACCGCTATAGGTCCACAATAGATAGGGTTGACGTGCACCACTGCTGACCGCTCACCTATACTGCAGCAGTCCTTCAGCGGTATAGGGACTAAGAGTTTTGTCACAGGGTCATTTAAAAAATGACATGCAGAGGAAGAGGCAGGCCCTTCCGCAGGGGTGGTAGGGGTAGGGCAGGAGCAACAGGCTTGAGCCAAAGTGGGAAGTTGCAGAAGGTGCGTTCAATTACTTTAAAGGATGCACCAGACTTGGTTGAGTGGCTCGCTCAGCCTTACTCTTCTGCACCCTCCTCATCCTCTCGATCTGCACCCTCTTCTTCACTCTCTGCTATGTGCACCCCCAAAGACACTACCACCAACAACACGACCACCACCACCACCACCACATACCTTCCGCTTGAGTCACTGGAATTATTTTCCGATCCATATCAAGAGGACATTTCTGATGCGCAGCCACTCTTGGTATTGGATCAGGAAGAGGAGGTAGCAACAAGCGCTACTCAGCAGTCTGACGCCAGTACCCAGATCAGCCCAAGGAGGAGGTTGGTCCCCGGTGTTGCTGCCTACTCTACTTATAGCGGTGGGGAAGGTGACGTTGATGATGACGTGTCTAGTGATGTCACGTGGGTGCCCACAAGAGAGGAAGAGGAGGGGAGTTCAGAGGGAGATATGGACCAGCAGATAGGGAGGAGAAGCAGCAATGACTTACATTGCACAGCAGGGACAAAGCAGACTGCAAATGTATCAGGAGCGAGTCATCGACCATGTACGGTCACATCTGGCGCTCCCAGGACACCGGCACATGGCTCCGCAGTGTGGGCTTTTTTTAACGTGTCCGCTGCTGACAATAGCGTTGCCATCTGCAATCTTTGCAGTCAACGCGTTAGTCGCGGTAAGCCCAATACTCACCTAGGGACGACCGCCTTAAGAAGGCACATGAGCAGCCATCACCGAGCCCAGTGGGAGCAACGGAACACACAAAGCCACACTGCAGGCTCTCACCGTCCAGCCTCGTCTTCTACTTCTCCTTCTCCTCTCTCCTCACAATTGTCCTCCACTCCACCTTCCATCACGCCAAGCTCACATTTTTCTGCAAAAAGGCAGGCTTCCGTGGGCCTAATGTTTGAGCGTAAAAAAATGATGACGCCGGATAACCCTCTTGCCCAACGGTTGGCGGCTGGCTTGTCAGAACTCATAGCCCGCCAACTACTGCCATATAAACTGGTGGACTCGGAGGCCTTTCGCAAATTTGTGGCCATTGGAACACCACAATGGAAGGTCCCAGGAAGGAAGTATTTCTCAGAGAAGGGCATCCCAGAGCTATATGGCCATGTTCAGCGGCAAGTGAATGTATCTCTGGCACACAGTGTCGGTGCCAAGATACATCTGACCACAGACACGTGGTCTAGCAAACACGGGCAGGGAAGGTATATCAGTTTTACTGCCCACTGGGTGAACCTTCTGACGGCCGTCAAGCATGTAACCCGTGGCACCCGTGTAGATTTGGTTTTACCGCCACGGATTGCATGCAGGCCTGACTCTTCTTCTCCTCCTCCTACTCCATCCTCCTCCCTCTCCTCCTCAGCTGCCTCCTCCTTTTCCGCTGCTAGCGTCTCTTCCACTGCACCGCCCAAGCTCCCCAGAACCTATTCCACATGCCAGGTGAGACGTTGCCATGCCGTGCTGCGTCTGTTGTGCCTGGAAGCAAAGAGCCACACTGGCCCGGCACTCCTTTCAGCTTTGCGTTCACAGGCAGATGAGTGGCTAACACCGCTCAATTTGACAGTTGGTAAAGTGGTGTGTGACAACGGTGCCAATCTGCTTAGCGCATTGAAACAGGGCAAAATCACGCACGTGCCGTGCATGGCACACGTCTTAAACTTGGTCGTGCAGCGATTCCTTGTCAAATACCCTGGGGTCCAGGACATCTTGCGGCAGGCAAGGAAAATCTCGGCCCATTTCAGAAGATCTTACACGGCCATGGCTCGCCTTGCTGACATTCAGCGGCGACACCATCTGCCGGTCAGACGTCTTATTTGCGATTGCCCGACGCGATGGAACTCAACCTTCTATATGCTTGATAGGCTGCTCCAGCAGAAACGTGCAGTTAACGTCTACCTGTATGAACTCTGCGAAAGAAACGGTTCTGGGGAGCTGGGTTTTTTTTCACCGCGCCAGTGGCTGCTCATGCGCGACACATGCAGACTTCTGCGGCCATTTGAGGAGATCACCAAACTGGTCAGTCGCAGCCATGGCGCCATCAGTGACATGGTACCTTATGCCTTCTTTCTGGAGCGTGCATTGCGTCGTGTCATTGATCAGGCTGTGGAGGAGCAGGAGCGGGAAGATGAGGAAGTCGCAATGCTGGATGAATTCCCAGGGGGGGCTACTCTATCTGAGACAAGTCAACAACAGGAGTCTGATGAGGAGTCAGAGGAGGATGGTGCCGGGGCGGATGAGCAGGAGCAAGAAGAGCATGCTTTAAACCTTTCTGGGATCCCTGTTGTGCGAGGATGGGGAGAGGAGAATGAAGAGGACGACATTATCCTGGATGATGAGCAGGAGCCAGGCCACCACACCGCTTCCACTTTAGTGCAAATGGGGGCCTTCATGCTCCAGTGTTTTAATAGGGACCCCCGTATAAAAAGCATGAGGGTCAAGGACCAGTACTGGGTGGCAACGTACTTAGACCCCCGGTACAAACACAAAATGGCGGAAATGTTACCGCCGTCGCAGAGGGCTGTCAGAATGCAGCACTTCCAGGCCTTGCTTCGAGAAATGCTGCATTCTGCTTTTGCGTGCGCTGGCAGAGGAGCAATTCCCACTCCCAGAGAAGGATTTGCGGGTACCAATCCAACAGCGCCTGCAAGAAGAGGCCGGTTTGAAGATGTGTTGGTGACTTCGGATATGAGGTCATTCTTTCAGCCGACCCATCGACAGGTGTCATCCGGATCCAGCATCAGGGAACGCCTAGACCGTCAGGTGTCCGACTACATTGGGTTAACGGCCGATGTGGACGCTCTGAGGAGTGATGAACCCCTAGACTACTGGGTGGGCAGGCTTGACCTCTGGCCAGAGCTTGCCCAATTTGCAATCGAACTGTTGGCTTGCCCCTCATCCAGTGTCCTGTCCGAAAGGACGTTCAGCGCAGCAGGGGGGATTGTGACCGATAAGCGTACTCGCCTAGCTCACCACAGTGTTAACTACCTCACATTTCTAAAAATGAATGAGGCATGGATCTCGGAGGAATTCAACACATGTGATCAGTAGACCATGTATATGTCTATAAACAATTTTTGGAATCAAGCACACAGACCTTCTTAATTCATTTGGCTCACTTCCCTGACCCAAAAAAGCACACCGTACTATATGCCCCTACCCTCCTCTTTGAAGAGGTTGAGCGGTGTCATATTTCTACTGGGGCTGCTTATTATGAGGGGTTCCCACCATCCCTGTGCTGTGCTGACTTCCTCCTGGGTGTTCTTATTATGAGGGGCTCCCACCATCCCTGTGCTGTGCTGACTTCCTCCTGGGGGTTCTTATTATGAGGGGATCACACCATCCCTGTGCTGTGCTGACTTCCTCCTGGGGCTGCTTACGGTGCTGCTGTCAGCGCTGTATGTCACGGAGCTGCTGTCAGCGCTGTATGTCACGGAGCTGCTGTCAGCGCTGTATGTCACGGAGCTGCTGTCAGCGCTGTATGTCACGGAGCTGCTGTCAGCGCTGTATGTCACGGAGCTGCTGTCAGCGCTGTATGTCACGGAGCTGCTGTCAGCGCTGTATGTCACGGAGCTGCTGTCAGCGCTGTATGTCACGGAGCTGCTGTCAGCGCTGTATGTCACGGAGCTGCTGTCAGCGCTGTATGTCACGGAGCTGCTGTCAGCGCTGTATGTCACGGTGCTGCTGTCAGCGCTGTATGTCACGGAGCTGCTGTCAGCGCTGTATGTCACGGAGCTGCTGTCAGTGCTGTATGTCACGGAGCTGCTGTCAGCGCTGTATGTCACGGAGCTGCTGTCAGCGCTGTATGTCACGGAGCTGCTGTCAGCGCTGTATGTCACGGTGCTGCTGTCAGCGCTGTATGTCACGGAGCTGCTGTCAGCGCTGTATGTCACGGAGCTGCTGTCAGCGCTGTATGTCACGGAGCTGCTGTCAGCGCTGTATGTCACGGAGCTGCTGTCAGCGCTGTATGTCACGGAGCTGCTGTCAGCGCTGTATGTCACGGTGCTGATGTCAGTGCTCTGTATTACGGTGCTGCTGTCAGTGCTCTGTATCTCCTGCACCCTCTTGTTTGCCTACCCTGGTCCCTGACCTTCCCTCTCCTCCATTGCCTTCATTAGCTCCATAGTCCTGAATTGTCAGAACAATTTCCCAAATAAAAAAAAAATGCTTGTAGTTATCGATCCCAAATTCACCTCATACATGTATTATGCTATTGTCCAGGTGGTGGGACTACGTGCTACCCCCTAATAATTACCCCGTGGCCGCAAATTCGACCTAAAGGTTTGCGAAATTCGCCTCCCATTGAAGTCAATGGAGCCCGCGGCGAACGGTCGTTTTCGCGAACGTTTGTGTCCGTTCGCGTTTCGCGTTCGCGAAACGTCCCGTCGGAAGTTCGTCCATCACTAATTAGAAGGTTACAAAATATTATTACTTCTCTGATTAGTTCTGACTAGACGGGGTTTATGCCAGGCAGATGTGCCCTTATTAATCTTCTCCAATTGGCTGTCAATTTACAATTTACACATGACAACCCAGGAACTAGAATACTGGTGTCAAAAATCATTTGATTCAGTCGAATGGCCATACCTATTTCCTTACTTAAACAATTTGGCTTTGGACCTAGTTTTATTTCATTGATTAAATTACTCTATACAGACCCAGAAGTGAGACTCTAAATTAATGGAATCATCTCTGATACATTACAGATCTCTATGGGGGACCTGCCACGAGTGCTCATTATCTCCACTACTATTAGGACCGGTGGTTGAGCCTTCAGCAGAAAAACTGCTGGGAACATACAAGGGCTGAGAATGGGGAACTTTTTATGCAGACAATATGGTCCAGTATTTGAATGATCCTTATTCATCTTTAGCTAATGCCTTTCCTATTACTAAAAAGCGGTAGAATAGTCTATTTTTTTAACTTTTACCTACAGGTAAGCTTATAATAAGGCTTACCTGTAGGTAAAAAGAATATCTCCTAAACCTGTATGGTTTAGAAGATATTCCTCTCACAATTTGAGGTGCATACTAACTCATTATGCCTTTTCCCTTACAGGTGTAGAAAAAAAAAAATCAGCGGCTTTACTACCACTGTAAATAATTCAGAGATTCCTCTAGTTTCTGTATTTATTAGGCTAAATCTATTTTTTTTTTCATATTGAACCCCAACACGGTTTAATTTTGCCATCTTCATGCCCAATGGTGATCTCTAGGAGTAGTGATCCAGCTTCCCATTTCCACATATATTTCTAATAATTTGTCGCTAATTGTTCAGGCTTTTATAACCAGGGTTCAGAATTAAAAATACCTTCTGCTTATGGTCCTGGCTTAAGATACATTCGTTCAAAATAATTTTCCTGCCTAAATTCCTATTTTGGCTAATTCTTTGGTTTATGTCAAAAGGGACAATTCAGCTGATTAATTTACTTGCTTACTTCTTTCTTGTGGGGGTCCTCACCCCCAAGAATTTTGTTATAGACCTTACAGTTGCCCACTAGCAGAGGAAGACTGACTCTTCCGGACCTGCCTATGTACTATTTTGCAAAACAACTGGTTTATGTACATTGGTGGATGTTTCCACTACTGAACAATTCAGTGACAGCAGTGGTGTTCTCTTATGGAGCCTTATTGGATTCTTTATGTAGACAAGACATACCTAGAAAAGTGTGACTGAGGACACCCTCGTTGTCTTTGAAAACCTTCAGGTCGGCTTTTAAGGTAGTGGAGGACTTCTCTCTGATCCAATCACCGAATGTTTCCTTATGGTTTAACCCACAATTGTAGGAGTTTTATATGAGCATTAAATGTGCTCATTAATTATGTAGAAGTCATACCCTTAACTCCCATTGGATATTACAGCTAGAGTATGGGGTCCTGGCCTCCTGGTCATTTCAGTATATTCAGTTAAATCATATGGCTGCCACACAGTCTGGGATGAGAGAGACTCTACAGACTTTTAGGGTAGAACAGCTCCTCTTGTCTTCAGATCACTCCAAATTAACATCCTGATATTATGTTTTTTTGACCCTCATCAAGGATTACAAGAGTAGACAAGCCAGAGATAGATATGCTGAGTCCCTCCTAGATATGTTTGAAGATACATCACAGGAAGTCTTAAATACTTATTTAGAGACAGTCATATCATCTAAAGATAAGATGATTCAAATGATATTTCTTCACCAGACATATTACATGCCAGTGAGACTATTCATATATATATATATATATATATATATATATATATATATATATATATATATATATATATATATATATATATATATATATATATATATATATATATGTGGTGTGGTCATGGGTCATGTGACAGGAAAAGACTCTTCTGGTTTCAAGTAACCACTTTCTTAGCAAACAATTATGACCTTTCCAATATCTGCATCCCAGAGAGATGTAGAGATGTCTACTGGGAATTATAGAAAATTAAATGAATGCTGCAACAAAATTGTTTCTTTAAACATTGTATTATTATACAAGGAAATTGATAGCGACCCAGTTGGTCCCTTTGGACCAGGTTGGTATTGAGGTATGGAAAATTGATTGACTTAGATCTGCCATTATATAGAATGACCTATGAAGCAAGGGGTTGTCCCAAAAATTCAACAACATATGGTATAGGTGGGTGGCCACACAGGGAGGAAGGCAAGGATCAGTTCAGTGTTGAGTGGCAGGGTGGGGACCATATTTGCCTCTACTCCTATAAATGCTTGTCATAGGTGCACTGGTGGAAGAGATACCCTGGTTATGGATTTGGTTGAGACGGAAATAACAATGCACTTTTATAGATTACTGTTAAGTTTTGTTTCTTGTGAAGTACTTGATTTATTTATGAACATGCTGTTGCCATACATGTAAAAGCAATAGCGATATTATACAATCTAAACACTATTATTTATTTTGAATATGTGGTATTGGAACCTTAAACTAAACTGTATGGATACTCTATTGTGCTGGATGAGTAATTGTCAGTCAAATTATCACATAAAAAAAAAACTAAAATAGTTTTAGAATGTATAAATATGTTGTGTGAATAAATTCATAGCAAAACATTTTATTTTAAATAGATAACAATAAATAAATACATATTTCTAAAAAAAAAAAAAAAAAACGAAGATTAGTTATATAATAGTAAATTAATTGGTACACTTCTAACATAACATTTCATTTTTTTTTTTATTTGCCCAGCTGACTTGAGTGTTTGTTTGAATCCACTGTGCAGACCTTTTGAGGAATAGTTGCACTACTACATGTATCTGATGTGCGTATCTTTCAGTCTGGGAAAGACATAAGCTCTGACAGCAGTTGACATGATATGTTCTTGATTGCAGAGTTTGGAGCAGACTACACCTATTTTTTATGAACATTTTAAAAAGATAACCTTCAAAAGTTTTCCTGTATTTCCCCCTACAATAATATACCAACTTAGTGCATCATAAATGTATGAGTTTCCTATTTTGTCAAAAGCAGCTTATATGTCCATCAATGTCAGTTAGATATTTCAAGAGGAGGGTCAAGTAAAGTGCTCCCCTCTCAAAAAGTGAACCCTTTATTACTAGGCACTTGACTCTTTTGCACCTCTGATACCTAGGGGCATGTGGAGAAAATGTGTTGTTCTCTATGCAGTATTCTGATGCTAGCAGGTACCTTATTACCTCCTTGCTAGTGAACTGGTTAATAGACCTATTAGATACAGGGAGGAGGTAAAAATCCATTTGCCAACTGGATACCAAAAGCTCACCTAGCAGCGTTCCATTGGCTAAAAGGTGAAACAGAAAAATGGTCTATTATCAACTTTAATGCATATTTAATTCATATTAACCCGTTGTTAAAATAACTTACCATGCTGGGAGAGTGCTCCCTATGCACTCCCAGCACGGTAGCCTGCAGGTACCTAAAAGCTCCCAATGCATACTAGCTATGAGGATCTTTCCAATTATGTGATGACTGTGACAGCCAGTCATGGCAGTCACATGATCATAAACCCTGTCTCGCCTGCTGGCATCTCAAACAAGGCCCAGGAGGAGCAGGCACCAATGGGTTAAGTAATTTTTTTTTTGAGTTTGGATTTTTTTTAACTTGCTAAAATAGGGTTAAACCATATTTCAACAGTTATGCTTATAAATATTAATCTGTGACCACTAAATATGTAGGATTCACATAAACCTTAACATCAAACTTTTTCGTCTCCATGGCAGCCTTTGCCTAAGTAGTGGCTGGTTTTAGGTTAAAGCTAAACTCTTGTAGACCCTGAACAGCAGGGATGGAGTATGAGCGAAAGAAGCAGCACAGAATCAGTTCATGTGCTGACAAAAAGTATACTAAAAGGAGCGACAGAAAGATGAGCTCAACACTGTGCTGTTTCTTCTTTCATTGCCCGGTCAGAGGCTGAGGTGGGTCAAGGATGACCTGGATTTAGAGGAAGCGAGTTGAAATAAAGCCATCAGAAGGAGGATATCTAGCGGTGGAAAAAAAGTACTATGGTGCAAATCGTTGGATTGAAGATGAATATTGCAGCAAATGCTGGTTTTGTTACATTATCTTTTGTTAAATGCTTAAATTACACTAAGTAAGCAGAGCTCTTTTGCCAATGTTTAACCTTTTGTTTTGCATGTTTTTGCTGCTGTAGGACGAATGAACAGGTTTTGTGAGCTAACGTCTAGACAAATGTTTCACTTAATCTGCTTTCTTTATATAACTTTCTTTTTTAGTTTATTATTATTATTATTTTTTTTTTTTTACTGCACTATGTATTGATCTAAAATAAAACACTGTAAAAATGAAATGACACTGAAAAACTTCTTACTCCTTCTTTTATTTTCCACACTCATCTGTGCCTCTGAGGAGAACGTAAACACAAAAACATCTAGAAAGCTGGGACAGCAGTAGGAGGCATTTTTCAAGCTCTGTAAAGAATTTCTTTTGATATTTAGTTTTTTCTCAATCTGTATAAAGTGGAATAGTGTCTCAGCATACAGTAGGGGAATATTTGTCCCATCAAGTGGAAAGCACACTTTTTCTTTTAGAAATTTCTGTTAACATTTTATAAGGTAGTTTGCATCTTACTTAGCATTCGTGTGACAAAACCAATTATTTTATCCATATACCTAAGGGGACAAGTGTAAGTTTGGTTTTGCTTCAGGTAAAATAACATGGCCAGAGGGATACAGTAACACATGTAAAAATTTAGAAATTAAGCTTACTTTGGAAATAACAATAACTCAGGGCAGGAACCAACCAGCAATTTTCACTATGCATTAGTCGAAGCCTGATTGCGCCTTTATAGATACCAGCTAAATGTTGGGCATTCCAGGTACATAAAAGCAAACTGTATGCAAAGTCTTGTAGATTGTAAGAAAATAGCCACAGCCTGGATAGTAAAGTGTGTTCCTTGGCAGCATACTGCCATGAAGGACCATTTCTCTTTTTATAGAAATAGTAGTCTCCCCGTAGAGGTCCCACAAATACCCGGTTGAGTCAAATATATAGCTTTCCATGCAGCAAGCTCATGCTCCTTGCTGATGGGAATGCTCTAGCTCTGATACAGCAGGGGACAACAGAAGGGCCATTCCCTGCAGCATGCTGGTAGGGGATAGGCTTTTCCAGTCATGTTGTGACTGCTTTCTGAAGAAAACCAACTGCTAAATTTTAGACACTTTTTATTTTCATGTGCCAATTATGTATCTATTTTTTTTTTTTTTAATAAAACTTCAGGTTAGGTAACATTTTGAGATTTTTTTTGAAAAATGAAAGAAAAAAAATGAAGGAAAACAATAAAATGCAAAAAAATAAATGGAATAAAAACAGGATAGTTGCTAGCTACCATGCTCAGAATCTTATGATGTTTTTGAATGTATTCCATTTAGTGCATTGAATTCCTTAGCATTTTAAGCAGTTGCTTACAATTTTACATTTCCTTTGAATTACTTCTCATTGTCCATCTAGATTGTAAGATTGTATGAGCAAGGCTTTCTCCTGTATTTTATCTTGTTATTACTGTATAGATTTTGCTTTCTAGCTTGTCACTGCCAACATTTTATATGTTTGTATTATTTATATTCTCAATATATCCAGTGTGGTTGAAACTGATTATGTTTACTAAATAATTTAATAAAAAATGATAATAATAATAGAATGCATTAATTAGCAAAAAAAGAGTATATGTTAATGTGGCAGAATGTTCTTAGTGTAGGCAGCATTTCTCTAAGCAGAAACATTATAAGCTTTGATCTGATTTGTAAAGAAAAAAGCTTTCTACTTCTCATAATAGTAAGTACACTGTACCCATGTACAATGTTAAAAGTAGTGGAAAGTGGGCGTGGCCTGACCTTGCATGGAGTAGGACGTGTGTCTCCGGAGCTCCGCCGAATGATCCTGTCTCCCACGCTGATCCTGTGACACCACAGCACAAATACTTACCTGAATACGTCTGGAAGGCTTCCCTTCACCCCGGTGGACATGTCTCCCTCGAAATCCCAGCGATCGGCGGCAGCGCGGCTGTCTCAATACCGCCGACATGTGAGTGAGGAGGGGGAGGAAAATGGCGGCGCGGAGGAGACGGGAGGGCCGCGTGCAGCGGGAGACATGGACAGGCTTCTTGAAGCCATTACATTGTGCCGCACGTCCCTTACATCCCAAATTGAAAAAGTGCAAATGGACATCTCTTTAATAAGGCAGGATTTTCAGAAGCTGCGTGACCGGGTGAGGGAAACTGAGACCCGCATTAGCAATGTGGAGGACGCTCTCCCGCCACTGCAAAATGATGCTGACCACATGCAGAAGCAAATAGACCTCCTGCTTTCTAAGCAGGACGAAATGGAAAATCGCATACGCAGATGCAATATCCGACTGATTGGTCTTCCGGAAGGGGCTGAAGGTAAAGACCCCACAACTTTTCTGGAACAATTGCTGATAACTACCTATGGCCGGGAGTCTTTTTCCCCCGTGTTGACGGTTGAGCGCGCGCATCGTATGCCTGCCAGGCCTCCACCTCAAGGTGCACCCCCGCGCACATTCATTGCAAAACTCCTGAACTATAAGGATAGAGATGCTGCCCTGCGCATGGCTCGGGAAAAGGGTAACATCCCTATAGGAAATACTAAAGTTGCAATCTTTCCTGATTTTTCAGCGGATGTCCAGAAACGCCGACAGAGTTTCCTGGAGGCTAAAAGATTGCTGCGTGCACAACAAGTGAAATACTCTATGCTATTCCCAGCGCGCCTCAGGGTGGAGGCAGGGGACCGGGCACTTTTCTTTGAACAACCCAGGGAGGTCATAGCATGGTTGGAACGCAGAGCGCCTCGGGATAGAGCTGACTAAGAACCTGTGGGACGGGTGAGCTTAAAACTTTTTTTACTTTTCCCCTGGTGTCCTGAAAATATACCTGATCCCTTTATCCTGCTCCAGCATCCCTAGGATGCTTGCATCTGTGGCGTCCGATACTCTTATGCCTTTTCTACTTTGGGATATGCTGGACTTTCCGATTCTGGACCTAATAGGGGAAGAACTTTTACGCATGCTGATGGTGTCAACGTTCATGGAACGAATTTTTTCCTTTTTTTCTTCGTGTCCATATTGAGGGACTTTTTCTGCAATACATGCCTGTTAGTTTATTTCAACAATTTTGGGGGGGGGGGTTTTTCCTTTTTTTTCTCCCGGAGCAAGGGGAGACATGTTAGTCCTACGGAATGATTGCAGGGTGCAGCGGAAAACTGCTCTATTGTCTGCTGGGACTTCTTATTGCCATGGGGGAGTTGGTCACTGGGACCGGACAGCAACTGACACTTTTGCCTCTCTACCCAGGTCACCGCTGTGTGCTGTTATGCAGGGTGCTCTACTTTACCTGGCCTTCTGGTACCGGTGGCCACGACCCTTTTTCAGATTTATTGTTCTAGGTTTTCTTTCTAATTCACTGAAACTGGTTTTCCCAGCCAGGCATGTTTGGTTTTTGAGGGAATATACCCGCACAAGTTGGGGCAGGTGCAGGGTAGGGTGGGGGGAGGGGGGTGGATTGGTTTGGGTTTATATACAGAAGAGTAATATGAACAAGCTGGAGTACGTACTTGGATTATGTGTGGCTTTTGACGACTGTTTTTTGCAACTACTGACTAAGTAGTCCCTATATGGGCTCGATCAAGCACAATTGTATTGGGGTGCGCTTACAGGAGGGCTGTTAGGGGGAAAGCTGAACGCACTCATTACTGTATATGACTCTATATGGCATCTATACGATTTTTTGTTTGGAACGTGAGGGGCCTGCGTGATAAAATTAAGCGCGCGGCAGCCTTCACGTTCCTCAAGAAGCAAAGGGCGGAGGTGATGGTGTTGGTTGAGACCCATGTGGAGGGTGGACTGCAGATGGCCCTTAAGCGCCCTTGGATTGGGTGGGCATTTCATTCCACCTACACGTCTCACTCGAGGGGAGTTTCGGTACTTGTAGCTAAGTCTGTCCAATTTGAACTTTGCGAAGTTCTTACTGACCCGCAGGGCAGGTTTGTTTTTCTGCATGCTAAATTGTATGGGGAACCCTACCTTATTATGGCCTTTTATATCCCCCCTCCATTTAACATGGCGTTGGTTGTTGAGGGACTGTCTTTTATGTCCAGACACCCGGCGGTTCCTGTTATCTGGCTGGGGGATTTCAACACTACGCTTAATCCTTCCCTAGATAGGCTCAAACCCCCCTAGTTGATGGTGGGGCAGGTTGGGACCACTAGGCTGTCCAGGCTCTTAGCCACCATTCATCTTGTGGACACTTGGAGACACAAATTCCCTCAAAAGAAAGAGTATTCATGCTTCTCACCCACACATGGTTCTCTATCACGTATTGATTTTATATTAATATCTCAACAACTCACTCCCAGACTCAGGGAAGCATTGTTTTGCCCCAGACTACTTTCGGACCACAGCCCCTACTCTATAGTGCTTGATGTACCCCTGGGTAGGCCTCCGCGGGCGTGGCGGTTAAATCCGTTCTGGCTGACATTATTACCCGACAATGGCACTATTGAGGCGGAGTGGATAAGATTTTTTGAGGACAATGACCACACGGCCTCGGATCCGGCCGTGTGGGATGCATTTAAATTACATGCTCGTTCGGTACTGACTACCCACATTAATAGGCTCAAGGCTGATTCGGCTACTGCCTTTGCTGGGGCTGAAGCGGATTTGAGCTCAATGGAACACACCTACATAAACGACCCGTCTACAGCAAACGCCGATGCACTTAGACTACAGTCGAGAGTGGTTTCCCAACTGCACCATGACAAGGCCCGACAGAAACTTTTTTTTACCAAACAAAAATATTTTGAATCTGGGGAGAGAGCTGGTAAGTTGCTAGCATACTTAGTGCATAAGAAAGACAGACCCCCGATTGTTATCTCTTTGCGTGGACAAGGAGATACAATGATCACGGACCCTTCTGAGGTAGTGGCTAGATTTCGGGACTTTTTTGCGGACTTATACACCACTACAGTATCCGACGACACCACTCAGATGGACAGCTTTCTAGCTCAGGTTTCCCTCCCCCAAGTCACTGAGGAACAGGTGCAGGCTTTGGAGGCCCCCCCTGACCACTGATGAAATAGTGTGTGCTATTGCGGAATTTGCAAGATCCAAGTCACCGGGGTCAGATGGTCTTCCCATTGAATTTTACTCCTGTTATCAAGAAATACTGGCGCCTCGGCTTCTCGCCCTCTACAGGAGTCTTTTTGATACACTGACACTGCCTCCATCCATGAGGGAGGCAACGATAGTGTTAATACCCAAGCCTGGAAAAGATCCAGGTTTCCCAGAATCCTACCGCTCAATCTCCCTATTACAGGTTGATATTAAGATTTTAGCTAAGCTACTTGCTACTCGATTGAACGGAGTGATCCTTACCCTGATCCAGGCTGATCAAGCGGGCTTTATGCCGGGTCGGAATACGTCGTTCAATCTACGCAGGCTCTATATTAATTTACAGGCAATGCATGAGGCGGTGGGTGAGCGGGTGGTGGTGTCCCTTGACACGGCCAAGGCATTTGACTCTGTGGAATGGGGGTATTTGTGGAGGTGTCTCGAAGGATACGGCTTCGGCCCTAACTTTATTCGGTGGGTGAAACTATTGTATCATCACCCTACGGCCAGGGTGGTGGCAAATGGGTGGTCCTCCCGGGCGTTTGACCTCAGTAGGGGTACCCGGCAGGGGTGCCCACTGTCCCCACTACTTTATGCCTTGGCTGCAGAACCTTTAGCGGTGTCGATCCGTACAGACCCTGAGATCAGGGGACTGACGGTGGGTCAACTAACGGAGAAAATCAGTCAATACGCTGATGACACGCTGTTATACTTGGCAGACTCTGGCCCTTCCCTCGCAAAGGCCCTGCACATGATAGAGGGGTTTGGTAGCTTTTCCGGTCTTCGTATAAACTGGGAAAAATCCCAAATCTTACCTATTGACAGTTTTCCACAGTCAGAATCTCAGGCCAGCCTGCCTCTTCAGCGAGTGGGAACTATTAAATATCTGGCTGTATTTATCTCTAGGACTCCGGCAGATTATATTGCACTGAATATAGAACCTTTATTCTCCCTAGTGCGCACCAAGCTTCAAGCCTGGGCTCGTCTCCCCCTTGGGGTTTGGGGGCGCGTTAATCTTATTAAAATGGTTTTATTACCTAAAATACTGTATGTGCTGTGGCACGCCCCGGTATACTTACCGCTAAAATATTTTAAATCCCTTGAAAGTCTTCTTAGACCCTTTGTATGGGGGAATAATAGGCACAAGCTTGCTTGGCAAGCTTTGAAAAGCCCGACTGATATGGGGGGCATGGCTCTTCCAGATCTAAATCACTACTATGTTGCCTCACAACTGTCTCAACTTTTTCATGTGGACAAGACTGATAAACAACGGTTTCTTACCCTTCTCTGCCCCACCTGGGCTCAAATTGCAGATGATCCGATAGCTGCTGTCTCGACGGGGGCTGGGATCTCTGCACTAGAGCCAGGTAAACACTCCATGCTTTTTCACTACAGAAGGATTTGGGATCTGGCATCCACTAAACTGAATGTTATGTCCCCAAATGACTATACACCACTTTGGCATAACAAACAATTGCCAGAACTTCAAAAGATCCAGAGTGTTCAGTTATGGGTGTCGAGGGGCATATACTACATGCATCACCTGCTTCACCATGGCACTATTAAAACATTCCAGACGCTGCAGGAGGAATTTGGTATTCCAAACACTATGCTATTTCAGTACCTTCAGGTTCAGCATGCACTCAGGGCACAATTTCCGCAGTCATTGCCTCAGCCTGCTCCCAACCCTATTGTCGCCATAGTGAAGGATACTGATCCCAAAAAGCTTATCTCGTGCTTCTATGGTATGCTTGCGGCCCCCATCTCGGCGAGACTGGCATATGCCCTAAAGTCCCGCTGGGAGGGTGATGTAGGTGAGCTGACAGATGAGGAATGGGAGGAGGCCCTGGAGACGTGCAAGCTGGTGTCCCCTAGGCTCCAAGACAGGCTTTCCCAAATTTACATGGTGCATAGAGCGTACCTCACCCCCCTTAGGACCGCCAAATATAATACGAATCAATCTGTGTTCTGCCCGATATGTACTGTTGAGACTGGGACATTTTTCCACCTTATCTGGTCTTGCCCCAAACTGGAAAGTACCAAATACTCTAAGGTAACAATGAATTATTTACACTTAGTAATACAATAGATATCAAGCACAATATTTTTAAAAACATTTTTATTAAATTAATAGATAAGATCAGTCTAAACGTATTAAATTTATTCTAGAACAATACCGATGAAAATGTAAGACTCTAAAGCCCCGTACACACGAGAGGACTTATGTCCGACAGACTTCCGAAGGAGTTCTGCCGGAGTTCTGCCGGAGTTCCGACAGAGTTCTGATGGACTTTTCGGCTGAGCGGACTTGGCCACACACAATCACACTAAACTCTGACGGATTCGAACGTGATGATGTACGACTGGATTCGAATAAGGAAGTTCATAGCCAGTAGCCAATAGCTGCCCTAGCGTCGGTTTTAGTCCGTCGGAATAGCATACACACGAGCAAATTTTTCGAAGGGACCGGGTCCGGCGGAGTTCCGTCGGAAAAATTTGAAGCATGTTCCATATTCTAAAGTCCGTCAGACTTTGGTGAATCAAAAGTCCGTTGCAGCCCACACACGATCGAATAGTCTGACGGAATCAGTCTGTCGGACTTTGGATGTTGAAAAGTCCGCTCGTGTGTACGGGGCATAAGGGGTCAATTCACGAATTACCCTTTTTTTGGGATGTAGACAGCCCAAGGTATTTCGTAAGAGGCATGGCAAGTTTTTTTAAATGAAAATGAATACATTTAGAAAATAGTTTTTGTTCACATTTAAAAAAAAAAATTTTTTACATACTGTCACTAGAGCAGCATAGCATTATCATATAACTGATGTCGCAGTAATCAGGGACACCGGCTGTAATTCCTTTAAATATAGTGCCTGGGTGTTCCCTTTAGTTTGCTTGTAAAGTGGCATGAAAAAAGAAAAAAAAATTAAAAAATGAGTCAAATCACATTTAAACTGACTTGTGTTTGCAATTGCCGGCCCAGGTATTTAAAAGAAATAAAGCAAAAAATGGTGTTGGGTCCCCATTCCCTACAAAGCCCTTTAGGTCTGGTATGGATTTTAAGGGGAATCCCATGCCAAAATTAAAAACAAAAATGGTGAGGGGTCCCACTAAAATCCATATCTGAGCATACAGCCTGTCAGGAAAGGGGGGCGAGCAAGCGCCACCCCTCCAACCATACCAGGCCACATACCTTCAACATGGGGATTGGGTGCTTTGGGGCAGTCCCAAGCACCTTGTCCCCATGTTGATGGGAAAGTCACCAGGTGTTCCCTGGCCCTTACCTATTTAAGAACTGTCACCAGGCAGAGTAGGCATTTTGTGGTTAGCCTTTGATGCAGACGGAGCTTTTTTTTTATGGTCCTGCAGGGCGGTGGTGATTGATGATGGATCTGCATCGGGGATATTGTTTATTTTTATTTTTTATAAAGGACTTGTCAAAAACCTACTTCTACTGTTTTTCTTTATTTGTGACACTTTTTTTGTGAATAAATACTAATTCAGGTGTTTGCCGAATGGGTTTGGGCCAAACATTTGCTGTGCCCAAACCATTCGCCAAGCTCTACTCAACAATCCTTTTCCTCTCTCTGATGACCACCTTATTAGGTTCACTCTCTCATTGTCTTCCTCCTCCTTGCTTTTCAACTACCTAACAGTTACCCGTAGAAAACGTTGCCATCTTAACCCTTCTTTTTTTTCTGCAACTTATTGTCTTTATGACAAAATCTCAGCACTGTCCTGTCCCAACCTGGCCACTTCTGTCATCCATTCTGGACAAATTGGACCCTCACTACACACAGAATCAGGCCCTGACCGCTACAAGCCTGGCATACAGACAATACCAGAAGCCTCAAAAAACATAGCCACACTATTGAGTGCCTGTTCCAGCAAGACTTCAACTAATATCAACCAACATAAATCTGCCCTCACAAAATACAGTCCCTGCCTCCAAGTAGACCTATTTTATCACTCTCATTAACACCTTCTCATGCAGTCCCCGTCAACTCTTTTCTACCTTCAACTCTCTACTTTGCCCTTCATTACCTCCACCCACTAACTCAATCACTGCGCAGGAGATCGGTAGTCACTTCAAAAATAAGATTGAAACAATTAGTGACTAAATCTATACTCCCTCACCTTACACTCCTTGTCTACCTGCACAATCAATATTTCCCTTGTTTAACCCAGCTACTCTAGAGGAAGTCACTAAACTTTTTTCTTACACTCACTTAACCACCTGCCCCCTGGACCCTGTACCCTCCAAATATTATGGTCACCCTCTGTCTCTATCCTACACTCTTTAACTCATATCTTCAATCTCTCCTTTTCTACTGGCCTCTTTTCCAACCCTCTAAAACATGCACTAGTTATCCCCATACTTAAAAGGCCTCACTGGACCCCACCAATCTTAACAACCTAAGACCTATATCCTTATTCCCTTTTGCTTCCAAACTCCTTGAACATCTAGTCCACGACTGGCTGAGCTTCCATCTCATTGAGAATAACCTTCTTGGTCCCCTTTAGTCTGAATTTTGCCCACAACACTCCACAGAAACTGCTTTCCTAAAACTCACAAATGTCTAACAGCTAAAACCAACAGTCACTATTCTATACTCTTACTTGTGGACCTCTCCACAGCCTTTGATGCAGTTGACCACCATATTCTTGTTCTCCGTGACTGGACACACATACCTTCAGTGTCACTTACAACTCTACTTCCTCCTCTCCTATTCTTCTTAGAGTTGGGGTACCCCAAGGTTCGGTCCTTGGACCTCTCCTTTTCTCGATCTACACCTCTTTACTGGGTTAGCTAATAGCTTCCCATGATTTCCAATACCATCTCTATGCTGAAATTTCGTAATAGGGATAGTGATCTCTTCCCTTCCTCTTTCAACAGGGGGAGGAGAGAGGTCGTAGTAATTTCTAGGATTGCACTGATACTAGTATTGGTATCGGTGCCAATACCGAGCATTTGAACGAATACTTGTACTCGTGCAAATGCTCTGATGCTTAACCCGATACCTGGGCAGTCAGGGGTGGTTGGTGCGGCGGTAGAGGGAGTTACAAGCACCAATCTCCCTGTATAGATTTCAATAAAGCGGCTAACAGATGCTTCTCCCCCCTGGGGCTTTCAGCTGCTTTATTGAAATCTATACAGGGAGATCGGTGCTTGTAACTCCCCCCACCACTTCCATGCTCCTCCGCTGTGTGCTCCTCCAGTCCCCCTCTGTATGCTCCTTCGGTCCTCCTTCAGTCCCCCTCCATGTCTGCTGTACTCCTCCAGTCCCCCACCGTGCTTCTCCAGTCCCCCTCCATGTCCTCTGTGCTCCTCCAGTCCCCCTCTGTGTCCTCCGTGCTCCTCCAGTCCCCCTCCATTTCCTCCATGCTCCTCTGGTCCCCTTCTGGCCCCCCCCTGCCCGGATCTGTCAGGATGGAGAGCGGAGGAAGGAGCTGATTAATCTGTCATTTAACGCTTCCTTCCTTTTCTGAATGCACAGTCAGTAAACACAGATTCTGTCCATTGATAACTAAGCAGAGTAAACTGTGTTTATGATGATTTTGTTTATGTGTCTACAGTCCCTTTCCCTGTCTCAAAGGGAGTTCCATGCGTCAGAGGGGGCGGAGTCACCGGGTGGCCCCACCCTCCATTATAAAAGAACTGTCAGAAGAAGAGAAGCGTCACACAGCGGGAGCTTCCCATTGCGCAGAGCGGCCCCTGAACCAAGAAGAGACGCCATGGAGGAAGATGCCGGATGAGAACACCGGACCAAGAAGAAGCGGATCGGAGAAAGAAGAGGATCGGGGGAAGAAGAAGATGGAGGAAGAAACCGAAGGATGAAGAAAAGAAAGAAGATGAAAGAAGACTTTAATAAAGGAATTTTCAAAGACCATCTCCTGTCATTTTTAACACTTTGTCACTTTTTTGGTGAAATGGAAGGGGTACTTTTGTACCCCCTTACCATTTCACACAGGGGGGAGGCCGGGATCTGGGGGTCCCCTTGTTAAAGTGGAAGTAAACCCATGGATTTAAACAGTTAAAAAAAAAGGCATGCCAGGAATGCTAACTGCACATTGGCTGTGCTCTCAGCCAAACTATCAAACCATCCAATGGCTGGTGTCATAACGAATCACATGTGCAGCACCATAGCAGTTGAAGATTAAACAGAGGCAAAGATGGCAGCTTCCTTGGCTGAAAACGATAGGGGAGTTTACTTCCACTTTAAAGGGGGCTTCCATATTCGTTAATCCCCCCACCCACAGACCCCCACAACCACCGGCCAGGGTTCTGGGGATGAGGCCCTTGTCATCATCAACATGGGGACAAGGTGCTTTGAGGGGCTACCTCAAAGTACCCTCCCAATGTTGAGGGCATGTGGTCTGGTATGGTTCAGGAGGGGGGGGGGGCGCTCTCTCGTACCACCTCTTTTCCTGCGGCCTGCCAGGTTGCATGCTCGGATAAGGGTCTGGTATGGATTTTGAGGGGACCCTCATGCCATTTTCTTTTTTTTTTTTTTGGCGCAGGGTTCCCCTTAAAATCCATGCCAGACCTGAAGGGCCTGGTATGGATTTTGAGGGGGACCCCCACGCCATTTTTTTGGGCACGAGGTTCCCCTTAAAATCCATGCCAGACCTGAAGGACCTGGTATGGATTTTGAGGGGGACCCCACACCACTTTTTTTTTGGCACGGGGTTCCCCTTAATATCCATACCAGACCCTAAGGACCTGGTATGGAATTTCCGGGGACCCCCACGCATTTTTTTTTCTTAATTTTTTTTTCTTAATGCTAATGACTTAACATGACCTGTGTACAATGCAAATAGCCTTAAAAAAAAACCCATAGAAGACGTACACCATTAGAATCCTACTATAGCTTGTAGTCAAAATATTCGACCATGAATGTATGATTGCAGCATCATAAGTGAGTTTCACTGCTCCGTCGAATCTTCTTTAAACATTCCGACAGACACCATAAGCCTTCAATAACAGATTCGACCGTAATTCATTTGGATTTTCAGACGAATGCAAGTTTTTAACGAAAAATGAAATAAATAAAAACTGAATAAATGTATTTTTCGGACGAAAACGAAATTCCGAAACAAAATATTTCAGTCTGCACATGTCTAGTCATTGGTGAGTTTTAGTAGGGCAGTTTCAGTGGAATGTTGTGAATGGAAGCTGGACTGTAGGGGGTCGAGAAGGTTAATGTCCATGAGGTAGCGATTCGTTCGGTCATGGAGTTTAGGATAGAGTGGGAAGGTGGTTGCAGTATTTGTGAGGGGAGAGGTGGGCCATGGAGAGGAGATTATCAACTTCATCGCTGGTAACTGGGCAGAAGGAGGAGAGTATTGAGTGTAGTGTTGGACCTGATGTGTTGGGTAGGGGAGGAAGTTGAATGCTGGATATCTCCTTGCAAATTGTGTCAATTTTGCTTTTGAAATAGTTGGCAATCTGTTGAGCGGTAAGCAAGTTGGTGGGTGGGGGCAGTTGGGGTGAAGTAAGGAATTAAGGGTAGAAAAGAGTTGACAAGGTTTGGATGAGTTGGTTTTGGTGAGAGTATTGTATTAGATTTGTTTAGCAGTGTGGAGGCAGGAGTTTTATTTGAGAAGGGCAGATTTGTAGAGGGTCAGGTTCTTGCAGGGATCGCTCAAGAGCATGGCTGTGTCTCTTAAGACTTATGGTGCCGTCTGTTTGCCAGGGTTGTGGCAGATGGGGCCTGGTTCTGCATGTAGAAATAGGAGCAAGTACGTCTAGGGAGGATGACAACGTGTTGTTGTAGATGGAAGTGGTTAGGTCTGGGCAGAACAGGGGTGCGATTTTGTCATAAAGGCCTTCAGTAGCAGAATGAAGAAGGGAAGGTTTGAGGTTGCAAAGGTTTCTGTGGTTTGTGGGTTGGCAGCCTGGGAGGTAGGAGACAAAGAGAGTTTGAAACGGATAAGGTTGTGATCAGAGAGAGGAAAGGGGGTGTTAGAGAGGTTGCAGGGAGTGAAGCGATGGGAGAATATGAGGTCAAGAGTATTGCCGTTGGAGTGAGTGGTGGTTTGTGTCCATTGTGTTAGGTTAAAAGAGGAGAATTGGTTAAGTAGTTGAGAAGTGGTTGCAGTATTAACCCTTTCATGACTAAGCCTATTTTTGGAATTTGGTGTTTACAAGTTAAAATCCATATTTTCTACTAGAAAATTACTTGGAACCCCCAAACATTATATATATTTTTTTAACAGGGACTCTAGAGAATAAAACGGCGATTGTTGCAATATTTTATGTCACACGGTATTTGCGCAGCGGTGTTTTAAATGCAACTTTTTGGGAAAAGGGACACTTTTATGAATTAAAAAAAACCAAAACAGTAAAATGATCCCATTTTTTTGCATAATGTGAAAGATAATGTTACGCCGAGTAAATAGATACCAAACATGTCACACTTTATAATTGCGCGCACTTGTGGATTGACGACAAAGTACGGTACCTAAAAATCTCAATAGGCGACGCTTTAAACATTTTTTACGGTTACCAGGTTAGCGTTACAGAGGAGGTCTAGTGCTAGAATTATTGCTCTCGCTCTGACGATCGCGGCGATACCTCACATGTGTGATTTGAACACCGTTTACATACGCGGGCGCGACTTCCGTATGCGTTTTCTTTGCTTTGCGAGCTCGCGGGGACGGCGGGCGCTTTAAAAAAAATTTTTTTATTTTTTTATTTATTTTACTTATTTTAAAATGACTAAATTGTTTAAAAAAAAAAAAAAAAAATTGATCACTTTTATTGCTGTCACAAGGAATGTAAACATCCCTTGTGACAGTAATAGGCGGTGACAGGTACTCTTTATGGAGGGATCAGGGGTCTAAAAGACCCCCACCCCTCCTTTACACTTCAGTGTATTCAGATCGCCGAAAACGGCGATTCTGAATACCGGATATTTTTTTAAAACCGGCGCCATTGGCAGCCGAGTAAACGGGAAGTGACGTCATGACGTCGCTTCCGTGTTTACTATGAGGAGACTGGAACGAAGCCTATTACGGCTTCGTTCCAGTTCCTCCCCAGCGGCCGGAGGCAGTGCAAGTTGAATCGGTGCTCCCGATCGAACGGGAGCACCGGTAACAGCGGCGGGAGGCGGCGGGAGGGGGGGACGTCCCCTCCCGCTCCTCCGGCATAACAGCCGAGTGGCTTTTAGCCGCATCGGTTGTTATGGCTGGATAGCCAATCGCCCGCTGAACAAAACGGTACCGGGATGATGCCTGCAGGTGCGGGCATCATCCCGGTATACCCCCCCGGAAGCCGAGTACGCAGATCTGCGTACGCTCGGCGGGAAGGGGTTAACATTGATTGGAATGTTAAAGTCACCTAGGATGACGGCAGGTTCTTCAGAGGAGAGAAAGAAGGGTAGTCATACAGAGATGTCATCCAGAAAGTGTGAACTGGTCCAGGAAGCCGATAAATGACTGCGACCCTCAAACAAGATGGAGAGAAAAGACAAATGCAGTGAACTTTGAAAGAGCAGGGGGAAAGAGAGGTAGGTGTGGGAAGAACCTGGAAGGTGCATTGTGGGGAGAGGAGAAGTCAGACGACACCTCCTTTTTGTCTACTGGGTCTGGTGGAGTGAGTCCAGAGGAGGCCATTGTGGGACAGGGCAGCTGGAGAGGTAGTGTCGAATTCCTGGAGCCAGGATTCAGTAATAGCAAATAGATTAAGGGATTTGGAGAGGAAAAAGTAATTGACAGAAGCTAGTTTTTTGAACACCGAGTGGGCATTCCAGAGGGCACATGAAAGAGGGGGGCTGATTTGTGGAATCAGGGCTATTGGGATGAGAAGGTGGGAGTTACGAGGTAGACAGACAATTTTTGCAGTGGGAATTGGGTGTGAGAGGGCCGAATTTGGTGCGATGTCCCAGACATTAGGAGTAGTAGAAGGGTGAGGGTGTTAAGAAGGGAGTGGGATTTATAGGAGGACATTGGAGTGGAAGTGGTGATACTGTGTGGGTTTAGAATGAGCAGGAAGTGATAAGTGCAGTAATATTGAGTGGGCAGAAGAGAGGGAGATATGTATAGGTTGGGGGCTGGAGAGGGGGGGTAAAGAAATGAAAGTTTGAGGAGAGAGGACGTTATAGCAAAGATTAGTGTGAGCATGTTGGAGGGTGGATGGAAATAGAAGGAAGGCTGAGGAAAGTTAGAGGATGAAGGGGAACTGTGTGTAAAATAGGTGTGGAACACTAATGTCTGTACTTGCTTTTTTGTAGCAGTGCCTTAGTCAAAGTGCCCGTGTACAAGTGTCAAACACATGTACAAGTGCCAATGTATCGGTAGTTGTACTCGGTCCTTATAAAGTAGTATCAGTGCAACCCTAGTCATTTCTGAACTCAGAAATAATGAATGGATTACTAACAGCAGGTGTAGATCCATCCATTCAGTTTCACCACTTTGGAAAATTTTTTTTAACCCTTTCTCCACTCCTTTTTTCCTACACATGTGATATAAACGCTAACTCTGTAGTTGAACAATATATCAACCCTTCATCTCCCTTTTCCTGCACATCTGCACATTAACTTATTTAACCACTTAAGGACCGCCGTATTGCCATTGTACGTCATCACAATGGCACAGGCAGGCACAAGCACGTACATGTACGTGCCTGCCTTCCAGCGGATGGGGGGTCCGATCGGACCCCCTCCCGCTGGATACGGCGGTCCGGTTCGCTCCAGGAGCGATCCGTGATGAGGGGATAGCCGTTGGTTTCTGGCCACCCCCTCTGGATCGCTCCTGGCCAATGACAAGCTTCCTCCCACTGTGTATTGTTTACACAGGAAGGAGGAAGTGATGTCATTCTCCTCGGGGCGGTCTTTTTGACCGGATTACGAGGAGAAGACTAAAAGTAAGTGCACCAAAACACTACACTGACACATAGGTACACATAGGTACACAAACCCCCCCCCCCCGATCCCCCCCGATCGCCCCCCGATCCCCCCCCGTCACAGTGTCACTGATTGCATTGATCATTTCTTTACTGATCACTGCATTCAGTGTCAGTTGTAACAGTTAAAACTATCAGGGCAGTTAGTGTTAGGTCCAGGGTAGCCCCCTATCACCCCCAATAAAGATTTAACCCCCTGATTGCCCCTAGAGTTAACCCTTTCACCCCCTTTTGCCAGTGTCACTAAGCGATAATTTTTCTGATCGCTGCATCAGTGTTGCTACTGTCGCTAGGTAGCTAGTTATTTTTTTAGGTTCACCGCCAGGTTTTTATAGCGCTAGGTACCCCGATATACTACCCAATAATGGTTTTAACCCCCTGATTGCCCCTAGTTAACCCTTTCACCCCCTTTTGCCAGTGTCACTAAGCGATCATTTTTCTGATCGCTGTATTAGTGTCGCTAGTGTCGCTAGGTAGCTAGTTTTTTTTTTAGGTTCACCGCCAGGTTTTTATAGCGTTAGGTACCCCCATATACTACCCAATAACGGTTTTAACCCCCTGATTGCCCCTAGTTAACCCTTTCACTAGCGATCACAGTGTAAGTGTCACTGGTGACGCTGGTTAGCCAGTTAGTTATTTAGGTTCCCCGTCAGGTTTTTATATAGCGCCAGGGACCCCCATATACTACCTAATAAAAATTTGAACCCCCTGATTGCCCCTAGTTAACCCTTTCACCACTGATCACCGTATAAGTGTTAAGGGTGACTCTGGTTAGTTTGCTTTTTATAGCATCAGGGCACCTACCATTTATTACCCAATAAAGGTTTAACCCCCTGATCGGCGGGTGATATCAATTAGGTTTTAGGGTCAGGGTCTGCGTCGCCCCAGGCAGCACTAGGTTAGTGCCAGTACCGCTAACACCCACACGCAAAGCATAAACCTCCTGTAGTGTTATAGAATCTGAACAGATCAATATCTGATCTGATCAGATCTATACTAGCGTCCCCAGCAGTTCAGGGTTCCAAAAAAACGCATTGTTAGCGGGATCAGCCCAGATACCTGCTAGCACCTGCGTTTTGCCCCTCTGCCCAGCCCACCCAAGTGCAGTATCGATCGATCACTGTCACTTACAAAACATTAAACACATAACTGCAGCGATCACAGAGTCAGGCCTGATCCCTGCGATCGCTAACAGTTTTTTTTGGTAGCATTTTATATTTAAATCCGGAAGGCAGTGCTTGGTTTTCGGGGTCCCGTACGTGGCTAGGCTCCCAAAAAGTCCCCCACATGTGGTATCCCCGTACTCGGGAGAAGCAGTAGAATTTATTTTGGGGTATAATTTGACTTATGCCCATAACATGTGTGAGCAATATATCATTTAGTGACAACTTTGTGCAAAAAAAAAAAAGTTTGTAATATTCCCGCAACTTGTGGCAAAATATAAAATATTCTATGGACTCAACATGCCTCTCAGTAAATAGCTTGGGGTGTCTACTTTCCAAAATGGGGTCATTTTGGGGGGTTTTGTGCTATTTTGGCATTTTATGGCCTTCGAAACTGTGATAGGTAGTGAGGAGTGAAATCAAAAATTTGCACCCTTAGAAATCCTGAAGGTGGTGATTGGTTTTCGGGGTGCCGTGCGCGACTAGACTCCCAAAAAGTCCCACACATGTGGTATCCCCATACTCGGGAGAAGTAGCGGAATATATTTTGGGGTGCAATTCCACATATAACCATGGCATGTGTGAGCAATATATCATTTAGTGACAACTTTTTGTAAATTTTTTTATTTTTTTTTTGTCATTATTCAATCCCTTAGGACAAAAAAAAAATTCAATGGGCTCAACATCTTCAGCAATTTCCTTGGGGTGTCTACTTTCCAAAATGGGGTCATTTGGGGGAGTTTGTACTGCCCTGTCATTTTAGCACCTCAAGAAATGAGATAGGCAGTCATAAATTAAAAGCTGTGTAAATTCCAGAAAATTTACTCTAGTTTGTAGACGCTATAACTTTTGCGCAAACCAAAAAATATACGCTTATTGACATTTTTTTTACTAAAGACATGTGGCTGAATAAATTTTGCCCTCAATGTATGACTAAAATTTAGTTTATTCGATTTTTCTTATAACAAAAAGAAGAAAATATCTTTTTTTTTTTAAATTTTTCGCTCTTTTTCCATTTATATCGCAAAAAATAAAAATCACAGAGGCAATCAAATACCATCAAAAGAAAGCTCTATTTGTGGGAAGAAAAGGACGCAAATTTCGTTTGGGTGCAATATTGCATGACCGCGCAATTACCAGTTAAAGCAGCGCAGTGCGAAATTGGAAAAATACCTCTGGTCCTTAAGGTGTTTATTGGTCCGGGGCTGAAGTGGTTAAAGAGGAGATTTTTTTTCCCATAATCAGACTCCTTTAAACCTATAAAGAAACATATGGAGGAAAACATTTTTTATACTTACCAGAAATGCCCTGTTTCTATGTAGTCCTGCTAATCTGCCACTTCTTGGTCCGCAGAGCTCCTTGTCACTTCCTCCCTCGCCTGTGCTCCTGGTAAATTATGTTTTATCATTTCCCAGGAGTCAGTACTGTGATCAAAAATCATGTTATTTCCTGACAGGAAATAACACGATTTAAGACGGATCACATCGCAATTTTTAAAAAGGGAAGGAATCCCTTTGTTGCCAGAACACATGTGGATGTCCTAGACAGAGCAGCCGGCATGAAGGAACTGCGATCTCAGCTGCTTGGAAGGTTAGGGATTCCTTGTTTTACTATGTTGAGATGTGTTTACTTATGTTGCCATAACAACGGGGTGGGACCTTCCCCGGTCGCCACCCATTGTTATGGCAACTTTAGAAACAATTGGTGCAATGGCCGCCGGTGAATCACGCATGCACGAGATCGAGAGGAGCATGCTGGCTAACCAGCATGCACCTCTTCAATGCTTATCCCAGAAGAGTTTTCAATTGGGCTTCACATGCCCACATTCACGATGGCAATGTCCACAACAGGAGGGACAAAGTTGTGAGTATTACATTTATATTTTAACAACATCCACTATCAGCCTGTATAATCATTTTTTTAAATTTAATAATGCATTATGCTCCGATCAATAAAAAAATAAAAAATTTGGCCGGAACTCTGCTTTAACTCCATCCTGCCACTGTCTGTGATCTCTATATTAACAACTTTAGATCTTCCTTCCTCTGTGTATGGCCTGTACAATAATGCATCTAATGCACCTCTACCAAGCTCCATGCTCAATATTAGCATGTTTCTTCAGATACAAAAATTGTGCCAAAAAAAATAGATCACCATTTTTTTCCTTATGATAGTAAAAAAAAAATGTGGTTGTTGAATATTACCAAAAGAAATTCTTAACTGTTTCAAAAAATTGTATAAAATAATTTGGGTACAACACTGTATGAACAAGTAATTGGTCAAAGTACAGAAAACCGAAAATTGGCCTGGTAACAAGGGGTTATTATAGGATTGTACCAATATCAAGAATGAAGGTGTTCTGGTAGATCATAATAGGCAATGCCAAGCTACAATTTCTAAAGCAAGCAAAATACTTTATTGTATTCTAAGAAGTAGAAATCCAAGAAAGAGAGGGATGTAACATTGCCCATGTACAAAGAAATAGACCTTATCTGGAATATGCAGTTCAGTTTTGGGCACCAGTTCACAAAATGATACTGATAAGAACCATAGGGAAGCTAAGCTATGAGGACAGTTAATTGAACTGAATGTATTCTCCCTTAAGAAGAGGCATTTCAGGTGATATGATTACCATGTATAAATACATAAATGGTCCATATAGTGAACTTGGTGCAAAGTTACTCACGTTAATTGCAAGGGATAAGCTTGCACCCTTTGCTTTTGGCAGAAAGCAGGTTTAACCTCTGCATATGGAAAGGCATCTTCACAGCAAATGTTGGCCATAAACAGTTTTTATTTTTACATTTTGGTGGAGGAATCCCCCTTGACAAGATATTGTATTCTTATAGCTGGACCTGCTGCTGGCAAAATACACTGAAGCTACTGATCAACATCCATTTTTCAGCATGTCCCTTTGACAGAAGTCAATAAAATGGTCAACTTCTGTTGAGCAAGGGTGGCCACATCCAATCAATAGAGCTGACTAAAACTAGTTCACAAGGGAGCTTATTCCACATTTCCACAGTTCTTAAACTGGTCATACACTGATTAAAATTCATCATATGAACGCATTCCTAAATGCACAGAATATAACTAGATATTAACATTCATAAGTAATAACACTAGGGATTGCTGATCCAGGGAATGTCTGATTGCCATAGTGCAGTGGTTCCCAACCTTAGTCTTCAAGTATCTCCAGCAGATTATATTTTCAGGATTTCCTTCACCTTTCCATTGTCAATTGTTTGCTATTTATGACAGCTATTTTTTCTAAGGTAAATTTTCACAATGTGGCCTGTTGGGTAAGCTTAAGGATTGTGATTGAGAACCACTGGAATGTGAAGTTCAGTTTTGGGCACCAGTTCACAAAATGATGTTGGGGAACTGGAAAGGGTGCAAAGAAGGGGAACCAAACTGATAAGAGCCAGGGAGAAGCTCAGCTATGAGGACAGATTAGTTGAACTGAATGTATTCTCCCTTAAGAAGAGTAATTTAGGGGATATTATTACCATGTTTTTTTCCCCTCTTGGTAGCAAATTGGACAATGCTTTATGAGAGGCTTTTTCTTTCCTTTAGGTCAACTATGGGTTATTTGTTTCTGTTGGTTGAACTGAATAGATTTGAATCTTTTTCTTTGATTTTAATCTGACTATTCATATGGTTGTAAAAACATGGTTTCCTTATAAGGCAAACCCAGACAGAAGATGTGCTTAACCTCAGTAACCCACAAAAGAGTAGCACTTTATTTGTAAAAATTAACATTTGACTCTTTATAAATATGGGCCATTATGTTTCTTCAGATTTTTTTTCAGCATGACACCTCTGGTAACACAGCACTGTTTTGGAATTTATAATATAGAAAAAGAATCAGTTTGCTCTTTATAACATGGTATCTCAAGCCATCTTTGTAAACAAAGCACTATATCAATCATGTGGCGCATTTTAGGATAGCTCTGGCTCCAGTGAAATATATTTTATTATACTGTTTGTGCCAAATTGCTTATTGCCAAGTCCTGAAAGTTCATTACAGACCATTTTACCAACTTCCAAAATGATGAGTAAATGTCCATGTTTATGCCTATAGAGAGGACCCCGTTTGGGCCAATGATCTCTTACATTTCTAGGTACATTAAAGCTGAATTCTGCTCAAATATATTCATGTTTTTCATGAATTATTATGTGTTTAATCCTTAGGGGTGTAATGCAGATAAATACTTACCTTATTCCCCACTCTTGTCTTCCCCTCCAGTTCAAGGATGGATGACAATTCCTGCAAAGCCACTCCTTTTGTCCCAATCATACAGCTGCCCCCTGATAGATGCAACACTTACAATGCCACTGCTGGTCCTACACTGTATGTGATTATGTTAAGGGCCTGCTGGGCTGGAGTGGAAGCCAGGAAGATCACTGCTATGGGAGTGAACATTAAGGTGAATATTCCTCTACAATACGCTCCCCGAGGCTAAACAAGTAGTAATTCATGTCAGGTTTGTATTGCTATGTGTGTTGACATAAAAGGGCAACTGCTTAATATGTCCTCTCTAACACAATCAACCACCTGACATGTGCTAGCTGTTCTCTTTAACACTTATATTCTGATTGACTGGGCGGCATTCTCCAATCAATTGCAGAACACAAGTCTATGCAATACTTACCAGAGACTAGTCTTTGACAAGGTGTAAAATCCTACCTTTATTTCTATATGTTAAATTTGACTCAGCGGAGCCAAACTTGGCAAAGCATGCATTAAACCTTCACTTTTTAGGTCATTTGCAAATAATGACAGCTACATTTGCATTTATTGTGCAAAAAAAGTCTGCTGTTAGTTGTGATCAAAAGAATCAGCAGCTCATACATTTTTATCTGCCTGATGATTTATACATGCATCACACAATTAAAATGTATTTAAACCTGAAAGCAAACAATTTTTATTATATTGCAGCTTACCAGTCTTTAAATTAGGTGTTTTTTTTTTTTTTCATTTTCTTCACCTGTTAATTCTAGGAATAAAATACTTCCTTTTTTAGGGGGCTACGGTCACTCCTCCAATGGATTCATAAGGGAAGCCATGTTTATCACCCAGGTTGGACTTCACACATGTTTTCTTCTCTTTATTTAATGTACATGGAGGGCAGGGGCGGACTGACAACTCATGGGGCCCCCGGGCAATAGGAGATTATGGGGCCCCCAGGCAATCAGAGATTATGGGGGTCACACAGTATACACAAACACACACACAGAGTATACAATCACACAGTATACACAGACATGTTTCTATTGGCTGAGAAGGTACTGGAGAGGTGGGGCAGCTATAATCTCTGGATTTTTAGACCAAAAGGATGTCGGTAAGGGACATTTCAGAGACAGATTTAAAAAAAAAACACACATTTTTACATACTGTCCCTGGTTTTACTGAGGCTGGCAAGCCTGATGGGGCCCCCTAGTGGCATGGGGCCCTCGGGCAGTGCCTGAGTGGCCCAATGGTCAGTGCGCCCCTGATGGAGGGTGGATGGTTTGGTACCTTACGGAAGAAACATAACTTTGATTTTTCCTTTCAGCTCAGCCTACAGGAAGTGACAACTTTACCACATTTATGACAAGATCAACAGATATGTTCTGTACTAGCTTTAAGTTTTCTTGTCTGAAAAAAGAAAACAAATTCATGTAAACAAAGGTCTGGGGATAGCACTGGTATCACTGATCAAATATGGCCACATGGCCATATTTGGTAAATGACATTACCCAGGAGACTCCATCCCTTTGTATATATTTAGCAGCAGAGTCCAGGGGATGTCATTCAATTCAAGTAAGTGACAAGAATGGATTGTGTCTGCGTGCCATTTTATTTTTTCATCCATGCCTCATCCACATCACTGATAAGGGTCTGCTATTTTTTTTAGGGGAAACCAAATGCCTTTTTTGTGAGATGTCTAATTAACATACCAGACCCTCATCTCGGACAAAGGTCTGGCATAGATGAATGGAATCCCCAGCTGCTTGTTTATAAACAGAAGGCCTTTTCTTTTTTTTTTGCTCAGGCATCCATGTCATTGTTTGAAAGTACCCTGACAAGATGAAAATATCCATTACTGTTTTTTGTTGGCTCCTAATAACTGAGATTCAGGTTCAGCACCCAAATGTCAGTACAGTTTGTCAAACCCACATTCAACTGAACCCAGATATGTTTGGTGCATCCCTATTCCCTACCTGTGATCAGTAGCTGGCAAGCAAGCCTTGGAATCACATACAAATTGATCTGCTTAAGTGACTGCAAACTTGGGCAGGTTGTTTTTCCTGGGTATAGATTCAAACGGTACTCAAATCTCTGCACCCCCTATGTTTTTTCCCAAGTACTTGTAGTACTGTAGTGTCCTTCAATCACATACTCACCAACATACATTCCAGAGTTTTCCCTCTGTGATCGACTATTCGGGTACCACACCCCCATCTTGGTCCTCTTTAGCTGGCTCTTTCAGGTCTAGGCAGACAGCTCCGATGATGTCCCCTGGTCCATCCTCCAGACTGCCCCCCTCTGGGTACCAATTCCACATCTTCCTGGGATATATGATGTAAGAACCCCAGGAGGCTGCAGGACCAGGTACATGTCATTCTGGCTTAGGCTTTAATGGCAGTAGGGGTAGGGGCTAGAAAAAAAATACAAAAAAGATTACTGCAATTCAGCATGAGGAGGGTTGAATGTTCAAGTGGTACTAACTCCCGTTTGGCACTTGAGTTCCACTTTAATTAGGCTCATGTTTCAACTATTTCATTGTTATTTTTTTTTTAATTATATCCATATACAAAAAAAAATCTGTAAATTCAACATGATTACATTTAGTGTATGTGTTTTACATCCCCCTGTGAATCCCCCCCTCACATAAAGCATTGTAAAAATAATTTATTACAATTTTCTAAAACATTTGCTTCAAGTGAGGAAACGTAAGCCCAGTAAAGGACTATTTAGTGCATGGGGATTGACTATAAGCATGGTAAATCCCACAAAGACATCCCTGCTGCTTAGAAACACCTTAGAAAATGCAGACTATAATGTGCTGTGACCCATGCCAACTAACTTATTTCTCTATTGTGAAAATACAGCAGAGCCATCATTTGTGCTCTATGCACTTTCCAGATATTACTTCCTGCAGCATTGGCTTGAAGCCCTCCAAGAATTGCATGTATCAGACAAAAGGTATCTTATTTGACTTATGGTATCTATGATGAGCTGCTGTATTTCTCTGAAAATGACCAAATGTTCTAAAAAAACTCCCACTGACTGCAAAATTCAGAAGCTGTTTTACAACAAATTGCATAAAGATTTAGTTCCAATTATTCAATCATCTGCAAGAAAAATGTATTTACTTATTTCACCTGCACATGATTTTATAATTAAAGTGACTGTTGGGTGAACATTCTTAATCCTTTAGTAAAACATCCTCTCAGTGTTTGAAGTTATGTGCTAAGTGAAATGTGCAACAAATATGCCCATCAATGCCTGCTATTGCCTTACATAAATTCTCAAAACAAAAATAATGAGTAATAATGATTGAAGAACTTTTAAATTTGTTGTGAATCATTTTGGGTCTGGTAACAAATATCAACTTATTGTAACCAATATGCCAATATGAGCAAGCCTATTTCCTTGCTAACTGCTAATTGACTAAACTCTAACGGCATATTCAAGCCTAATTTTTGTATTGTACATGCCACTACTCAAATTAGGTGCCAGTTGTGGTGAAAAATAAGTGGCATAAGGATACCAGTACTCATAAATATATAGTGATCAAAAAATACTTAAAAACACAAACAATCTATGCAGCTTATCAATCCTGAAATAAGGCGGTTGCATTAGCCTTTCTGTTGTTTGTTTTTTATTTTGTGATAATGCTATTACCTTTCCTAGGATGTCAATACTCCCTCACTGCACTGCGTCTATGGAGAAGCAGCATTGTCACCTTTAGACAGGAGTACAATAACCTCCATCATCTTCTTCTACATAATATGGAGAGGAAGTCTTCTATTGTTGTCTGAGATATCTGGGATATTATCTGCCTGATAAATCTGCGGACAAGTTTTTTTTTTTGAAGGATATATTAATTAAACATAACAAAACACCTTAAACGCTGTATTTACCAGACCAAAGAGAACTCAATGAAAACAAAATGGATACTAAAGTATTTAGTTTGTAGGGTTTACATATCCATTAAATGCAGCTCATAAATGTTAGCCAAAAAAATGTTTAATAGGCTAATGCATATTTTACAGTGACATCATGATATCCATTTTAAACAGCGGTACATATTCATTTCCTCATTTGTTATACTAGATCCTGGAACACATTTATCTCAAAGATATTCAGCAACTTCACGGTGTGTTTGATTCATACACACATTCATCATAAAGAGACGTGCCTGTGTTCTTCTTGTGGGCTTACAAGATGTCCTCCAGGACAAGGTGCAATTAAATGAGATGAAATAAATAATGACTGATGTGTCACGGTTAATCAGTTGTGTAATACTGCAATCATTGTTCTTAATTCAACTAGAGGCGTGATTTTTCCTAATCAGTTTTTAGCATTTATTACCATTTCCATCAAAACAGACAAGCAATATTTCCTCAGTACTAAAATCTAGTGGTTTTATTAAGCATGCCTTATGCTTGACACATAATAACTAGTTGATTGTCAAACTGGGTTGGTCATTGACATAGAATAAAGTTAAATTATTATTATGCATTTTATTGTATTTCATTTGAGGAATAAAATATGCACAGATTACTAATATGTGGTTTCCTGGACATACTTCTCCTATGATTACATATTGTTATTGTCCTAAAGATTCCAATACCTGATATAAAAGTAACATGCATATTCCAGATAAATGAAAAGAAAATACATATTTGCTAATTGCTTAGTTAATAGTAGTTAGTTACCTTTAACTAGACTTATTCTGTAATGTTCTGTAAAAGTAAAGTCCCACCTTCTTGGATAGGTGATGAAACATCATCATCATTACAGAACAAGTCAAGCCCAAAAGGGGAAGTTACGCTTGTTTTCACCCCCCTCCACTGGCACATTTGGTACTTTTTAGTGGAAAGGGGGAGCGGATATTTAGTTTTGACAGGTACCCACTCCCACATCCAGTCAGATGCACTGCAGCGATCTGAGCCAGTAGTTCGACCCTCCTCCTTCTGGGCCAGAATTTGCCATAATGCGCAAGCAGAAACAGCACATTATGTACAGTAATGTGAAACAGTACCTTATGACACACTTACCCCTTATAGTCTGCTCTCTTCTAGTGATGTGAGGTTTGAGCCCCCCATATCTGCTCTGTCCCCACTGGAGCCATGTTATTTCTCTGTTCTTCTGAGTCCATTGCCTTCTTGTTTTACCCATTAACCTGTAAATGTTGTAAATTGGACTCCATCTAATCCAGGTCAAATCTAGTTCTGTTCCCGCAAATGCTGGGATCATATAAAGTGCTTAGTGCAACAGGCATACCATTGCATAAAAGCAGGGCTTTTTAGCAGCCAGAATATGGCAGAACTCCGTTCCGTCACCTCTGGCACTAGCCCTGTGCTTTCCGTTTGCTGCTGTCACTTCTAAATACAGAGGCTTGGTTTCTGCATTTAAAAGTGACAGCGCAACTCTCTAGGTGGCTGCACTGAACGATCCCTTGCCAAGTGTAGCTGGTGTAATGTACGGGAGGCGTATCAATGACATCAATAGTGCCAGGCATCCACCCATGCGTTTCCCGCTGCAATTGCTGGCACCCACAAAATCTCCCTTGCCAGCTGCCCCTTGTTACCCCAGAGCCGAGGAAGTTTTCCGCAGGCTCCTCCTCAACTCTGACATGTCCTATGAAAGACCAAACGAGAAGGAGCCTGGGTGAAAGAACATCTCCAACCCGCATAGAGACCAAGCCCATGCTGTATCTGAAGTCTGGGTTGTGAAATTTGAGGAGAGGAGAAACAAAAGGATTTATGGCAGGGGGAAAGGCTTTATTATGATGGGAGGGCCTTGGGCTAGAAGGGGGGTGTCAGTCCTTTCTAGGGTTGGGGGGGTACACCGCGCACTCTTAAACCCTGCACTCTGTACACCATGCATCCCTAAACCCTGCACTCTGTACTCTACGCACTCCTAAACCCTTCACTATGTACACCACACACTCCTAAATTGTGCATTCTGTACACCGTGCATTCCTGATCTCTGCGCTCTGTACACAGCGCACTCTCAAACTCTGCATTCTGTACACTGCACACTCCTGATCTCTGTACACTGCACACTTCTAAACCCTGTACTCCGTACTCCTTGCACTCCTCAATCCTGCACTCTGTACACACTCTGCATTCTGTATGATGCACACTCCTGGTATTTATTGTACCTTTAAGATCCTCCCACTCTTAGTGCAATTTGACCACACCCACCATTTGCTGTGGTGCTCTATTCTGCCCCCCTCTCAGGGAAAAGTGGGGGGCATGGTTAAGTTCCTGCACCTATTCTCTGAGAAAAAAAGCCCTGCATAAAGTGTACAGTTATCAAACAGTACCTATGACATAATGGTATACTGTGTACACTATAAAGCAGTATATATGACATACATCAACATACATACAGTATCTAAATTAAGTGCAATATTGTAAAATCAAGTCAAGAGCAGGGATGTTTCAAAAATTGCTGGATTATATATCAATTTAGTCAGCAATAAGTGGTTCTTTCTGTGCTGCAAACCCCCTGTCTTTTGTTTGTTGTCCAGAGATAGATCCTGGATGGGAGATTTGTGTCTCTGTTATTTGGGTTGTGGTCCTTTTTAAGGGGGGGAGGGAGGGGGGGGGGGCAAGAAACAGTATGAAATGCTTTCATTCTCACTGAAAATAAACTGTCTTTCTTTTATCGTTTGAAAATAAAGATTAATTGCGTTTATCAATACAACTGACTGGTGATCTGGACCACCAACACATCACTATATATATATATATATATATATATATATATATATATATATATATATATATATATTATTTACACAGGATATATCAGATGATGTGAAACAGATGAAACTGTGAATAAAAAGATAAAAAGAATATGAAAAACAAAATGCAGTAATCATTAAAAAAATCAAGAATTCGAAAACTATAGATCCACACATGATCCATAGTGCAAGAATTCTCAGAGTGTAACAGGAAGATACTTAGATGCAGAATGTGGGTAAAAGGAGGTGGATGTTGGAGCCATTGCCTTAATGTGTAGCATGCCTGAGTGGCACTTCTTTAGAGCGAAGGAAGGGGTGACCTTCCATTATCTTCATATTCATAAATGTCCAAGTAAATGTTTTTAAAAGGAAAATATAGCAATCATTGAGATGCCTACATTCTTGAAAGATTTTTTTTTTCCTTCTGACCTACATGGATTACACTTTAGAAACACTTGTGTGTATATCTGTACATTATATATCAATTATTAATGGATTATCAAAATATACAGAATGCAAACATTTTGTTAAAAGAAAAAGTTACAATTCCCCCTGGCAAAATAATGAGGCTGTCCCACAGGATGAGAAAAATGAAACATTTGAAAGTAATAGTATAGTAACCTGGGCCAAAGCTTAGTAAAAAAATGTATAAAGGATTTGTTGTTTAAATAGTGATTTGATAACATCAATAAAGCAGTATTTATTATATTAAAGGGACAATGTCTGTAAAAAAAAGTAATTACATACTTTGAAAGTGATTACATTTATATTTGTATAGTTGTATGAGGTAGCCTCATTAGCAGTTTACAGTAGAAGGTTTTAATTTTCTGGCATTTCCATTATGACAACTCCAGTTGCATGCAGATGAGATGACACCTATTGCTATCAGTATAATCTTTGAAAAACTAAAAAGATCTAACACCCTGGAACTAATAAATTAAAGTGTATAAAATGTGTAAATAAATAATTGCTGTGAATTTAGCTGCTGTGGATTAAAACAAGTGCAATATAATCAAAGCACTGAGTACAAAAGCTAATTTCATAAACAAAACCACGCTGCTCTAAGCCCTTGTACACACAGTCGGATATTCCGACGGAAAATGTCTGATCGGACTGTGTTGTCGGATAATCCAACAGTGTGTGGGCTCCATCTGACTTTTTCCGTCAGAATGTAGAGAATGTTTGTAGAGAATTCCGATTGGACAAAGTGCCCCGCATGCTCAGATCAAATTAGACCAAAGCTATTGGCTACTAGCCTGAACGTAGTCCCGTCATAACGAACGAACGTCATCACGTCCTGAACGTTCGTCCTACCGTGTGTATGCAACACCAGTTTCGGACAAAATCAGTCGAAAAAAATCTGACGGATTTTGTGGTCAGAATTTCCAACTGTGTGTACAAGGGCTAAGCCTTCATAGACAAAATATAAAGCATAACCATAACAGACATGCTATAGCAATACAAAATAGCATTAAGGCTAAGTAATGATATAAACAATGAATAAGTCCAAGTAAAAAGTCCCAGGTGATCTATGTGCTGACTTCATTTCCGGCAACGTCATATCCTCCTGTTGGATTACACACTAGTTTTCTGTACATGCACAGCCACAGACATTTTTCCCACCCTATGCAAGCCATACATACCCAGTGCTGGTTCTTATAGGCACCTACAAATGTTAGAGTGAGATCCTTCCTGGTATTTTACCTGCATGTATGTACACCATGTGAGAAGGACCCATAGGAACAAGCCATTGGAGATTTAGGGGTATATACCCAAACACAAGCACTACTGACCTGACTAGCAAGAGTAGGTCAACAACTTTTGGTGAGTGTCTGTCTGTCTGTATGGGAACGCTGGAGGCACTGAGAAGTGGAGCACCTGCTTTGTTTACATCTGCACAAACACTTTTTTTTTTTATCTGGGACTTTTTACTTGGACTTATTCACTGTTTTTTATGGATTACTTAGCATTAATGTTATTTTGTATTGCAATTGCATGTCTGTTATGGCCGTGCTTTATTTTTTGTCTATAAAGGTTTAGAACAGCGTGGTTTATTTATTACATTTGCTTCAGTATGATCTTTGTCATAAGACATATTCTTCAACCTTCTGCTATTTACCTGAATGATCAATCTAATACAATATTTAGGATATTAAACAATGAGCTGGTTGTATTTTTTTTAAGGTTTTGTGGCAGAACTTAAGTGAGACTGCATTCTATGCAACAAGGGAGTAGAATTTATGTAGGAAGCTAAACAGGCACTGCATGTGGTTATATGCTTAGAACCCTACTATAAGTATACCACTGAGTATAGATTTTTTTGGTAAAAGAAATAATCAGATGCAGTAAAGTAAACTGTGCCATGTACTATGAAGCAAGTATGTATATATTAGATAGATGAACTCCAGAGCTTTTCTCACATTTGAGCTATGAGCCTAATCAGCAATAACTACATTAGGAATTAACATACACTTGTGAATCATACTGTATGTATATTATATTGAACAAACAAGGATGGAAATACTTAGAACTAGTAAGAGATAGCAAGGCATTAATTTGTGTATAATGGGACAGAAGCTAAATAAATAAATAAATAAAATGCTAATTGCTGGAGTTTTGCAGTAAAAGAGACTTTGTATATCTCTTCTGGCAAAAAACATCTTTGCCTTTCTATTAGTGTTGTTTTCTTAGGCCGGCCGTACATGGTTCAAATCTAACCATTAATGGGCAGGCTGAATGCATCAACTTGGGTGCCACCAGTCTGCCAGATTATCTTGCAATTATCGCTAGTGGCTGCTATAACCTTTAGTGATACAATGTCTTCTTCCAATTGTGTGGCAGGAGGGATCACCCTGTCAGCACTGTCTGTGTTGTTGGGTGAACCTGTGGTTGCAGGAAAGAAATGTGCACCATGTATGGCCTGCCTTACACTACCTGAGGAGCATGCACAGTGTAGTGTATGCTCTCTGGATGGGTAAGATGGTGGGAAAAGCATCAGAACAGATGGCATCATTTGAGTGACAGTGGAGGGCATGCAGATATTATAGATTGTACATGGTAAATCAAAGAAAAGTTTGTCAAAATATGCAAGTATGCCATGTACACTTAAACATTACCTCCACTGCTGACACTAGAATTGCCACCCCAGAACTGGTACACCCTAGAACGGTTGCATACATGCTCATGGTTTGGATATTTGTTGAAATTTCCAAAAATACTTTACACATATACACTTATTTGTTTGAAAAAAAAAACACCTCCCTCCTATACATTTTATATTCAGCACAACATGTAAGTGAAATTAAATGTTTTCTTTTACATTTTTGGTTAGGTCAGTCATTGCCTTTCTCATTCTGGAGTATTTTCTGGTATCAGTAGACAGCGGAGACACTTACTTGCACATTACCATCTTTCCTCCTCATCAACACCATCTGTATATTGCAGTGGTTAATCAGTATTACCAATTTATCACTGTTCTTTTTGTCCTGTTTATGTCCCACCCTTATTCCTCCCATCTGGTTTTTTATAAAGGTGTTTTCTCCATTTCCCCAATATCCAGGGAGAGCAGACCCTGCAGAGATTCAGTTGGGTCAAACTTTGGAAGTCATCACTGGACCCGACTCACTATTTAGAGTACCTGGGCCTGATATTGGATACAGCCCTGTCCAGTGAAAACTTCTGTCTCTTTGTTCTCATGCCAGGCCCTCTGGTTCCAGTGCTGACCCTTAATTTGTGCCTGCATGATAAACATGGGCCTGGTGGTAGCCTCCTTGGAGGCAATGCCATATGCCCATTGTAACTCAACATTTTGGCATTGTGGGATAAACAGGCATGGCTCTTTGCACCACCCCATGCAGTGAACCTGCAAAGTCAGAATCTCCCTGGCATGGTAAATTTCCAACCCAACACTGGAGTCAGGGGAAACCTTTCCTCTAAAGATGGGGAAAGTTCTCATGATGGATGCCTGCCTGTAGGGTTGGGGAGGAGTCTTAGATGCCTTGATGCCCTCTCCATGCAAGGAACTTGGCCATTGGAGGAAGTAAGGCTGTTTCAAATTAAGATCTTAGAATTCAGGCAAGTTTGTTGTTCCTCCATCACTGGACCCCTCAAAAAGAAGTAGATCCACTCATGGGCAGAACTTCACATTCACATCCATTCCATATTCACATCCCAGGCATAGTAAATTGGCAGGCAGACTTTTTCAGTTGTTAGTGTCGGAATCCAAGGAAATAGGCTCCTGGAGGTGTTTCAAGCCCTTTGTTGTTGATAATACTGGATGTGGACCTTGTGACATCAGATTCAACAACAAACTGGACAGATTTGTCCCTAGTTCCACAAACCCTTGGATCTTCGTAGTGGTTGCTCTAGTGACTTATTTGGATCAGTTCAGTCTGAATGGATTTATTTATTTAATAATATTATTATTATTGTTATTATTTTTAATGTGTAGACTAGGAACATGGTCCCACGTGGAGCCAATATTTGCTTCTCCTGGCTCGAGCTCTCCTCTGATTGGTTCCCAGTACCTGGGGAGATCAGTTGCAGTAATACAGGAGAGTCGCATGTGATGTCATTTATGTTGGAAGTGTCGGATGGAACACAAACACACCCACGCTTCCAGCACATGGCTCTGGTTGGATTGTCAGCATATTATTCAGCTGCTTACAGTGTTGCAGCAGCCCACCAGGAGCCATTTGGCCACATGCAACTAGAGCATGTTTGGCTAGGTTGAAGGTAATGGCCACCATGAGGTTTATCTTTTTAAATAATTATTATTAATAAAGATATGACCTGTATATATAACATTACACTTTTAAATACATGCTGGTACAATTCATAAGGCATTTGAGGTTTTAACTTTAGATATTGATATTGTTATTGTTATGGTGTCCATGTGATTTGGTACTCCATCCTCTTTGTCTTTTTCATCCCCTCCATGGTGCCCCCTCCTCCTCCCCACCTCTTCCTGCTGAAGGGAGGGACATTGGGTTATGGCTGATGACACAATATGCTATATAAGTAGGTGGTATATGATCCATGAGTTTTGCTCTGAGGAAAAGGGCCTGACCCTCAAAACACGTTGGCCATCTATGGACGTTTAGAGGTCTTCCCAGGCCATCAACTGAGTATGGTGTATTGGAGGCGGTCTCATCTGTGTCTCTAGACATGCTTGTGTCAAACACGTGTTTGTGAATACCCAATTGTTGTTATACTTTCTTAATAAAGATTTAGTTATGATAATGCACTAGGTTGGTGCGCCCTCTTTCTTGTTGTTTTGTAGTTTGTGCAAGGATACCGACAGTCCTAAGAGGGCAGCGAGACGTGTGTGCTCTGTACCTGCAAGATGAAGCTGAGAGGTGAGTCCATTTTCCCCTCATAAGCACCACACCTGAGCGCAGGAGGTTATGTTTCAAGTTACGCTAGTTCAGCCTCATATACAGGCATGACTTTTGTGCCCAGGTACTGAGGAAAAGAGGCTTATCAGACGCAGTCATCCCTACCCTCTTAAAGGCTAGGAAATTGACTTTTTTGAAAGTCTGTCATCCCACAGGAAAAATGTATTTTGTGTGGTGTGAGGCTAGGGAAATCCATCCTTGGATGCACTCTTTGAGAAACATCCTGTTCTATCTAGTCTGGTCTGAATCAATTCTGTCTTCTACTTCAGATTCTGTGGAGCCCTTCCAGACCTTTTTTGTTATGTGGCCCTGTTGAAGTTGTTTGCCCTGTTACCCACCCCTCAGTTGGACTCCTTTTGGACATCCTATGCTTAAAGGCTACAGATCCTGTTTCCTGTATTATAAGACTAGGTAAATAGGAATTTTTACCCTCTGTTTTTATAATCTCCATATAACTTGCTACAAAACTGAGGCTAGATGGGAGTGGAAGGTGTTACATAGGGGTATGTTTTTGCAGCTTTCTTTTTTTTGCCAATGTTTCGTCACTGGAAAATAGCTGTATATAATCCAAGGTTAAAGACTAAATATCCTGTTTGTGTCCCATACTGTATTTCAAAAAACAGATTTTATTTACAAGTAAAAAATCTATTTTTTTTCCTTTTTAAACAGTTTTTTTTTTAAAGTTTTTAAGTTTTACTGTACTGTACTAACAGCTTTGATTTAATTTTATGAATTCACTGGACCAGTGGAATAAAAAGATGATATTGCTGATTTTGTACATCCAATGATAATTGTTCAAATGTTTATCAAAATTTTTTTTTTTTATACAAATACACTAAAATCAATAACACAGACAAACACAAGACAGCATACAAGGTGCTTGAGGATGGTCCCATGAGAGAGCAGGTGGCATGCCATATCCCAGGGCAATGAGTCCAAAGGCCAGCTGGTGTTCACCAGGGACCATCTCAAAGGAATTTGCATTCAATTGCATGCTGACCCTAGGTCACAGCCCCTGGGTTCACCCTGCTCTAGTCACCATGGACCATGGAGTACTCGGATCAGGAGCAGACCAAGTAGAGATACACTGGAACAGACAGGGAAAGTTGAGATACAAGCCAAAGTTCAGACCAGGTGGCAGACAGCGATAGTCAGGATATAAGTCAAAGATTGGTAAATAGGGGTCAATAGAATATAGGTTAGTTACAGCAGAAACGCTTAACAGTGCTCGGCAGCTAGCTGGTAACAAGCATTGCTCTTGGAGCTGCATTTTCTTTGGGTAAAACCAGAAATTGTGAATGGTCTCATGCCAAAGGAGTAAAGGTTATGCTGGGTTTTGGATGGTAACTAGGACTAACAAGGATTTTAAAATGATAGGTAGGAGCAGAAGATCCCGAGAGCCGACCATCATAACAAGACCTGCTGTGTGTAGACAAGCGGCAGTTTCAGACTGGACCCCCGCCAGGTCACACCCCCAATGTGTTTTACCTTCCACCCACAGGAATTTACTCATGAGGAAAAGGCTTTTATAATGGAAAACCGATTTTTACTTTAAACAGCCAAATAAAGGCAAATGCAAAATAAAAAAAAATATTTACTTCGGTGTGATAGGCCAGCTGGTCTGTTGTACCTTTATATTGAAATTTCCTATAAGCACATATTACAGAAAGGAAGCAGCAAATGTTTTGTACTACCCCTGTTTCCCCGAAAATAAGACCTAGCGTGATTGTCGGTGATGGCTGCAATATAAGCCCTACCTCAAAATAAGCCCTACCCTGTTTCCCTGAAAATAAGCCCTACGCTGAAAATAAGACCTACAAGGACTTTAACTAGGGCTTACTTGGGGGGTAGGGCTTATATTGCAGCCATCACCAACAATCACGCTAGGTCTTATTTGCGGGGAAGCAAGGTAGATACATTTAATTATCTTTATGAAAATGCACTCATGAGCATTTTTTTGAAACACATTTGAAAATACATGGAGTTTTGGTTGAGCAATGTAGATTTCCTTAGTTTAAAATGACCAGATGGATGACAAAAAGATGTATTTCCTACATTAGAATATTCATTTAACAGTAATACTTTTACAGGCAAGGAGCTTAAGAAAATTTCCTGAGACTAATGAGAATGAACAGAGATATAAAACTAAAGCCCCCTAGGCTTATTTCATTGTCTGAGGGTGGCTGTACCTTTATCCTTCCATGGAAACCTAAATGAATAATTATAATATGAAACATATGCATTGTTTTATTGCATATTAAAGGAAACAATATCTTTAAACCACAGAACAACTGTAAACATAATGCAATATGTGAAATACTTCTGACCTCCTGCAACCTTACCTGGAACAAGTATACAGCATTACAACTGCTCCAGGCAGACAACTAAATACAAAGATGAAATAGATATGAGTTTTACTGGCCAAAGGTTTTGCATTTCTGTTCATTCAGTCCTGAGATTTACAAAGCCCCCTTGCACAGAAAAGCCCGAAGGCTGGCACCAACTACAGTTATGGAATTCAGTGGTGTCCCTCAGCCTTTTGACTGCAGGATAGCAGAAACAAAAACAGCAGCAGATTTATAAAGTCACCCTTCTGCTCACGTTGCTCATTTTTTGCATCCTCATATTAGCATGTTCCTTGTCAATACATTTTTAAGCAGCATATTTGATTGGCTCCCAGTCCTGTGCACCTCCCTCCTAGCCTGGATGCAGTGATAAGGAATTGCAAGAGCCTGATACCAAGTCAAATTAATTTAGTTACACTAGTTACTTTTGAAAAAATAAAAAATAATGTATTAATTATTACCGACTTCTGCTCAGAAAAGGTTTATTCATGACCAGGCAATTTTATTGCGAAACAGCACTGCTATGCTTTAACTGACAATTGTGTGGATACTGTACCCAAATAAAATGTATGTCCTTTTTTAAATCTGATCCCCTCTGCGGCTTTTATTTTTTGTGCTATAAACAAAAAAAGACCAACAATTTTGAAAAAAAAAAAACAACTATATTTTTTTACTTTCTGCTATAAAACATACACAATACAAAAAAATGTAAAAGTCAAATTTCTTCATCAGTTTAGGCCAATATGTATTCTGCTACATATTTTTTGGTACAAAAATCCCACTAAGCATATATTGATTGGTTTGTGCAATCACATACCTGATTCTGCCCAAAACAGCCGCCCTGTCGCAGTAAATGTACGTAGGGTGGTCAGCATCTGGTTAATATTGAGCTGTATTATTTTGTTCCTTTTCTATCTAGACTTAAAGCAGTATTGAACCCAAAACTAAAAGTGTAACATATTGCAGTTTACTAATCATTAGAAGCATCACCTTTTTTTAAGGCTTTTTCCCTCTATCTTCGCTTGCTGAACCAGCCAGTAATACCCTTCCTGTATTAGAGTGCCTACACTCTGGATGAAAGAGAAACAGCACCACCTTTGGATAGCAGCGTTGTCAGTGGTAGTGTTAGATGGACTAGCAGGTTTTGATATGCTTATCAAATTGAAGGCAAATTCCAACTCACATTTTTAAGCAATTACAGTAATGCTGCATACACACGATTGCAATTTCTAATGGAAATGTTCGATGTGAGCTTGTTGTCGGAAAGTCTGACCGCGTGTATGCTCCATCAAACATTTGCTGTCGGAATTTCAGCACACAAATATTTGAGAGCAGGTTCTCAAATTTTTCAACAACAAAGGAAATCCCACTAAGCATATATTGATTGGTTTGTGCAATCACATACCTGATTCTGCCCAAAACAGCCGCCCTGTCGCAGTAAATGTACGTAGGGTGGTCAGCATCTGGTTAATATTGAGCTGTATTATTTTGTTCCTTTTCTACCTAGACTTAAAGCAGTATTGAACCCAAAACTAAAAGTGTAACATATTGCAGTTTACTAATCATTAGAAGCATCACCTTTTTTTAAGGCTTTTTCCCTCTATCTTCGCTTGCTGAACCAGCCAGTAATACCCTTCCTGTATTAGAGTGCCTACACTCTGGATGAAAGAGAAACAGCACCACCTTTGGATAGCAGCGTTGTCAGTGGTAGTGTTAGATGGACTAGCAGGTTTTGATATGCTTATCAAATTGAAGGCAAATTCCAACTCACATTTTTATGCAATTACAGTAATGCTGCATACACACGATTGCAATTTCTAATGGAAATGTTCGATGTGAGCTTGTTGTCGGAAAGTCTGACCGCGTGTATGCTCCATCAAACATTTGCTGTCGGAATTTCAGCACACAAATATTTGAGAGCAGGTTCTCAAATTTTTCAACAACAAAGGAAATCCCACTAAGCATATATTGATTGGTTTGTGCAATCACATACCTGATTCTGCCCAAAACAGCCGCCCTGTCGCAGTAAATGTACGTAGGGTGGTCAGCATCTGGTTAATATTGAGCTGTATTATTTTGTTCCTTTTCTACCTAGACTTAAAGCAGTATTGAACCCAAAACTAAAAGTGTAACATATTGCAATTTACTAATCATTAGAAGCATCACCTTTTTTTAAGGCTTTTTCCCTCTATCTTCGCTTGCTGAACCAGCCAGTAATACCCTTCCTGTATTAGAGTGCCTACACTCTGGATGAAAGAGAAACAGCACCACCTTTGGATAGCAGCGTTGTCAGTGGTAGTGTTAGATGGACTAGCAGGTTTTGATATGCTTATCAAATTGAAGGCAAATTCCAACTCACATTTTTAAGCAATTACAGTAATGCTGCATACACACGATTGTAATTTCCAATGGAAATGTTCGATGTGAGCTTGTTGTCGGAAAGTCTGACCACGTGTATGCTCCATCAAACATTTGCTGTCGGAATTTCAGCACACAAATATTTGAGAGCAGGTTCTCAAATTTTTCAACAACAAAGGAAAGTCTGATCGTGTGTACTCAAGTCCGACACACAAAAGTCCACGCGTGCTCGGAATCAAGCAGAAGGAGCCGCACTGGCTATTGAACTTCCTTTTTATAGTGCCGTTGATGTACATTACCACGTTCTTGACATTCGGAATTTCAGACAACATTTGTGTGACTGTGTGTATGCAAGCCAACATCCTTCGGAAAAAAAATCCACAGTTTTATTGTTGGAACCGTTTGCATAGTCAGTTGTCTTTTTCTACATTTAGATGCATCATTTGTATTACAAAATAATGTTTCATTACTAAGTTCACCTTTTACATAAACTGGTCCATGCAGACAAGGGAACCCATTAGATTAAAAGTACACTGTGCCATTTGTAAAAATATTTGTTTAATGCAAATGCAATACTTGTAGGCCTTTTCTGTCACTCGTGAAGCTTGGCCAAAATATTCCCAATGTTAACATTCCTACAGCCTTGTTTATTTCAAGGGCATGACAGTCATTGGGCCCTCAGTCCCAGCATCAAAGTAGCAGGCACACTTAGGCTACATCAAAATGACCACTGAACCTTCTTCTTTGAGGACACTTTAAAAAAATCATAACTTTAGTTGTCCTCAAAGAAGAAGATTTGGCAACCATTTTGTTGTAGCCCACGTCCTGTAAAAAAGCCAGGGCCTAGGAATGTAAACATTGGGAGAATTTTAAAAAGGCTTCATGGGACCTTTATCCGCATGTCCCAGTTTATGTAAAAGGGAAACTTAGCCTTTAAAATTGAAGCCTGTAGTAGGGTTGCCCCCTTTTCTTCAAATCAAACCCGAACACTTTAGCAGCGTACAGCAGTTTTGTTTCATAGTATAAACTATACATATATTTTGCTATTAAATAACATTTCTAATCATATGAATTTAATAACAAGAGTAACCCTTTACATCAGAGTCCAGAGTTCCCCTTTTACATCTGAACTCACAGAGTTCCCTTTCACTGTAAGGGGGGACTCTGCAGACTCAAATGTAAGGGAGAACACTGGGGACTCTAACATAAGGGATGCTCTGGGAACCCTGATTCAAGAGGGAACACTGAGAACTCTGATGTACGGAGAGGACTCTGATTGAAGGGGGAGCACCTATGGCCTCTGGTGTAAAGAGGATGCTCTGAGAACCATAATTTACCTTAGTGTACTCACTCAGGGGCAGGAGATAGAAGGGGGAGACTTCAGTCACAGACAGAGATGGATGGTGAGTTCACTTTGGCAGTCAGCCTCTCAACCAGATGTATCTGAGGCTGCTGGACTTCAAATTTCCAGCCTGCACTTTCCTTTTCTAAGGAGTGTGGGCAGACACAGAGGGGTAGGGCCGAGAGGAAGAGGTGCAGATCAAGCCCTCTCTCTTCTCCCATCTGTGTGGGGGAGGGGGATTTGTTAGTGCTGGCTTTGGGCAGCATGAAAGAGAGTGTACCAAACACTCTCAGCTTAGACAACTGCAGCCAGCGATCCTGCTCCAGTCTGAATAATGTGTCCAGTTTTCAGGCAGTCTGAAGCCCGGACCCATGATTCTTGTTTAAGCCCCGACTTGCTCATGCCCCGACTTAGTTGGGGTAGGCGGAACACTTTGGTGGGGGTGGGTCAGCCTGACACTTGACCTTTGACCACTGGGGGACACGTCTGCTGACCTTTGACCTTTGAGGGAGGTCCCTATTCCAATCCCTGAGTCCTAACCTTGTTCTTCTAGGGGAAACCCTAACCCTGGTGAATCCTGGGTTCCAAGCCTGTAGCTTGGAATGAAATTGGTTTAAAGGGGTTGTAAAGGTTTGTTTTTTATTTTCTAAATAAGTTCCTATAAGCTAGTGCATTGTTGGTTCACTTACCTTTTCCTTCGATTTCCCTTATAAATGTTTTTTTTCTTTGTTTTCTTTGTCTGAATTTCTCACTTCCTGTTCCTCCTCAGTAAGCTGTTCAGTAAGCTGTTCTGGCTGACTAACCACCAGTTCGGATGATGGTGAGAAGTTTACTGAGGAGAAACAGGAAGTGAGATATTCAGACAAAGAAAAAAAACATTTAGAAGGGAAATCGAAGGAAAAGGTATGTGAACCAAAAATGCACTAGCTTAGAGGAACCAGGGGTCAAGTGCTGGGGAAAAAAGTGTGGGAACTCTCACCCAAGATCCACTCCCCCACCAAAAAAATTAATAAATAAATAAAGGTACGCTCATATGCATATATATTTCACAGAAAATACAGTACATATATAGTAAAGTGCCAGTTTACAAATACAAAATAAGTTAACTTGTCAAACAGAATAATCAACACAATGGGTGATGATCTTTCCCTCGCAGGGAATTTCTAACACAAATACACCCTGTTCCAAATTCAAATACAGCAAATTAGAAAATATCACACAAACTGGAATAACGTTGCCCTTGCCGTGCAAGATTATTGGCAACGGATCAAAAAACTCATGGATCGGATCATTCCTTGGATCTGAGTCACAGATCGGATCTTTTTTCGGATCAGCAAATAATAAATTTGCAAAAACCTGTGAAAAATGTCACCACCATATAGTTCCCACTGCAATATACATCTCCCCTACTGTAATATCCACGTCATCTCCCCCAATAATATTTTGGCTGAGCATGGATGGGTATGGCTGGGTATTAGCAGAATATGTATTGGCAGGGTAAGTATTGGCAGGGTATTGCAGAATATTGGCAGGATAAGTATTGGCAAGGTATTGCAGAGTATTGGCAGGGTATGGCAGATTACTGCTGGGTATTGCAGATTATTGGCAGGGCATTGCAGGGTAAGTATTGCAGAGTCTTGGCAGGGTAAGTATTGCAGAGTAAGTATCGGCAGGTTATGTATTGCAGAGTATTGGCAGGGTATAGCAGAGTATTGGTGGAGTAATGCAGAGTATTGGTGGAGTAATGCAGAGTATTGGTGGAGTAATGCAGAGTATTGGCGGAGTATTGTTGGAGTAATGCAGAGTATTGTTGGAGTAATGCAGAGTATTGTTGGAGTAATGCAGAGTATTGGCGGAGTAATGCAGAGTATTGGCGGGGTATTGCAGAGTATTGGGTAATGCAGAGTATTGGCGGGGTAATGCAGAGTATTGGCGGAGTATTGGTGGAGTAATGCAGAGTATTGGCGGAGTATTGGTGGAGTAATGCAGAGTATTGGCAGAGTATTGGTGGAGTAATGCAGAGTATTGGTAGAGTAATGCAGAGTATTGGTAGAGTAATGCAGAGTATTGGTGGAGTAATACAGAGTATTGGCGGAGTATTGGTGGAGTAATGCAGAGTATTGGTGGAGTAATGCAGAGTATTGGTGGAGTAATGCAGAGTATTGGTAGAGTAATGCAGAGTATTGGTGGAGTAATGCAGAGTATTGGCGGAGTAATGCAGAGTATTGGCGGAGTATTGGTGGAGTAATGCAGAGTATTGGTAGAGTAATGCAGAGTATTGGTGGAGTAATGCAGAGTATTGGCGGAGTATTGGTGGACTAATGCAGAGTATTGGTAGAGTAATGCAGAGTATTGGCGGAGTAATGCAGAGTATTGGCGGAGTATTGGTGGAGTAATGCAGAGTATTGGTAGAGTAATGCAGAGTATTGGTGGAGTAATGCAGAGTATTGGCGGAGTATTGGTGGACTAATGCAGAGTATTGGTAGAGTAATGCAGAGTATTGGCGGAGTAATGCAGAGTATTGGCGGAGTATTGGTGGAGTAATGCAGAGTATTGGTAGAGTAATGCAGAGTATTGGTGGAGTAATGCAGAGTATTGGCGGAGTATTGGTGGAGTAATGCAGAGTATTGGTAGAGTAATGCAGAGTATTGGTAGAGTAATGCAGAGTATTGGCGGAGTAATGCAGAGTATGGGCGGAGTAATGCAGAGTATGGGCGGAGTAATGCAGAGTATGGGCTGAGTAATGCAGAGTATGGGCGGAGTAATGCAGAGTATGAGCGGAGTAATGCAGAGTATGGGCGGAGTAATGCAGAGTATGAGCGGAGTAATGCAGAGTATGGGCGGAGTAATGCAGAGTATGGGCGGAGTAATGCAGAGTAATGCAGAGTATTGGCAGAGTAATTTAGAGTATTGGCGGAGGGGTAATGCAGAGTATTTGCGGGGTAATGCAGAGTATTGCAGAGTATTGAGTGACTAACCTGGTTTACTAGTCTTCTCGCTCGGGATAGAACTGGGTAGAGGGGAGGGAGGAGACAGTCCGTATGCCAGCGGCGTGTGTTTGCCGCTGGCTGCGCTGGAGGGCGCATGCGCACTGACTCCAGTGCGTGCCCGCGTGTACGGCCGATGTCATGTGACCGGTTGCTAGACGCGGAGCGGCCCTAGCCTAGCAACCAGTCACTGACTCGGGCGGCAGAGGAGCGGCGGGCTACGCACGAGCAGCAGGCTCCTCCGGCTGCTAATGGGAACGGCGTTCCCGTTGTGGAAATAGTACGGGAACGCCGTTCCCATGCGTTCCCGCAGGACTCGAGCCCTGAGAGGAACCTATGTAGAAAATAAAAAACGAACCTTTACAACCCCTTTAATGTAATTTCCTGATTCTTTAGACTATGGACAATACACACCCATTATACACATACATTTTAATGCAGCACTAAATCCACACTATCAATTTTCTATGAGCACTGAAGAAGCTCTCAGATTCTGTGAGGCACTATTCTTTGCAGGTGGTACTGTCCCTCATGGTAAAAAACAAAAACAAAAACAAAAAAACAGCAAGTATATATCTTATGTACATTTGGGATCCTTATCTTGACTTGATTCTCCACGTATTCTTTTTTTTAAATCACATTATGATTGTAGGACTTGGATATTGTGTTTACTGCCATGCATCATCTCTGTGTAAAATGCCACATCAAAAGTGTGATGTTGTCACAATAACGTGTTGGAACATACATTATCTCATGAATTATTACAGCATATGGCAGCATATGGCAACATACTGTACATACATTATATTGCCAAAAGTATTGGGGTGCCTGCCTTTACACGCACATGAACTTTAATGGCATCCCAGTCTTAGTCCATAGGGTTCAATTTTGAGTTGGCCCACCCTTTGCATCTATAACAGCTTCAACTCTTCTGGGAAGACTGTCCACAAGGTTTAGAAGTGTGTCTATGGGAATGTTTGATCATTCTTCCAGAAGCGCATTTGTGAGGTCAGGCACTGATGTTGGACAGGAAGTCCTGGCTCGCAGTCCCCCCTCTATTACATCATCAAAGGTGTTCTAGCACATTGAGGGCAGGCCAGTCAAGTTCCTTCACCCCAAACTCGCTCATCCATGCCTTTATGGATCTTGCTTTGTGCACTGGTCCAAATCATTTGGGATGTTGTTCAGGGGTTGGGCTTGGCCCCATAGTTCCAGTGAAGGGAACTCTTAAGACGTCAGCATACCAAGACATTTTGGACAATTTCATGCTCCCAACTTCATGGGAACAGTTTGGGGATGGCCCCTTCCTGTTTCAACATGACTGTGCACCAATGCACATTGCGAGTGGGGCAGCATAATTAAGTTTGAACGGCGCCCCAATAAGCTAACACTGACATTAACTGACAGAGATACTTATTTAATGTTATTTTAATCCTACCTAAAATTCACTGACTGTGTCCTTTGACATTGACTTTTGACTCTGATCATGACCTTTGACCCTAACCCTAACCCTGGCACTGCTCAGATCAAGCCCTGATTTAGCTAATATTTCACTATTGTTATTATTATTTTATTTTTTATTATTGTACACACACCTTTGTTTTATTTTTTTCCTCTTTTATTGCAGGGATAAAAAGATACAATGAGTATGTGTACAATAATAAAAAATAAAATACAGTGACTAATTAGAGGCTATCACTTGGATCAGTTGATTAGCAACCAGGACCCCTAGTTTCCGACCATTAGTACAAGACTTGAGGCTCTCAGTGAGAGGCTGGTCTCTGTGCTGGGAGTGTGCCATGCAGTTCGTTCCCAGCACAAATACAGATACGCATTTATGTGGTCTCAAGGGTAAAGACCCACTTCCATGAGGCCACATCAAAGTGTACGGGGCTGAATGGACTTCCTTTAATTTTATTTCCTGAACTTTATTAAAGCATTTTATGATTATTTGGATGGATTGGACAATCTGCTTATGTGACATATACCATGCATTCTATTAGGAGCCTCATGGCCCAGTGAGTATAATACTTGCACTCTTTGAGTCCTTGCGTTGCACATTTGGACTTACAACACCAGTATGTAAAGCCCTAGAGTCTGTTTGACTCACATTGCTGCCAAGACAAACTCCAAGTTCTAGTGTGCAGGGGACTCCACTGAGCTAATATAATATAAATTTAAATAAAAACTCATATATTTATGTGTCAGCTGTATGAAAGTTGCTTTTCTTTCTATTCTAAAGAACACTAAAATGCATAAAAGGTTGTTCTTTTATACCAAATATGTTATTTTGGAACTGTCAAACATGATTTTTAATTGGCATTTTTCTATACTATTGAATAATGATTTAAATTGTTATACCTGAATCTTATCTTTTTGCTGTTTGGGACTTCTAAACCAGTCTAAAATTGTTATTTGTAGTCTAAAGACTTCTTAATTGTAAGCTTTATTACTTGTGTTATCTTTTGTAATGGCATTAGAAAGTCATATTGATTTTAGAAAATGCATCTTATTTGATGGAAAATGACTTGAACTATAACCTAACCAAGCAAAAATGTCTATGAATAGACTTATAATTGACTTATGGTCCTTTGCTGGTAAACTGACTGCTGGCTTTGTTAATATATTTTCAGAAAATACTTATGAATGCATTTAGAAACACCATCCTTATCAGTTATCTCAATTTCATTATGAATGATATGCATAATATGAACATTGCTAAGGGTTTTAGTATTCTTTTTTTAATTCTTTATTTTTCAGCAGACATACAGTGCATGGAAAGGTACAAGATGTTTTTTTATCCAAAAGCATTACATAGTTAGCGTTATCTCAATAGGGACACAAGGTACAAGAAATAATCAATGATGTTGAGGTCACATTAAGGCATACACTACCATACTGCCATAGGTTGGACTTGATGGACTTGTGTCTTGTTTCAACCTTACTTACTATGTAAACAAGTAACTATTACCAAAAGTATTGGGCCACCTGCCTTTACACAGACATGCACTTTAATGGCATCCCAGTCTTAGTCCATAGGGTTCAATATTGAGTTGACCCACCCTTTGCAGCGATAACAGCTTCCTCTGAAGGGAACTGTTAAGTCATCAGCATACCAAGACATTTTGGACAATGTCATGCTCCCAACTTTGTGGGAACAGTTTGGGGATGGCCTCTTCCTGTTCCCACATGACATGATTGCACATCAGTGCACAAACAAGGTCCATAAATACATATATGAGTGAGTTTGGGGTGGAGAACTTGACTGGCCTGGATGGAGTCCTGACCTAAACCTGATATAACACCTTTGGGATGAATTAGAGTGGAGACTGAGAGCCAGGCCTTCTTGTCCAACATCAGTGTCTGACCTCACAAATGCGCTACTGGAAGAATGGTCAAACATTCCCATAGACACACTCCTAAACCTTGTGGACAGGCTTCCCAAAAGAGTTGAAGCTGTTATAGCAGCAAAGGGTGGGCAAATTCAATACTGAACCCTATGGACTAAGACTGAAATGCCATTAAAGTTTGTGTGCATGTAAAAGCAGGTGTCCCAATACTTTTGGTAATATAATATAGATCATATGATATAATACAATCTTTGTAGTGAAGCAACTATTCCAGAACCAGATTTTTCTCTTACTGCATTGTTAGTTTCTCTATTATAAATAAGATGATAGGGTTAACAGGGAGAAAGGAATGGTATGGGAATGTCACATTTATGGAAGTGATGTGGAAAAGGCTCTAGAGCCTGTTACCAGGTGGGTAAAAAAGTGGACAGTGGTGAAGATCAGGTGGTTGAGACAATGGATTTTTTTCTCTTTTCAAGAGAAAAAAAAACACACGGGTGGGCTATACAGTGACTAATTAGAGGCTTTGATCAGGTGATTAGCAACGTGACTCTTGATTCCCGATCATTAGTATAAGACTCAAGGCTCTCAGTGAGAGGCTGGTCTCTGTGCTGAGAGCATGCTGTGCAGCACTCTCCCAGCACAAACACAGGTACGCATACTGTATATGCAGCCTTAGGGGTAAAGACCCACTTCTGCGAGGCCACATCTAAGTGTACAGGGCTGAATGGACTCCCTTAATTTTATTTTCTGAACTTCAATAAAGTGGTAGTAAACGTTGTTCTATCACTTGTACCTACAGGCAAGCCTATAGCAAGGCTTACCTGTAAGTACTGTGAATATCTCCTGAACTTGCACAGTTTAAGAGATATTCAGAGTGCATGCAGTTGGTGATGTTACTGACGTTAACCCTGAAGGAAGACTGGGGGAAGATAACAGCCCTCTTAGCGCTGACAGCGCAGCGCTGGAGGGGACTGTTCTAAGGTAAGTCTCTCATTACGTGCTAGTATGCGTTGCATACTAGCACATTATGACATTGCCGGGGAATTATTTTTTTCCATCCTCTGTGGTTTACTAATAATAACTTAATAACTAGTATCCACCCGCCCAGCCATCAAATGACGATGGGGTGGTGCAACTCCCGCTCTGGGACATCGTCATATGACAGTGTCCCAGAACGGCCGCTCTCACATGGCGATACTGGCCTTGCTGTGTTGCTAGGACATGGCGCGACCCCGATCTCTGTAAAGAGCCCTGTCCACGGCTCTTTAACCATGTGATCGGCTGTGTCTAATCACAGCTGGTCACATGTAAACATGGAGATGCCAGTAATCATCGCTCCTCGCCTCACACTGACAGAGTGTGTAGCGAGAAGAGCTGATCAGTGACATCTCCAAGCAGGGGGACATCTACACATGCAATCAGGGCACTGATCATCAGTGCCCTAATTACAATATAGTGCCAACATTGTCACCAATCAGTGCCCACCAGTGTCAGCAATCAGTGGCCATTAGCGATCAGTGTCGCCTATCAGTGCTGCCCATCAATACCCATCAGTGCCCATCAGTACCACCTATCCATGCTGCCTATGAGTGCCCACAAGTGCCACCTATGAGTGCCCACAAGTGCCACCTATGAGTGTCCACCAGTGCTGCCTATTAATGCCCATCAGTGCCACCTAACAGTGCCCATAAGAGCCACCAATCAGTGCTCATCAGTGCCACCTATCAGTGCCCATACGTGCGGCATATTATTGCCTCCTCATCAATGCCACTTTTTTTTTTTTTTTTAAATGTTTGGCCTTTTTTTTTTGTAAAAAAAATACCCAGCAGTGATTGAATACCACCAAAGGAAAGCTCTATTTGTGTGAAGAAAATGATAAAAAAAGTGTTTGGGTATGGTGTAGCATGACCGTGTAATTGTCATTCAAAATGTGACAGTGTTGAAAGCTGAAAAATGTCTTGGGCAGCAAGGGGGTGTTAGTGCCCTGTAGGCCAGTGGTTAAAGCATTTTATGATTATTTGGATGGATTGGACAATCTGCTAATGTGACATATACCATGCATTCTATTAGGAGCATTATGGCCCAGGGAGATTATTACTTGCACTCTTTGAATCCGTGTGCTAAGAATTTTTCTTGTACCTTCTGCCAGTAAGCTTGCACATTTAGACTGACAACAGTATGTAAAGTCCTAGAGGCTATCACTTCGACCGGGTGATTAGCAACCAGGACTCCTGGTTCCCGATCATTAGTACAAGACTTGAGGCTCTCAGTGAGAGGCTGGTCTCTGTGCTGGGAATGTGCCATGCAGTTCGCTCCCAGCACAAACACAGGTATGCATATATGTGGTCTCCATGGTAAAGACCCACTTCCATGAGGCCACATCTATGTGTACGGGGCTGAATGGGCTTCCTTTAATTTTATTTCCTGAACTTTATTAAAGCATTTTATGATTATTTGGATGGATTGGACAATCTGCTTATGTGACATATACCATGCATTCTATTAGGAGCCTCATGGCCCAGTGAGTATAATACTTGCACTCTTTGAGTCCTTGCGTTGCACATTTGGACTTACAACACCAGTATGTAAAGCCCTAGAGTCTGTTTGACTCACATTGCTGCCAAGACAAACTCCAAGTTCTAGTGTGCAGGGGACTCCACTGAGCTAATATAATATAAATTTAAATAAAAACTCATATATTTATGTGTCAGCTGTATGAAAGTTGCTTTTCTTTCTATTCTAAAGAACACTAAAATGCATAAAAGGTTGTTCTTTTATACCAAATATGTTATTTTGGAACTGTCAAACATGATTTTTAATTGGCATTTTTCTATACTATTGAATAATGATTTAAATTGTTATACCTGAATCTTATCTTTTTGCTGTTTGGGACTTCTAAACCAGTCTAAAATTGTTATTTGTAGTCTAAAGACTTCTTAATTGTAAGCTTTATTACTTGTGTTATCTTTTGTAATGGCATTAGAAAGTCATATTGATTTTAGAAAATGCATCTTATTTGATGGAAAATGACTTGAACTATAACCTAACCAAGCAAAAATGTCTATGAATAGACTTATAATTGACTTATGGTCCTTTGCTGGTAAACTGACTGCTGGCTTTGTTAATATATTTTCAGAAAATACTTATGAATGCATTTAGAAACACCATCCTTATCAGTTATCTCAATTTCATTATGAATGATATGCATAATATGAACATTGCTAAGGGTTTTAGTATTCTTTTTTTAATTCTTTATTTTTCAGCAGACATACAGTGCATGGAAAGGTACAAGATGTTTTTTTATCCAAAAGCATTACATAGTTAGCGTTATCTCAATAGGGACACAAGGTACAAGAAATAATCAATGATGTTGAGGTCACATTAAGGCATACACTACCATACTGCCATAGGTTGGACTTGATGGACTTGTGTCTTGTTTCAACCTTACTTACTATGTAAACAAGTAACTATTACCAAAAGTATTGGGCCACCTGCCTTTACACAGACATGCACTTTAATGGCATCCCAGTCTTAGTCCATAGGGTTCAATATTGAGTTGACCCACCCTTTGCAGCGATAACAGCTTCCTCTGAAGGGAACTGTTAAGTCATCAGCATACCAAGACATTTTGGACAATGTCATGCTCCCAACTTTGTGGGAACAGTTTGGGGATGGCCTCTTCCTGTTCCCACATGACATGATTGCACATCAGTGCACAAACAAGGTCCATAAATACATATATGAGTGAGTTTGGGGTGGAGAACTTGACTGGCCTGGATGGAGTCCTGACCTAAACCTGATATAACACCTTTGGGATGAATTAGAGTGGAGACTGAGAGCCAGGCCTTCTTGTCCAACATCAGTGTCTGACCTCACAAATGCGCTACTGGAAGAATGGTCAAACATTCCCATAGACACACTCCTAAACCTTGTGGACAGGCTTCCCAAAAGAGTTGAAGCTGTTATAGCAGCAAAGGGTGGGCAAATTCAATACTGAACCCTATGGACTAAGACTGAAATGCCATTAAAGTTTGTGTGCATGTAAAAGCAGGTGTCCCAATACTTTTGGTAATATAATATAGATCATATGATATAATACAATCTTTGTAGTGAAGCAACTATTCCAGAACCAGATTTTTCTCTTACTGCATTGTTAGTTTCTCTATTATAAATAAGATGATAGGGTTAACAGGGAGAAAGGAATGGTATGGGAATGTCACATTTATGGAAGTGATGTGGAAAAGGCTCTAGAGCCTGTTACCAGGTGGGTAAAAAAGTGGACAGTGGTGAAGATCAGGTGGTTGAGACAATGGATTTTTTTCTCTTTTCAAGAGAAAAAAAAACACACGGGTGGGCTATACAGTGACTAATTAGAGGCTTTGATCAGGTGATTAGCAACGTGACTCTTGATTCCCGATCATTAGTATAAGACTCAAGGCTCTCAGTGAGAGGCTGGTCTCTGTGCTGAGAGCATGCTGTGCAGCACTCTCCCAGCACAAACACAGGTACGCATACTGTATATGCAGCCTTAGGGGTAAAGACCCACTTCTGCGAGGCCACATCTAAGTGTACAGGGCTGAATGGACTCCCTTAATTTTATTTTCTGAACTTCAATAAAGTGGTAGTAAACGTTGTTCTATCACTTGTACCTACAGGCAAGCCTATAGCAAGGCTTACCTGTAAGTACTGTGAATATCTCCTGAACTTGCACAGTTTAAGAGATATTCAGAGTGCATGCAGTTGGTGATGTTACTGACGTTAACCCTGAAGGAAGACTGGGGGAAGATAACAGCCCTCTTAGCGCTGACAGCGCAGCGCTGGAGGGGACTGTTCTAAGGTAAGTCTCTCATTACGTGCTAGTATGCGTTGCATACTAGCACATTATGACATTGCCGGGGAATTATTTTTTTCCATCCTCTGTGGTTTACTAATAATAACTTAATAACTAGTATCCACCCGCCCAGCCATCAAATGACGATGGGGTGGTGCAACTCCCGCTCTGGGACATCGTCATATGACAGTGTCCCAGAACGGCCGCTCTCACATGGCGATACTGGCCTTGCTGTGTTGCTAGGACATGGCGCGACCCCGATCTCTGTAAAGAGCCCTGTCCACGGCTCTTTAACCATGTGATCGGCTGTGTCTAATCACAGCTGGTCACATGTAAACATGGAGATGCCAGTAATCATCGCTCCTCGCCTCACACTGACAGAGTGTGTAGCGAGAAGAGCTGATCAGTGACATCTCCAAGCAGGGGGACATCTACACATGCAATCAGGGCACTGATCATCAGTGCCCTAATTACAATATAGTGCCAACATTGTCACCAATCAGTGCCCACCAGTGTCAGCAATCAGTGGCCATTAGCGATCAGTGTCGCCTATCAGTGCTGCCCATCAATACCCATCAGTGCCCATCAGTACCACCTATCCATGCTGCCTATGAGTGCCCACAAGTGCCACCTATGAGTGCCCACAAGTGCCACCTATGAGTGTCCACCAGTGCTGCCTATTAATGCCCATCAGTGCCACCTAACAGTGCCCATAAGAGCCACCAATCAGTGCTCATCAGTGCCACCTATCAGTGCCCATACGTGCGGCATATTATTGCCTCCTCATCAATGCCACTTTTTTTTTTTTTTTTAAATGTTTGGCCTTTTTTTTTTGTAAAAAAAATACCCAGCAGTGATTGAATACCACCAAAGGAAAGCTCTATTTGTGTGAAGAAAATGATAAAAAAAGTGTTTGGGTATGGTGTAGCATGACCGTGTAATTGTCATTCAAAATGTGACAGTGTTGAAAGCTGAAAAATGTCTTGGGCAGCAAGGGGGTGTTAGTGCCCTGTAGGCCAGTGGTTAAAGCATTTTATGATTATTTGGATGGATTGGACAATCTGCTAATGTGACATATACCATGCATTCTATTAGGAGCATTATGGCCCAGGGAGATTATTACTTGCACTCTTTGAATCCGTGTGCTAAGAATTTTTCTTGTACCTTCTGCCAGTAAGCTTGCACATTTAGACTGACAACAGTATGTAAAGTCCTAGAGGCTATCACTTCGACCGGGTGATTAGCAACCAGGACTCCTGGTTCCCGATCATTAGTACAAGACTTGAGGCTCTCAGTGAGAGGCTGGTCTCTGTGCTGGGAATGTGCCATGCAGTTCGCTCCCAGCACAAACACAGGTATGCATATATGTGGTCTCCATGGTAAAGACCCACTTCCATGAGGCCACATCTATGTGTACGGGGCTGAATGGGCTTCCTTTAATTTTATTTCCTGAACTTTATTAAAGCATTTTATGATTATTTGGATGGATTGGACAATCTGCTTATGTGACATATACCATGCATTCTATTAGGAGCCTTATGGCCCAGTGAGTTTAATACTTGCACTCTTTGAGTCCTTGCGCTGCACATTTAGACTTACAACACCAGTATGTAAAGCCCTAGAGTCTGTTTGGTTCACATTGCTGCCAAGGCAAACTCTAAGTCCTAGCGTGCAGGGGACCACATGAAGATAATATAATATTATATATATATATATATATATATATATATATATATATATATATACTCTTATTAATAAAGTTTTCTCTTACTGCATTGTTTAGTTTTACTATTATAAATAAGATGATAGGGTTACAGGAGAGAAAGAAATGGTACGGGAATGTGGCATCTGTGGAAATGATGTGGAAAAAGCTCTAGAGCCTGGTAGCTTTAGCCACATTCAAAAAATGTCTCAGAATCCATTTTGTGTATATTTTGATTGGGATTTGATTGTTATGAGGGAGCAGAAAGGAGGGTTCACATGGCACATGATAGTCAGAGAAATGCTGTAATATGTTGTTTACTCCTTGCCATAGGGTTGAGAGTTTAGAGCAGAACCAAAAAATATATAGCCAGTTCAGTCATTTGCCCTTAGCCTGGCCGCACCTCCAATAACTGTCCAGGACTAAGTGCACTGTCCTATGGGTTTATCCATTCTTTTATCCATTCGGTCATTGGTTTTATTTCATAGGCAATACTATTTTAATTACGGTAGGTTTTAATTCAAACATCATTATTATTTTTTTCATCTAAATAATTTACAATTACCATAGCATAATGCCCCGTACACACGATCGGAATTCTCGTCGGAAAAAGCTCTGATGGTTTTCCGATGGAATTCCGACGGAATTCGGCTCAAGCTGTCTTGCATACATATGGTCACATCAAATTCCGATCGTTTATAACACGGTAACGTACAACACGTATGACGGGACTAGAAAAAGGAAGATCAATAGCCAGTAGCCAATAGCTTCTGTCTCGTAGTTGAATCTGAGCATGCATGATTTTTGGCGTGTCGGAATTGCATACACACGATCGGAATTACCGATAGAAAGTTTTTCCTACAGGAAAATTGAGAACATGGTATCAATTTTTGGCTGGCGGAAATTCGGACAGCTAAATTCCGATTGGGCATATACACGGTCGCATTTTCCAATGAAAAGCTCTCATCGGTCTTTTTCTGGCCGAAATTCTGATTGTGTGTACGCGGCATTAGAAATAAACAGGTATGTCTGCAAATCTGTTTTAATTGTAATCATGTTCTTGTTCAAATAATTGGATGTTTGAAATTAACACAGGTTCAAATCACTTCACTTTACATGCCAGAGAAAATGCTCCATGTTCACTTCATGATTCCTTATTTAATGTCCTTATTTAGAAGATAAGGTTCCATAAATTAAAGTAATACTAAAGTCTTGTTTTTTATTGTATGAAAATAACAAACGTGTTATACTTACCTTCTCTGTGCAGTGGTTTTGCACAGAGCAGCCCAGATCCTCCACTACCCGGGACCCTCTTTGGTTCTCCTGGCCCCACCTTCCTGCTGAGTGCCCCCATAGCAAGCAGCTTACTATGGGGGCACCCAAGCCCAGCCTCAGCTTCATGTGCCTATTTAGACACAGAGCTGTGACTCGGCCCCGTCCCTTCTCTCTCCTCATTGTGCCTCTGAATTTGATTGCCAGCAGTGGGAGCCAATGGCGCCCACTGCTGTGTCTCAGCCATTCAGGAGGGAGAGTCCCAGACATCTGAGTCTCTCATACAACATCACTGGATTGATGAATAAAAACTATAATTATAGTAAAAAGTGTGTGACTTTTGACGCACAGCATCTTAGTAAAAAATATAACATTTTATTTAATTTCCTTAAAATTAAATATATAATAATGACAGATTTGTAAAATGCAATTATAAAACAATTCAGCAACTGCAGTCATTTCTACAACATAGTCTTTCTGCTCAACAAGTTTCTTGGGCATGGTCCTCTTCATCAGGCGCTAACAGACTTTTGTTGCTGCCATCTAAATAGAGTGACAAATGTATTTTAAATTAATAATCATATCAATATCACATAATTTCACATATCATGCCATGACCCCTCCCCCAGGGACTGAAAAGTTCACCCAGGTATTCCTCAACTGTATATAGCATGGAAGTCCCAGATGGGGGCCAGTTTGGCAGGTTTCAGACATTAATTATTATTAAAAAAATTATACATAGGATAGTAGCACCCTGTAAAAATATTTATTAATGTCTAAAACCTGTCAACCAATAAAAAGTTAATGCAATATAAGTGAATAAATAATGCTAATGCTTTTATGTAGTACTTATAGTACATGGAAATTAAAATAATTAGTGAAATTAATAAACAGATAAATTGACAAATTATATTGGAGGTCGGAGTTTGGAGGGGGAGGAGAAAGGGGGACAGGACCCCCATCTGGGACTTTCACGTTATATAAAGCTGAACCATGAGGGATACCTGGGTACACTTCACAGTCCCTGGGGGAGGGGTCTTGGCATAATATGTGAAATGATGTGAAATTCAGCCCTGGAAGAATTTCCCCCTTTCCTGACCAGAGCACTTTTTGCGATACGGCACTGCATCGCTTTAACTGACAATTACTTGGTCTTGCGACGTTGCACTCTAACAAAATTGACGTCCTTTTTTTCCCCACAAATGGAGCTTTCTTTTGGGGGTATTTGAGCAACTCTGTGGTTTGTGCTATAAACAAAAAAGAGTGACAATTTTGAAAAAAAGCAACATTCTTAACTTTTTGCTATAATAAATATCCCCCAAAAATATATAAAAATCTAATTTTTCTCAGTTTAGGCTGATATGTAATTCTTCTACATATTTTTGGTAAAAAAAAAATTGCAATAAATGTTTATTGATTGGTTTGCGCAAACGTTATAGCGTCTACAAAATAGGGGATAGATTTATGTAATTTTTATTATTATTTTTTTTTATTAGTAATGGCAGCGATCTTGCAATTTTTATCATGACTGCAACATTATGGCAAACACATCAGACACTTGTGAAACTATTTTGGGACCATTGTCATTTATACAGCAATCAGTGCTATAAAAATGCACTGATTACTGTGTAAGTGACACTGGCAGGGAAGGGGTTAAACACTAGGGGGCAATCAATGGGTTAAGTGTGTCATAGGGAGCGATTCTAACTGTGGGGGGATTGCCTCACTAGAACATGACAGAGATCACTGCTCTTGATGACAGGGAGCAGTAGATCTTTGTCATGTTACTAGGCAGAACAGAGAAATGCCTTGTTTAGATAGGCATATCCCCATTCTGCTACTCTGTGACATGATCGCGGGACACCGGCGGACATTGAGTCTGCGGACTCGCGGGCACGGTCATGGAGTATGCGGCCACAATGCGCCCACAATGCCGCTTCTTAAATGGGGCGTACAGGTACACCCATTTGCGCAACTGTGCCATTGTGCTGACACACATCGTTGTCTACTGGTCGGCAAGCGGTTAAAATTAATTTTGTCACTCTATTTAGATGCCAGCAACAAAAGTCGGTTAGCTCATAATGAAGAAGACCATGAAACGCATTGAGAAGAATAACGATGTTGTATAAATTACTGCAGTAGTTGAATTGACTGTTTTATAATTGCATCTTATTATAAGTCTTTCATTATTATATGTTTAATTTTAAGGAAATTAAATAAAATGTTAGATTTTTTACTAAGCTGCTGTGCGTCAAAAATCCCACATGTTTTACTATAATTATAGTTTTGATGCATCATATTTAGGGATGTGGCAAAGAAATTGACCTACTTCTGATCATATCACTGGCTCGAGATGGGGCTCGGTAAGTATTAAGGGGCTTAGGGGGGCTGCTGCACACAAAAGGCTTTTTATCTTAATGCATTGAGATAAAAAAAACCTTCTACCTTTGCAACCACTTTAACTTGCCACTTTCCTCTCTGTCGACCTATGTGACTAAATTGGAATCTGACCTCATGTACTTTTAGACCAGGAGAGTAGAATTGCACTGTGAGAATCAATTAAATCATTCTACCAAAACATAAAAACACTTGGAAACCAATTATAGATATCAGACTCAATAGTACCTGGTCCCACCAAGAATCTCTATACAGTATTACTTCCCACATATCCATATAGATACATTAGTATTGGGGTACACATGTACATATTTGGTGGTTTTGTCCAATTATGCAGCATTTTTGGACTGGTGTCTTCCACATCATTTCAACACGTATTCAAGTCCTGATCACTGTAGACCCGGCTTTCGCTCTACTGAATCACTGTACCCATAATCTAACTAGAGCTCAGTTCAAACTCTCCCTGCATCTTACGACAGGGTCAAAACAAACAATAGCAAAGGCTTGGAAGTCCTCAAAATTGTGTATACTTGAGACAAATCATCGGATCACTTAAACCATGATCCACAGTGAGATCAAGGAGACTTTACTAGACAGAGTACCTAAGCATTTTAAGATATGGCAACCTAGGGTAGATCATTTTTGTCATCTGGTTTTTATGTCTCCCTCCGCAAACCTTGACACATGGTGGAGTTGACATCATTTGTGCTCCGTCCTTCTTGGGGAATGTACAAAAGTCCTCCCCTCTCCCTTGTCCCTCCTTTCCCTGATGTTTCTTCCACTCTCTGACAGTTCTTGTCAATTAATTACACCTCTAATACTCAGTATCAACTAAAAAGTCAATTTATAAGCTTTGTGACTGAAATTATATTTTAGTCTTAGGCTATCAGCCCCTAAACTAGCTTGTATGTGTCAATACCTGTTTATTTGTGTTTTCTTTTTTGTGTCATGACTCGACTGCTGTACTCTGAAATGCACTTACTGTGGGTGTAATTTCCACATTATGCTATATTTCTTTGTACTGAGATGTAACTATAATGCTATTTGTCACTGAATAAAAAATATTAAACAAGAAAATCAGGTCAGGATTTAATGAGATTAGCCAATTGCAATATTTAAAGTATTTGCACATATGATCTCTAAGATCTCATATACTGTAAGTTTTAACATTTCAACGTCATTTTAGAAGTCATTATGAACAAATGTTTATAATCTGCAGCTTTCATTTATTCTTTTTGAGATCAACACTGGGTAAACATTTATATATTTTTTGGCTTCTATTAGACAAATCTCGTCAATCTGTTTTACAACTCTGCCGTATGTCTTAATAATTACAATATACTGGGGGGGGGGGGGGGGGGAAACAATATCTCCATGTGCAGAACCTCCACATGTCACCTTTTTTAACAAAGGGGAAGAACGGACAGCCTATGGTCACAGGTTTTACCCCAACAATTGCATCTCCATTTTGGGAGATCTATTTGCCATCAGAAAAATGACAAACAAGATTGGTCCAGCATATCCTCAGAGTGCCACATTTTGGGCTTCTTCTGCGATGGTGGCAGTAGGTCCATCAATTTTCCCTTATATCAAGGATGGGTGAAACATCCCTCCTCAAGCCACAACATGTTTTCTCCTTCTCTTCAAACAGCCCCCAAATGTTCCTCCCCCTAACTGCCATCACCCCAAAACTCCTGCTTTTCCTCCTGACCACCAGCACACCAACATTCCTCATCTTTATAACCTGCACATCAACCCTTCTATTCTTGATTTCCAACCCCTAACCCTCTCCCCTTCCTTATATGCCTACTCTTTTTCCTCCTGCCACATGGAATTCCACATGCTGGTGGAGGGCAGGGATAGCCTTCTGTGAAAAATAGTAGTGGTGGCTGTATATCTGACACCGTGGTGTAGCACAGGCCACACAAATAATATGTAAATAGGGTGTTTGGCATTACTGGCATTAGGATACAGGGCATGTGGATGAAAGTGTTTGTGAAAGTTGTTTTTACCACTCCCACAGCAGCACTGCAAAGGTCTGAGGACTGGCCCTGGGGGTAACTAAAGAAGTAGGAGGAGGTAGAAAAAGGTGCAGAAACAGCCCTAGAAAGGAAATTTGCACCCACCCCCTCCTTATTCCCCTGACACTGCTGATTCTTGCTGATTTGCCTTGTTTGAAACAATTAAGTCTTATGGCACAATATGTTGACCCTTGATTGTATCTGTACCACCACTGTTGTTTTGTAAAATTGTTGTATATGACATGTATGATAATAAAACAAACAAAAAAAATCCTTTGCTTCAAAGGAAAGAAAGGAAAGTTGCTGCTCTCTACCCTTAAGAAGTAGGAGGAAAAGGAAAAAAAAAAAGAGAATGGTTTGAAAGCTGCCAGATCACTTTTTCATGCCCCCTTCCATTTCAGCATCCCCTCCTTGGTCCCCGGGCTAACTTTCTTCTTTTGGGAGAAGACCAAAAAGAAACAGATCAGAAAGGCAAGCAGGGAGTGATAAAAAAAAAATTCCTCCATTTATCTTGTGAAGTACAAACCCAAAAATATTCAGTTATGTGCACTTCTGGCTTAGGAGCTATCAGTTTCCAGCCGGGCGAGTCAGGTGCAGCAGAGATCGAGGATGTTGTGTCCTCAGTCTGAGTTGTTTGAGTATAGGGAGGAATCAGGGGTCCAAAAGACCCCTCTGTTAAGGGTATTTGTTTCTCAAAAATGCTATCACATAGGAGGCTTATCATTGGCTCCTGCTGCTGTGAGTCAAATCCAGTAAGCAGACAGTGGGGGGCAGGGCCAAGCTGCACTGTGTGTGTCTATGAGCACGCACAGCCTGGCTCTGGAGTGAGCCTGCACAGATGAGGAGGAACCAAGATTGCCATAGGGGTACCTCAGACGAGGAGGTAAGGGGCAGCTCTGTGCAATACTATTGCACAGAGCAAGTAGGTATAAACCTGTTTTTCTTTAACCACTTGGGTACCGCGCTATTGCAAAATGACGGCAATAGCGCGGACCCACATTTTCGGGACTACGTCTATTGACGTAGTCCCGGTTACGAGCGGCCTGCGCGCCCCCTGAGGGGCGCGCGCGGCACGCTCTGTGATCGGCGAGTCCGTGAGACTCGCCTGATCACCGATCCGTGTAAGGGGTCGATCCTGACCCCTTATCACGTGATCAGCTGTCAGCCAATGACAGCTGATCATGTGATAAAACGGAGCCGGTAATCGGCTAGTATTCCTCCTCGCGCTGACAGCGCGAGGAGAAAAAAAAAAAGCCGATCGCCGGCGGCCGTGTTCGGGACATCAGTCCCGATCACGGCCAGCAATTTAAACGGACACCTGCCCCCTGCCAGTGCCCACCTGCCACCCGCAGTGCCATCCTGAAATAAAGTAAGTGCCCCCCTGTCAGTGCCACCCAGCAGTGCCCATAGTGCCCACAGTGCCACCCAGCAGTGCCCACAGTGCCACCCACAGTGCCACCCAGCAGTGCCACCCACAGTGCCACCCACAGTGCCACCCACAGTGCCACCCAAAATCTGCCTCAGGTTCTGCACCCCAGTGCCGCCCATCAGTGCCCAGCAGTGCCGCCCATCAGTGCCCAGCAGTGCCGCCCATCAGTGCCCAGCAGTGCCACCTATCAGAGCCACCTATCAGTGCCACCTATCAGTGCCCATCAGTCCCATCTATCTGTGGTACCTATCAGTGCCCATCCGTGCCACCCATCCGTGCCACTTATCCGTGCCACCCATCCGTGCCATCTTATCTGTGCCCATCTTTGCCCATCAGTGCCGCCTTATCTGTGCCCATCGGTGCCGCCTTATCTGTGCCTATTAGTGCCGCCTTAACTATGCCTATCAGTGCCCACCAGTGCAGCCTATCAGTGCCCACCAATGCAGCCTATCAGTGCCGCCTAATCAGCGCACTTCAATGAAGGAGAAAAATGACCCGTTTGCAAAATTTTATAACAAACTATTAAAACATGATTTTTTTTTTTTTTTTTTTTGCATCTTTTTTTGTTTGTTTAGCAAAAAATAAAACTCCGAGCTGTGACTAAATACCACCAAAAGAAAGCTCTATTTGTGGGAAAAAAATGATAAAAATTTCATTTGGGTACAGTGTTGTATGCCCGCGCAATTGTCACTCAAAGTGCATCAGCGCTGAAAGCTGAAAATTGGTCTGGGACTGAGGGGGGTTTAAGTGCCCAGTAAGCAAGTGGTTAATAAAACAAAATTAGACTTCACAATCATTTTAAGTGAACAAAGTGAAAAAAAAATGTATATTATAAAATTCATAAAAAAAATTCCTCTTACATACATATGGCATAAATAAGAATAATTCCAAGGCCATCATTTATAGTTAACTCTCAGTTGATGACTTGTGAAGGCTTTTAAAGTGCTGGAAATGACAAATTTGGGCATAGTAGTTTGTTGTCATGTCACAGGCACACACAGTTCTGAGTCTTGACATGTCTGGTATCGTTTTACTGGACTCTGCCTCACCTTTTATAATTTATAGAAAATTTGGAGATTTTGTGTTGGTGTCCACTTAAATTAATTTCACTGAAACTATGGATTTGATAAACAGTAATGTTAAAATTGTGTGTTTGACATTTTCAAATACCATGATTTTATTCTATGTGTCCTCTGATTTCAGAAAATATATAATGTTTTAGTGTTTTTTTATGTATAAGATGTACATTTTAGCATGTGTGCAAAAAACAAGCTAAAAAATTACTCAAATTGTGAAAGGGTTAAAGCAAAGAATTATAAGGTCCAATGAAAAAATTGAATAAATAGTATGGAATTTTTATTTTAATTGGTTTGAAATGACACGACTGGTTAAAAAAAGACAACTATAACGTTATTTAGCATGACTTTCTCGAGGAATTTGTTGTCTGTAGCAGCCAATTAATTTTTATTTGTTGACTGACTGCTTGCTTTTCTTAAGTGACTCTTCTTTTATTTTTTTTTATTTTTATGGAACTATGGGCACAAGTGTCTCAGGCATGACCTCTTAATAATTTAATACTGGAATATATTTCCCTACAATTTGCAATCTTTCTAAAAATGCCCAAAGAAATGGTTTGAGCATTTTATGCCATTGTGAATTTTTCTATCTGCTCGTAAGTTTGAAAAACCATGTTACTGTACCCATTAAAATTACTATCCTCAAATGCTTTTAAATGTGTCTCATATTTTATCAATCCACAGGATGCTGGCATATTCATTTAAATAATCAGTGCGGTCTCTGAGAAGTCTGGAAAAGATTTTGCTATAAAGTTGAACAGCATATAGATTTGTGAATGTTAAACATTGAATCATTTAACTGCATTGTAAAAGGGCATACAAGTTTATCAGCTTTTATAAAGTACATCGTTTTAGTGGAATTCATCAAATCTAAAAACTGTTTCAGCATTTTGAAAAGAATGAGCAGGATTGGGTATACTTTATATTTGTTTCAGGGAATAGTTACTTACATTTTTAATAATTACATAGTTGGGTTCATTCAATAAAATGCAATGAAAAAAAAGGAAGAAGGGCAAATTGTGTTAACTGCATGGCAGCCATTTCAAATTAATTTTCAGAAATCAGAAAATGTTATTTAAATAATGTTTTATATTAAGGCAAATGCATATAAAGATGCAAGGATATATTTGAAGATGTAGGTTGATGTCATATATACATCCTTCAAGGAACAGCTATTTATTCCTTGTCATATACACAAACCTTTAATCCTCTTGCTGCCAAAGCCATTTTTGTGTTTTTTATACACGTTTAAAAAAATCATTATAGGAATGGAGATTACCACCAAAAGCATTACATATTTTATGAAAGTCAAGACCCTGGAGAATAAAATGGTGATATTCCATTTTTTTTTTGCCATGAGATATTAGAGCAGCAGTTTATCAAAATGTCAGTAGAAGATACACCTAAATGAGTTTTAGGGCACACAAAAATGATTTATGGTAAAATATATTAGATGAGGTTGTTCTATGTAGATACCGTATTTATCGGCATATACTGTAACACACGCCGGCGTATAACCCCAAATTTAGGAGGGAAGTTTAAGGAAAAAAACTTACATTTAAATGCCCATCAATGCCGCCTTATCAGTGTCCATCTGCAGCCTTGTCAGTGTCATTTGTAGCCTTGTTATGGAGCCTTGTCATGCAGCCTTGTCAGTGTCATTTGCAGTCTTGTCATGCAGCCTTGTCAGTGCCAGAATGTCCGAAAGCCACCAAGAAAGGCCAAAAGTGACCAAAAGCTGCTGAAAGCTACAGAGAAAGGCCAAAAGCGGATGAAAGCTGCCGAGGACGGCTGAAAGACGCACAGAGACTCACAATCGGCAGGGGATCGGCGTATAACACGCACCTGCAATTTTCCCCTGATTTTAAGGGGGAAAAAAGTGTGTGTTATAAGCCGATAAATAGGGTAAAACCTTAAAATTGCACATGCCTGTGAAATGGCGACAAACTTCAGATGCTTAAAAGTAATAAACAATATCCTTACTTTCAAAAATAATCCATACACATCCACTACTGTAATCTATTTTTCACTTAATTGTTTCTTCCTGTGTTTTTTTTTTTTTTTTTTACTTCTTGTACTATGAGAAGTAAGCTCCTGAATCTCTTCTTTTCCTACTCACTTGTTGCCTGCCAAATTAATGGTTGTGTGTTGAGTTATTTTGAGGGGACAGCAAATGTACACTGTTATACAAGCTGTACACTCACTACTTTACATTGTAGCAAAGTGTCATTTTTTCTTCAGTGTTGTCACATGAAAAGATATAATTATTTACAAAAATGTGAGGGGTGTACTCACTTTTGTGAGATACTGTATACTTTTTTTTTTGTAAAACTAGAGTTCAATGTCACTTTCAAATCCCCTGCAGGTTATCAGTTTAGAGTTACACAGGCATAATGGCCCTAGATATATTGTTCTCATTCAGATGTGCATGGTGACATGTGTAGCTCAATCAATGTTTTCATATGTATGTGCCCCCGACAGATGTGTTTACACTTGTATGCATGTGCTTGTATGTGGGTTTACGGGTGGAGGCTCAATCATTTTAGGAAGGATTTAAGTGCTTGGATGTAATTTATTTTTTTTACACTTTTTTGTTCTAAAATGTTTTTTATTACTGTATTCTCCTATGTAATCCAATTTTGTCATGACAGGTGGTCTTTAATCATACATCAGGGATCTATTTGACCCCTGGTGTCATACTTGTCCTCCAATGAAGCTAATGGAGCACAGACCGCTTTTCATAAGCTCCTTCATCGGCCACAGCAATCTGGGAAAATGACACAGTTTTCATTGCTGCTATCCAGAGATTACTAAGCAGTAGGGTTGAGTGAAATGGAAAGTCTTTAATTTCTAAAAATTTCAGCAAAAGCAGATGCATGTTTTGTTATATTAGGTTGTTAGTAAGTATTGAGATGTGCATTATCACATGGGCCTCCTTCATTAGTTTTATTTAAATCCATGACCAAATTGATCTGAGAAGTATACACAAACAGTATACTTCCCAGACCAATTTCTGTTGCATTAAAAGGCCCTTTCACACATACCTGCCTTGTTCTGTGCCAGTAGTGGGGAGCAGTGCTTTGCATTGTAACAGCACATGGTACTATTTATCTTTTTCTTTTTTTATTATTATTTATTACCATGTCAAAGTGACATTTCATTCACAACTATCTACCACAGTGGAGCTGTAATAAGGTGACCGGTGCTGACATAAGGTGAGCTACCGGGCATAACACAACATAAAAGTGTTGTGGTGTGAACAGGCACAAAGAAAACATTTGCTTTCCCTGTGCCCTTGCAGTGACTGGAATTGATCCTGTGAACAAAAACATCAGTCACTGCACATAGTGTAAAAGGGCATCAAATGTACCTGCAATGACATTCAGTTAGGATATCTAATCTCTCACTAGATGCATAGATTTCAGTTTTCTCTAAACTCAGCTAAACTGAATGAAGCTGAATGCAAGTAAACACACAGTATGTATTAGCATTATACCATTTAAAATCATTATAAGCATTTATATAATTGCATGTTCATGTAAATGAGGCCTAGATGCATTCACAGGGCTAAATAGCAGTGTTCAAGGGGGGCCGACACAGTGTTTGCATGCAGTATGCATAACCTACTGATTCTTGATGGCTTTTGTACATTCTGCCTACACAGTCTGTGTGTGACCAGTAACAGCTGTCAGATTTTTGCTTTGCAAGAATCAATGGCCGGCACCACTGCTTGTTCACATATAAACACTTAACAAGTGGTTACATTCTAATAGAGCCTCTGACTGACCCTAAATACAGATCCTATATCCTAACCAGGGTCAGCATTTCTGCAGAGTTCTCGTCGCACACAAACTAGCTGCAGCTAATTGGCCAGTTTTTATGCAGCCATAGTATTGCTGCATACAGGGGTGGCATTTAACTGATTTTGAACACAACAAACTACAGGCATACCCCACGTTTAATTACACAATGGGTTTTATTTACTATAGCTGGAAAGTGCAAAATCAGGCTCACTTCTGCATAGAAACCAATGAGCTTCTAACCCTAGCGTGTTCAATTAAGCTTTGGTAATAAAACCTGGAAGCTCATTGGCTTCTATGCAGACGTGAGCCTGATTTTGCACTTTCCAGCTTTAGTAAATAAACCCCATTGTGTACTTAAAAGTGGGGTATGCCTGTATTCACAGATGTGTGCCCATGTGTATGTAGCCTAAGCAGCTCTTGAAATGTAATGTCAAAGGCATTCACTTCAAATTGATTTATATGACAATTTTTGCAGTATTATACATGTTGCCTTTCTATGGCCCCTTGGTATGTGACATAATCTTCATTATCATTTTTTAACTCTGGCCCCTTGAAATATACAAGGGCCTCCAGGCAGCCACAGAGCTCTTAGTTTAGAACCACTTGTATGATATATGTGCTTAGAAGGACTCAATTCACAAAACTTCATACAAAGAAAAGATTATTTTTGTTCAGCCATGTGACTGTAATTTTTACATTTCATTAGACTCAGCTTAAAATATATCTTTTTTTTAAAATAGGGGTCTATATCCAAGTGTGTTTGCCTCATAATTTAAGCCAATGGTAACAAATTCATCCAAAGAAGATCTCATTATCGGTAGACAATATTAAGAGCAGTGTTCTGAAAAATGTATATACTGTATATTCTAAGTGGTTTATATGCTGATTTACTAAAGGACAACAGACTGTTTACTGTGCAAGGGAAGTTGCACTTTGCAAAGGAACTTTCCTTATAGCTTAGTGAATGAGGTGGAGCTCAAATGACTTCCATCATACAATCATGTGCAAGCAAACATGCTGTTTTTCATTTTTCTAGCCAGTAATTGGCCATTTTTGCAAAGTGAAATGTCATTACAGTTATTAGACTCTAGGGAAAATTCTCTTGAAAAGTGCAACTTTGCAAAATAAGCAACCTATTTATCATTAATAAACCAACCCCTTATACTCTGTAAACTCAGCTCTTGTTTATTCGCTGCAAAAGTCCCTTTGGATACCTGACATAGCATGTAGGGAGATTTGTTTTCTTCTAATGTCTAGCAATGACAGACATTGCTATAAGACAATATGAAAGATTCTTTCACCAAAATAACAGAATTGTACTTTCTATTGATCGCATAAAAAGGAGAAAGTTCTGCAGACATTCCATAAAATATAAGTAAATGTAGAATGACATGCCCAGTCTCTTTGGTTGTTGTCTTTACACAATAATAGGCGCATTGTTACGGCAGTTAGATATTAATTTGATTCAAGTCCTTCTGGCAGGAGAGGTGGTACTGATTTGAAATGTTAAGGATTGCTCACTCAGATAAAATGAAGTGATTGTTCCGTTGAGTTCACAGCATCATTGTTGATTTTAATTTTACATTCATTCTCAGTATGATCTGACTAGCTAAGACATCTGACCAGATGGTAAACCACTCCATTAAAAGATCTGCATCATTAATTCTATGCATAAATCAAAAAAGTAGAAATGCTCTGGTAGGAAATAAACAATATAGAATATTACAAGCGCATACTCCTAAAGAAAAGTGCAGTCTACAGAAGAAAATTCCAATTAATAGATTTAATTACCTCTGTGCCACTGCTTTTTTCTAATGTAACTGTTATGACACTCTTTTAAATACATTAAGAAAGTTGGTTAGCCCTGCCAGCACCGTATTGATCATGCCGTCTTTCTATTGTAAACAACATGGAGAGTGAAGTTCTGTTACTGTTGATCTGTGGCATATGTTTTGCTTAGTTGGTGGTCCTTTAATACATGATCCAAACAGCAGTAACTTGCAGCCAGGTTCTCTGGTGGTGGTAGGGGTTTAATTAGAGAAACATCTAAACTTGACAATGTATGCAATAGAAATTAAATCTACCGTGACAGATTTAGTCAAAGGGATATGTATACCAATGTTTTGGGGTTTGTTTGCACTCACGTAAAAGACAATTCCACCTAAAATTATATTTTCATTTTCTATGGATACGGAAACACCTTGCAGTTTCTTATATCTCTCAGGAATTCTGTTGGTGAGAATTCTGTGCTTGAGTGACTGGGGTTGATTTACTAAAGATAGATCTGATTTTCACTTTGCAAGTTAAGTTGCACTTTGCAAGGGAATTTTTCCCAGAGCTTAGTAAATGAGGTGAAGCTCAGCTGACTTCTGCCATCCTGTGTAAGCAAACATGCTGTTTTTTTGTTTTGTTTTTTGCATGTGATTGGGTATTCTTTTCAAAGTGAAATGCTAACACATTCACTAGGCTCTTGGGGAAAATTCCCTTTCAAAGGGCAACTTCCATTGCAAGAGGAACAGCCTATTTGCCTTTAGTAAATCAACCCCACTGTGTAGGCCCAATTGCTGTAGCCCATGGCCATAAAAGGGTATTGTTCTCCCTACTGGATTCTTCATGTATTTAGTGCCATAAAGCATGCAGAGAGAGCAGCTGAAACATGCAAATTTAGGTGGAAATACTGAAAACTTTCAACAGGACATTAGGAGTATTACGAATTTTAGCAGGGAGATCTTGCTATTAACGTTTCATGCAAAATCAGGGGCTGACTGAGCTAACCTGCCTCAATGTCTAACCGCAGGTACAGATACTGCTACTGCTGTCCTGGGACATTGGAGCCCCTGACAAAAGTCCAGTGATGACAAGTGGAGGGTGGAGCCAAAGTGAAGTCATTCTGCACAGCGGGCCTGAGAGGAAGTTTTTCCAAGGATGGCGGTAGCAGTATCTGTACCTGTATTTAGACACTGAGGCAGATTGGCACAGGTGATTGTATCAAATGCACAGGTTGATATGCACCTTTCTATGTGAGTGTATTTGTTTTAATAAAGGTTTTTTGTGATGGAAAGCACTGTGGATCTACATTATGTTTGCATGGGACTAATGTGTATGAGGAAATGAGTAGTACCTTATACCAGGAGACCCAAGGATTAACTAAAAAAATCCAATGTTAATATTTAAAGTGTGTGCAGACCTTAATTTGTATAATGAATCTAGCATAGGAGGTGAGAATAAAATCTGGATGATTTCACGCATGAAAGTGGAGGTCTAGTGGAAAACACAAAGGGGTTGATTTATTAAAACTGGGGAATGCAAAATCTGCTGTAGCTGTGCATGGTAGCCAATCAGCTTCTAACTTGTCAGCTTGTCAAATTAATCTTTGTCATAAAAAAAAGAGCTGGAAGCTGATTGGTTACCCAATTTTGCACTCTCTGGTTTTATAGAAAGGGAGGACCCCCACTATGCCAACATTCAATAGTTTATGTAAGGATTGAGAAGATATTTCAAAGAAACAGTGGATTTTGTATGCCCAGCCAAGACTGGAAGGGGTATTCATCTTAACTACGAGGCTAGTCGTGAAAAAATACATTTTTTAGATCTTACTATTTCTGTCAGTGAGGATAGGTTTTTTAAATCAACTTACTTGAAATCCACTGACAGAATAACCTATATCTCCATTGATAGCTGCCATCATGGCTAAGGTCTGTACCGAAAAGCTAACATCTGAGGTTGAAACGTAACTGTACTGAGCAGGAGGTTTTTGTTGCTCAGACAGATACTCTCACTCAGAGATTTGTGAAGAAGGGATACTCCTTTAAGTCACTAACAGACACTCTGGATCATGTCAAACAGGTAGATAGGGCAGACCCTTTAAAGGAGAGGCCCCCTTGTCATGAGAAAACTAACATCTTCAAAATTCCTTTTATTACTCATTCTTCACATTAGCATCAAAAGCTCAAGCACATAGTCAACAAACACTTGCACATCTTAAAAAAATTATAGGGTATTAAAAAACCTTCTGTCAGCTAGACTCAGGTGCTCCTTCTTTAAAGGATAAACCAAATGTTCTCAATCCCCCTAGCATTTAGCCTAGTTTTTTCTCTGATCTTTCGGGCTATTATCAATGTAGTAAGTGCCAAGTTTGCTCTCTTTGGGTGTAAAGCTAGGAAAAATACTAGTTTTAATTCAAGTTGCACCTCTAAGATATTCAAAATTAAGCTTTTTATTACATGTTCCACTGAAGTGGTGGTCTACATGCTATAGTGCCCATGGGGACGGCAGTATGTGGGCAGGACCAAACATCCTCTTCAAGTGCGCTTGAATGAACACATCTGTAATATCCGGAGATATTACCTAAGCATTAGGTATCTAAGCATTACCTTATGGTTCATAACAGGGACCCTAAGAACACCATATTCTTAGGGATTGATAAATATAATCCACATTGGAGGGGTAGTCCCCTTGTTAGAAGCATCTCCAAGTCCAAGGTGTCTTGGGTCCATAAAATTAAGTGTGATACCCTGTTTGGCCTTAACATTGCTGTTGACTTCAATTCCTTTATAGATAACTCTTGCAACTCGTGCAATTTAGGTTCTCTCTCCTTTTCCCTTACTATTCAAGTTACTATGATTTTGTTAGTGACTTTTTGAATACATCACTATGTGAACTTGATCTGGGCTTTGGATAGCTGCTGCTGTTGGGTCACTTTTTTGGCATTTATTGACCATTAATGCCTTTATTATATATATCTTCTGGCAAACTTATTGGGCGTTTTTTTTTACCACTTATTTTTTTTCTCTGGTGGGTGACTTTATTGTTGACCTACTAGCAAGTATGGTGATACCACTGCTTATTTAGGCATTATATCACATATTATTAGTTACTCAAACACTATTTTTTACGCTATTTTGATTTAATTTGATCCAGCACACCATTTTGCAGTATGGTTCTATGTTGGATGTTCTTTTTTGAGTTTCCAACATGGATACTTAATTTGGACCACATGTGGGTTCACCGTATTGTGTATCCGTTGACTATCCCTTTATTTTTTCTGGCACATTAGGTTGTGTCAATGTTGTTTTTTTTTTATATTCATTTGTTGGTGACATTCAACTTTGTTACCTTTTTTATGTTTCAGCTTTGTTACTAGCAAATTGGAATGCTTTAGAGCTTTTATTTTTCACATAGTTCACCATTTAGGACAGTTGTTATATCCAATATCTGGCAAACATTGTGTGGCTGGTCCGTTATCATGACTGATTCCACCCCACAGTTTTTGCTTGTTTTTCCCTCTTGCTTTCCCTTATTCAATATGGGGTCAGCAGCATCAGCCACTTGAGGCTCAGATCGAGGCTTGAGTAGGACTATTTACAGTGGTGCATCAGCGCCGCCCATGCCCCAGGAAGACGTCCGCCTAGTGATGAAACGTGTAGGAAGGAGTGACATGCTGAGGTCACTGTTCTGTTTTTCATGTTACGCTTGTACGGGTATGTTTGTACTACTTGCCAGCCAGCTTAACTTGCTTTATGGAACTTTTACCTAGTCTGTTTGTACAGACTTCTTATAAATAAACACCACCTGGTTTTACTGATGGCGAACATTTTTTGTCTTGTTTTATGGGCTTAACCTACCCACTGAGGATGCGTTAGTGGCTGTTTGTCTGAACTGTTGGTCATCCATCAAGCCTGCAGGAATGCTTGGCTTGTTAGCCACTGGAGGTATCGGGTGGATTTAAAGGCCCTGGCTGCGTATTAGCTACAAGCTTTGACAGCTTGTATAGCTGGTAAGCCTTCAATTTATGTGTTGGTAGAGTCATGGTGTCCTTTGAATATAGAAGATCCTTCGCAGGGTGTTTTTCATCATTTACTCCCCTTTGGGAAATATTATAGAAGAGATTTTTATTTTTATTCTGAACTTTTTACTTTTTATTTAAGATCATATGCATATTTGTTGATTTATTTACCTTTTTTTCTAGTCAAATATGCTGACTGTTCAAATAGGCTCAAAGCACTGCACTGTGGAAGAGCATGGGAAGAGTTACATGTTCCCCCATATCAAGAAATACATGTATTTTTTTTTAAAGCGGCAATAGCGAGAATTCTGGTCATGGAAGAAAGCTTAAAGTGAAAGTAAACTGTTGCACGTTTAGGGGATATTCATTTTACCTACAGATAAGCCTTATTATAGGCTTACCTGTAGGTAAAAATCACAAAGTGGACTTTATTACTGCTTTAAGGTTAGTTAAGGTACTGAAGGATGTCTTCCCTAGACTGGGCCTTATTTTTATTTATTTACCTATTTTTGATAATACAGGTTTACTTTAAGTATGATTAGAAGAAGACTAAACACCAAGTCCAAATGATGCATTGAAATAATGTGTTAACATAGTTTTGAATTTTTCATGTATTATTATACAAATAATTTGCTGCACTGCTTTATTTCAAAGGTAATTGAGGAATATTATATTAATGAGGTAAATTACTTACTGAGTCAAGAAGCATCACCAGGAACATGTTGCCAAATGATTTGCCTTCCCTTATCTGTGTAAGGTTTTCTTACATTGTTATTACAGCTAATGCTAATTGTGTAAGCTTTCTCTTGATGCATTCATATCTATTTTAGACTATCATTTATCCTTCCTTATGTTATTGTTATTAATATTTTTGATTGCAAAAAAAGATTGTTAATTACCAACATGATTAAGTTTACTTTTTGGTGCATTTGTGACTGAATAATACACACTGTATGTAAGTGTTATATCCAAGTGTTATCGGTTTGCATTGTTTCCAATTCTTTTTGTGGACTATAGAACACTTCCATTCAGTGTTATATATGCCCTCTTAGGGTGGCAATACTGTTCCATTTGCACTATCTATATATCATTTATATTGTATTCCTTCTTTAGGTTTTATTCTTTCTTGAGAAGAGGTGAGATATTGGGGGAGATGAGGGGGATATAATCATCATGTAGTGTAATACAAGTGTAAATACATAGTGTTCCCTATAGTCAACTTAGTTTTGAGATGTTCACTTTCTCGAGGACTAGGAGACACTCATTACATCAGGAGGAAAATATATTTAAGCTCCACAAACAGAAAGGCTTCTTTACAGCAAAAGCTGTGTAAATGTGGAACTAGTTCTGGCAGCTCAGTAGATTGTTTTAGGAAAGAGCTGGGTGCATTCCCTAATGCACAAAATATAACTGGATACTAATATTTATAGGTAATAACACAAGAAGTAATTGATTCAGAAAATATTCAAATGCCTCCTTTGACTCCTGGGGGATCAGAAAGGATTCCCCAAACAAATTTTCATGTTTTTTTTTTTTTGTTCTTCCACTTCCATCAATTGTGGGTATAATTGCATATATAGAGGGGTTTCTTTTTTTGTTTGTTGATTGAACTAGATAGACTGGGGATTTTTTTTTTTAAATGACTAACTATGTAAAATAAAATATGCAATCAGCGCAAAAATCTGCCACACATATGCAAGCTGAACACTAAAAGACTTTCACAAAAATCTGTAGAACTTAGATTGAAGGTGGAGGGTCTGTCACCATTCATTTAAATTGCTGATCTTCACCGGGGGAGTTATCTTTTCATCTCTCTGGGATTTGTTGTTCACCAGCATATTGGACTGTTTTTATAACTATGTAACTATGTATCCTAAAATGCATATTACCTTTTCAACTTCCCCCTGAAAAACTGCCATCAGTGTTTATTTCTGTTTTCTGGCACAGACATAAGACTAAACTCATTCAAATGAATGTTAATGATTCACATACTCAATGTGTAAATCAGTCTATAATTAGTTGGCGCTACTTTAAGGCCCCTTTTACATGGACCTTCTGATCGGGTCCACCTGTCCGTTTTTCAGGTGGACCCGATCAGACACCTCCATTCTTTTTTATGAAGAGGTGGGTGCAAATGGACATGTGTCAATTTATACCCACCTACATCCAATCCAATCCTCCAAAAAGAGACCATCCAAGGGATTGGATCAGATGCAGTCAAGTGTAAATGTACAGGCAGGCCATTTACATCTGACTGCCCAAAGAGTAGAGGGGGCTGTGTCTGTGTCCTCTCTGCCTAAGCAAAGCGGCCACTGCCCTTTCATCAGCCTGTTCAAAGGAGATCAGCAACAGATTCCCTGCTGAGCAAGTGGATCGCAGCCACAGGCCACCCCCTGTGAAAGAGTCCTTAGTGAAATTAATATTTGAATTAAAGGTTCCATTAACTCTAAAGTTATATTTCAACTATTTCCTGGAGCAATTCTCAACTTTGTTACATTCTATTTTGGCATTTCAGATGCTGCAGACCAGCTTTGCATGCTCCTCCGTGTCTTGTTGTGCTCTCCCTAACATCAAATAAATTTACATTTCAATATGCAGAGATGGGGAGTGGGATCCTAGCATGAAGGGTGTTGACAAATGTTGAAAACTTGAAACCTGAAAACACAACACAAAGATCAGGCCAGTAGAATCTCCAGGAAATAATTAAAAAGCACCTGGTGTTGTAACTCATTGCATTTAAGCAAATCTAGAATAACCATTTTTTGTGTTGACTGACCTTTTAAGCAATTATATCCTGTATACATGTAGATGTTTTAGACACGTATGATCTTTTTCATTTGTTTGTACTACATAACAAAAATCATTGGTTTGAACTATGAACTATACTGTAATGTGTAATGTATTGTTTATACTTTTGTGTTCTACAAAAATACATCTTTACTGTTCAGTAAACATCACCCTGCAGCTTTTTATAGTTACTGTATCATCACATGTTTTTTTTAAACATTCTAGGAATGATTTTTTACTGTATTACATTTTTATTCAAATAGATTTTTATTGAGAAGGAAAAAAAAGGAAATATTACATAAACACAGAAGTGTCAGGATACAATGATATAGTGTTGCAGTAATGTACACACAGAAGTTGTAAGATTGATAGCCAGTATACTAATACCATTCTTAACAAATTATATCCTGTTAAATCAAATACGAAGAGAGAAAGGAAATAAACAATGATACTCATCCAAGAGCTGATCTTCTATAGTATTGCATAACATGTGATGGAGTTGAGATCCAACTATTCAAACTAGTACTCACAACACTATAGGTCAGGGGATGTAGTAAGTCAACATTTTTGAAACATGGTAAAAAGGGGGAGACAAGGGGGGGGGGAGTGCAATGAAAGGAGGCAGTCTCTACGAAAGTATACGTACTACGGGTCGTATTCACACGGCTCACCCATTATCCTGGAACCTGCAGTTCCAAGCAGACCAATATGCCCTGTATCTCGCTCCTGTACCGTCTCTGTATGCTAGAATTTTTTCATATGCCGAAATGATTTTGACCTTTGTAATCAATTCACGCATCGTGGGGATGTCCCTTGACTTCCAACTTTGTACTATCAGGGACCTCGCTGCTAGTATAATATTCATAGCTATGGCTCTCAGTGGTAAGGGGTAGATCGACATATCTATACTCAGCAATGCTTTTTCGGGAGATGGCCTGTTCAGAACACCTGTGATTGTCGCCACCATCTTAAAAACCTCATTCCAGAAGCTACGCAAATGTGGGCACGACCACCACATATGGACTAGTGTGCCCACCTGACCACATCCTCTCCAACAGAGATTGGACTGTCCCTCTGAAAATTTGGCAATGACATAGGGGGTGAAGTGCCATCTAGCTATAATTTTAATCGCCAGTTCCCCATAATTTGAGCACCTGGAGAATCGGAGATTGTCTTTAATTGCCAGTAGCCACTGTTTGTCCGTAAATTGTTTCCCAAGATCTGTCTCCCATCTTACCAAGTGACCAAATTTAACAAAGGAAGATTTAGTATTCAGGAGGTCGTACAATATAGTGATTCCTCTAGGTTTGGAACTGGTCGAGGTTAAACACTCCCACGCCCCCAAAGGGATCAGGGAGGTGGTGGACCCCGATTGACGTAACCAGGACGCAATTTGGGAATAGGTTAGAAACTCAGTTGGGGGGATGTTAAATTTAGAACAACATTCCTTGAAAGATAGTATACGCTCCCCTTCGGTGAGTTCTTAGACTAGATTAATCTCCTTGGCAATCCATACATTCAAGGAGAGATTGGGTATCAACCATTGGAGTGACTTTAAAGGAATGGGAACTGCTGTTAATCGTTCAAAATTACGGGACAACGATAGGAACCTACTCCACGCTTGTAGAGAGGCCTGTATGGTGGGGTGGTCTATATCAAAATGGAATTGTTCAACACTAAGAGCTATTAAAAGGGAGTTCAATGTTCTAGGTTGCACCCATGCCTGCTCTAATTGGCACCAAGGCTTGTGTTCTGTTGGGGAGATCCAGCTTCTTATCTGATCTAGTACGGCTGCGGTGGCATAGTCTTGGAGAACTGGGATCCCTATACCGCCCACTTGCTTATTTTTACCCTGCATACTAGACGGAAATCTCGCTTTTTTCCCTGCCCAAATGAAATTTAACATTTGCCTTTGAAGAGTTTTAAAGAAGGAGGGGGGAATAATTATCGGTAATGCCCTAAATAGATATGTTAATTTGAGGAGTAGTAGCATTTTATAGGCAGCCAGACGACCATGCCAGGACAAATAGTGCTTCTGGAGTTTGGCTATTTCACCGTGGAGAGCTTCCAACATTGGGGGAAAGTTCGCTTGGAATAGTTTCGATGTGGTAGGAGTTATATGGGTGCCTAGGTACTGAATATAGTCAGAGGACCAGGGATAACTTTGCTTGTAAATGGGCATCAATTCCCATTTCCAAGATGCATGACTTATTTTCATTAATCTTATAAAAGGCTACTTTACTGAATTTTGTTAACACTTCCTGAGCTGCCGTCATGGATTGGTAGGGGTTGGACATTGTCAAAATGACATCATCCGCGAAAAGTGAGATCTTATGTTGTACCCCTCGAGAAGAGATGCCTTGTATTCCGGGGTGTCCCCTGACCATCTCCGCCACGGGTTCCATCACCATGGCGAAGATGATCGGAGACAACGGGCACCCCTGCCTGGTGCCATTTGTTATATTGAAATTCTTAGAGAACATCCCCTCTGCAAATACAAACGCTGACGGGGAGGAATAGAGCGCCAGGATGGCTCCCTGAATCCCTCCCGACAAGCCAAACTTCTGTAGTACTTGAGTCATATACCCCCAGTGAATGCGGTCGAAGGCCTTCTCCGCATCTAGGGACAGAAGCAGAGAAGGCCTCCCCGATCGCTCGGCTGAGTGAACCAGATTAATCAGTCTCCTAGTGGCGTCATGGGCCTGCCGTCCCAGAACAAAACCTACTTGGTCGTGATTAATAAGTTTTGGTAACAGTTCTGCTAACCTATTAGCAACTAGTTTTGCATATACTTTGACGTCAACATTCAATAAAGATATCGGTCTATAGTTTTGAGGCAGAGAGGTATCTTTACCGGCTTTAGGAATGGTAACAATTGAGGCTGTCAGCATCTCTCTTGGAAAGGCGGCGGCGGACATCGCGGCATCAAAAATCTGTTTGAGATACGGGGATAACGCAACTTGATATAACTGATAATATTCTGACGAGTAACCATCTGGGCCCGGTGCCTTGTTGTGGGGCAAACCTTTAAGTACTGCTTGAATTTCAGGGATTGTGAACGGTAGGTTTAGCTTATCCAATTCATCTTGGGAGATTCTGGGAAGGTCGACCTCCTCCAAAAATTTTGTAATCATGTGGTCCGAGGGTTGGTGTGTGTTAGGGTCTTCCCTGAGGTTATAAAGGGACTCCTAGTAATCACTGAAAGCATCAGCGATGTCTTTTGGGTTGTATACCTTCTGTTTAGTAATAGGATTGAGCAAGCTACCAATTCTCTGGTGGGAAAACCTATCTTTGAGTTGATTTGCTAGTAACTTCCCTGCTCTGTTACTATAACGGTAGTTGTTAGATTTCAAAATGCGAAAATGGTTCTCCTGCTGGGAGACCAAGAGCGCATGTAGCTCTTGTTGTGCAGAAAACAAGGCGTCCCTCGTCTTCTGCGTGGACAGCTGTTTGTTGGACACTTCAAACGTGTGTATTTCCCCCAACAGAGAGTTGAGCCGCTCCGTCCGCCGCCGTTTGATTTGCGCTCTTAATTGAATCAGTAGACCTCTCATATAAACCTTGTGGGCGCCCCAGAGGGTGAAGGGGTCCGATACCGATGGAGCATTAATCTCAAAGAATTCTGTTAATTTGTCCCGCAAATATTTCAAATTTGTAGGCTGAGAAATGATAGAGATATCTTTCCTCCATCTGTTCGCTCTTGTCTCGGCACCTCGGCCCCCCACCCTCAGGGACACCGGAGCATGATCCGACCAAGTGATAGTATGTATATCAGATCTTACAATTTTTTGCAATAAAAATTTGTCTACTAAAAAAAAATCTATACGAGAGTAAGTATGGTGAACGTTGGAAAAAAAGGTAAAGTCCTTTTCAGAAGCGTGTTGACAACGCCAAGCATCGTGGAGATCAGAGGTGGATAGAAAGTTCCTGAGGTTGGATCTATGGGACCTCCTCCGCTGGGGACCGGAGACATCCAGCTCACCCCCAGGGACCGCATTAAAGTCACCACAGATAAGGACATAGCCTTGTTTCATCTCAGAAACCTTCCTCCAGATTTTCCGCTTAAACTTAAGTTGGTGAACATTGGGGAGGTACACATTAACGACAGTATATTTCTGTTGGGCAATTTCACAGAGAAGGATTACAAATCTACCCGATGGGTCCCGGTAGGTATCTATGTGGATGAAGGGAATAGAATCCTTAATAGCGATAGCTACTCCTGCTTTTTTCTTGGGGCCGGATGCCAGGAACATATGTGGGAATTTGCGGTTGGAGAAGGAAGGATGCCTGTCCAGCATAAAGTGCATCTCTTGAAAGCATATAATGTTGCAGCGTAGAGTAGCAGCCTCCCTCCATGCCAATTGGTGCTTCTGGGGGCTATTAAGGCCTCTAACGTTCAATGATGCAATGGAAAAGGTCATGGTACGTTACCCTGTGTTGATACCCAGACTTGCACTCTTCGTTCAGGGACATTCAGCCAGTTGTGATGTGGACGGCCATGTGGGTCTGGGCAAGGGATTTCCGTAGAGGCAACCTCTTCTCCAAAGGTCGGTTAAGCTGGAGATTGCAAAAAGGGGGATGGGGGGAGGAGAGATATAGGGAGGACCAAACTGAGGAAGTCAAACAGAAAAAAATGAAAAAAGAGGGAAAAAAAAAAAAAAAAAGAAGCACAAAGATAAAAAATATGTTGCGATTCCTGGTGGAATCTGTGCTGGTAAAGAACCGCTAACTCTCGGGGGGCAAGAGCTGTCAGTGGTGTGAACCAAACTACAAAAACTTGAACAAGTTACTTTAAGCCATCTTCCCAGGCGTTCATGCGGTGAAGTCAGAGGTAAGTAAAATATATTCACCCTGTTTCAGCTAGCAAGCTGGGTCGTATAGGTGGGGAAGATCCTGAATTCCCTTGATCCACACGTGGTGGACCAAGAATCTGCCAGGTTTCCAGAAAGCGGATGCCATCTTCAACATTCGTGATCAGGTGCGACTCCCCGTCTTGGGTTACGAGTAGTTTGGCTGGATGTATCCATCTATAGGGGATACGGTGATTATTCAAGGGCTTTGTGACGGTAGCCAACTGTCTGCGTTTCTGCATGGTGTAGGCCGAGAGGTCTGCAAAAAAGGACAAGTCCTTAAACTCAGTAAGCAGATTTTCCTTCTGTCTCGTCGCCATCACAAATCTTTCCTTTACGTGGTAAAAATGTACCCTCACAATAGTGTCTCTAGGCAGGTGAGACGGGATGTTTTTGGGCCTTGGTAGTCTATGGATACGGTCCACCACCAGTTCCTCTGCTGGAGTGTCTGGGAGCGCTACTCGCAGTAGGTTAACAAAATAGTCTCTCAACTCCTGTGGGGTGATCGTCTCAGGAATACCTCGTACCTTAATGTTATTGTGTCTCGACCTGTCCTCGAGGTCTGCGAGTTTTGCCTTAATATTTGCAATCTCACCGTCTCAGTCATTATGGGCGTCCACTAGGTCATTAAATGTGTTAGCAAATTCACCCATTTTCACCTCTATGTGTGAGACCCTCTTAGCAACCGCGGTCACTTCCGTTTTAAATTGCTGTGCCATAGAGATAATGTCCGCATGTAATGTAGAGCGGAGGGACACTAACATGTCCTTAAGCGTGGTATCCATTACCGGTTGATTCAGGGTTGGGAACTCAGTAATGGAGTCCTGCAGCTCCCTGGTGTCGTCTAGTGAGGAATTGTGATCACACACCTCCCCCATGTCAGTCGCAGCAGCTGACGTCTTCATCTTGCTTTTCGCCGGCTCGAGGAAGCCGAGGGCGGCGATGGGCATGGTGAGGGGTGTAAGGACGGGGTACTCACTCCGCTGGCTGGGCTTTCTGTCCTCTCACACTGGCCTGGCGGGCCTCGTGCGCGGTTGAGACGGCCAGCGCCATCTTGGATGGAGAGCGGACGCTGGTGGACGAAAAAGTTCAACATTTTGCCCGGTCTGCCTGCCTCCTTTCTTTTCCTGGACGGCATCCCAGTTGTTGCCCGCAGGTGATCTTGCTGTTTTGGGGCTGAAACGAGGGTTACAGTCGGTGTATGTCGCCGCTAAAGCCTGAGTTGAAGCGGAGCTCCTCTAATGTGCGACCATCCGCTCCGCTGGCTGGCCACGCCCCCCACTGTATTACATTTTTAAATGTGTGTGACTATAGAACATTGAATTGTATTTTCAGTTTCAAAGGCTGACCAAATGATTTATTAGCCATTTATAGTATATCATGATGCCTCTTCAAGATAGTCTTGTTATGAAATGGTTGCTTACTAAGTTTTTATCATTCAAAGCCTTAACTTAAAGTATATGTAAATCCTAACAATGAACATATCTTATCCACCTCCCATCTAGCCTTTGTATATATATGGCCAGTCTAGATCAGTACCGATGTGGATAGACATATCCACATATCCTCTGCAATCAGCTGCTTGTGTACTGCTCACAGAGTGTGCACCTATAAGCCCAGTTATTTTGCTAGTCAGGAAGAGTAGCAGAATGTTTCTTTGGGTGTATGCATTTGCTGTGTGTGAAAAATAACTTTTTTGGCAAATAATTACGAAAAACGCATTATGTCTCTTACTAAACACCATGGACTGTCTACTTTACAAAAAGGGGCCATTGTGGGGGTATTTGCACTGTTCTGGCATTTAAGGGCCTCTAGAAATTAGATAGGATTGATCAATTTTCAAATATATGCAGTGCCATGAAAAAGTATCTATACCCCTTCAAATTTTCCACATTTTGTCATGTTACAACCAAAAACGTAAATGTATTTTATTGGAATTTTATTTGATAGACCAACACAAAGAGGCAAATAATTGTAAAGTGGAAGGAAAATGATAAATGTTTTTCAAAAATGTGGTACAAATAAATATTTGAAAAGTGTGGCGTGCATTTGCATTCAGCCCCCTTTACTCTGATACCCCTAACTAAAGTCTAGTGGAACCCTTTGCCTTCAGAAGCCACTTAGTTAGTAAATAGAGTGCACTTGTGTCTAATTTAATCTCAGTATAAATGCAGCTGTTCTGTGAAGCCCTCAGAGTTTTTTTTAGAGAAAACCTACCAAGACATGGTCATCCACCTAAACTGACAGGCCAGGCAAGGAGAGCAATAATCTAGGAAGCAGCCAAGAGGCCCATGGTAACTCTGAAGGAGCTTCAGAGATCCACATCTCAGGTGGGAGAATCTGTCCACAGGACAACTATTAGTCGTACATTCCACAACCTGGTCTTTATGGAAGAGTGGCAAGAAGAAAACCATTGTTGAAGGAAAGCCATAAGAAGTCCTGTTTGCAATTTGCAAGCAAGGTGGGGGACACAGCAAACATGTGGAAGAAGGTGCTCTGGTAACATGACAAAATGTGGAAAATGTCAAGGGGTATGAATACTTTTTTAAGGCACTGTGTATATATATATATATATATATATATATATATATATATATAGATATATATATATATATATATATATATATATAGATATATAGATAGATAGATAGATAGATAGATAGATAGATAGATAGATAGATAGATAGATAGATAGATAGATAGATAGATATAGATATAGATATGTATCTATATATCTATATATAGATATATAAGTGGCGATGGAAAGTCTATTTTATATTGCAGCCATTTGCTAAAATCATTCCAGTTCATTTTTTTCCTCATTAATGTAAACACAGCACCCCATATTGACAGAAAAACACAGACTTGTTGACATTTTTGCAGATTTATTAAAAAATAAAAACTGAAATATCACATGGTCCTAAGGTCCTAAGTCGTGCTGTGACACTCATATATTTAACTCAGGTGCTGTCCATTTCCTCTGATCATCCTTGAGATGGTTCTACACCTTCATTTGAGTCCAGCTGTGTTTGATTATACTGATTGGACTTGATTAGGAAAACCACACACCTTGTCTATATAAGACCTTACAGCTCAAAGTGCATGGCAGAGCAAATGAGAATCATGAGGTCAAAGGAACTCCCTGAAGAGCTCAGAGACAGAATTGTGGCAAGGCACAGATCTGGCCAAGGTTACAAAACAAATTCTGCTGCACTTAAGGTTCCTAAGAGCACAGTGGCCTCCATAATCTGTAAATGGAAGATGTTTGGGACGACCAGAACCCTTCCTAGAGCTGGCCGTCCGGCCAAACTGAGCTATCAGGGGAGAAGAGCCTTGGTGAGAAGAACCTAAAAAACACTGTGGCTGAGCTCCAGAGATGCAGTTGGGAGATGGGAGAAAGTTGTAGAAAGTCAACCATCACTGCAGCCCTCCACCAGTTGGGGCTTTATGGCAAAGTGGCCCGACGGAAGCCTCTCCTCCAGGCAAGACACATGAAAGCCAAAAAACACTTGAAGGACTCTAAGATGGTGAGAAATAAGATTCTCTGGTCTGATGAGACCAAGATAGAACTTTTTGGCCTTAATTCTAAGCAGTATGTGTGGAGAAAACCAGCCACTGCGCATCACCTGTCCAATACAGTCCTGTTTTTTTTAACTGCAGGGACATGATGACTGGTTGCAATTGAGGGAAAGGTGAATGCAGCCAAGTACAGGGATATCCTGGATGAAAACCTTCTCCAGAGTGCTCAGGATCTCAGACTGGGCCGAAGGTTTCCTTCCAACAAGACAATGACCCTAAGCACACAGCTAAAATAATGAAGGAGAGGCTTCACAACAACTCCGTGACTGTTCCTGAATGGCCCAGCCAGAGCCCTTACTTAAATCCAATTGAGCATCTCTGGAGAGACCTAAAAATGGCTGTTCACCAAAGTTTACTGTCCAACCTGACAGAACTGGAGAGGATCTGCAAGGAGGAAGGGCAGAGGATCCCCAAATCCAGGTGTGAAAAACTTTTTGCAGCTTTCCCAAAAAGACTCATGGCTGTATTAGATCAAAAGGGTGCTTCTACTAAATACTGGGCAAAGGGTCAGAATACTTAGGAACATGTGATATTTCAGTTTTTCTTTTTTAATAAATCTGCAAAAATTTCAACAATTCTGTGTTTTTCTGTCAATATGGGGTGCTGTGTGTACATTAATGAGGGAAAAAAAATTACCTTAAAGGATTTTAGCAAATGGCTGCAATATAACAAAGAGTGAAAAATTGAAGAGGGTCTGAATACTTTCTGTCCCCACTGTAGATAGATATATCTATAGATATATATATAGATATTAATAGATATATATCTATAGATATATCTATAGATATATATTGATATATTGATATATATATATATATATATATATATATATATATATATATATATAGATATATATCTATATATAGAGATATATATATAGATATGGTATATAACATGGTTTGTAGACGTTATAACTTTCAGGCAGACTAAATAATTCACACCGATTTGGGTTATTTTTTACCAAAGAAATGTTCCAAAATACCTTCTGGCCTAAATTTATGAAGAAAGACGAAAGACAAGTTATTTACAAAATCATATAACTAAAACTAGGAAAAGCATGTTTTTTTTTTCAAAATGTTAAATTTTTTTAATTTGTTTAGCAAAAAACAAAAAACCCTGGGTTGTAGCTCTACCTGTCTCAAAAATGATATAAAAATAATTTGGGCACAGTGTTGCATGGCTGAGTAATTGACATTTAACCACTTCAGCCTCGGAAGAATTGGCTGCTCAATGACCAGGCTATTTTTTGTGGCAGCCTAACTGACAATTGCACGGTCGTGCAGTGACGTAAACGGTAATGTAAATGGGTTACCCCGCCCCCCTTTGATGCTACAGGGAAGCCCCCATGGCGTCACCCGTTAGACTTTAATGGTGTTCCAGCGGCTTTTTAGAATTTGCCGCGAACACTGCATATTGTTTTCTGTTCGGCGTACATGTGAACACCCGATGTTCGAGTCGAACTTGTATCGTACATTGGGCTCAACCCTAATGGTAAACAGTAAAGCTTGATGGCAGTGGGATTGGAAATTGGATAGTGGTTCCAGTTCCGGAGGAGTGGATGATGGCAGATGTAGGGGGCGTGACTACACATTTCAAAGCTATATATACCCATTTCTCAAGCCAAAAAACAAATATGCAGATATAATGCTCTTTTACACTACATACAGGAACAGACAGTTTTTCAGCCCCTGTGTCTGACTCTATCTGCTCTCCCGGAGCTGGAATTGTTATCCAACTTCCAATCCCATTGTGCATTCCAAGCTGGCTCTACTGGTTTCCATCCACTTACAGCTGCTTTCTTGTGCAACTTTGCAATAACCTTTGCCTCTTCCAGGTGTTCCCTGTAGTACCTGGCTGCTTCCTCGATGTACTCTGTTTATCTTCAGATTTAGTGGTGTTCCCTTGGAATATTATGATGATGTGCCTATAGTTTTACAATTGCATGTGACTGCATCAATTTTTTTTATGCCATGGTACAATGAATTTCTACACTTAGATGGTCACACCCTCTGTATTCTTCTTTTGTTTAAAAGGAGTTGTAAAGTTAGAAGGTTTTTTTCCTTAATGCATTCTATGTATTAAGATAAAACACATTTTGCATGCAGCATCCCCTTCAGCCCCCCTAATGCTTACCAGAGCCACATCTCTATCCAGTGATGTCCATGAGTGTTTTGGCCATCCAAGATCTCCCTTATGATTGGCTGAGACACAGCAGCAGCACCATTGGCTCCTGCTGCTGTCTGTCAAAGTCAGTAAGCCAATCAGGAGAGAGGGATGGGGCTGGGCCACAGTTCCATATCCTAATGGGCACAGTGAGCTCTGACTCGGCTCGAGTGCCCCCCATAACAAGCAGCTTGCTGTGGAGGCACTCAACAGGAGGGTGGGGCCAGGAGTGCCAAAGACAGACCCGAGAAGAGGAGAATCTGAGCTGCTCTGTGCAAATCCACTACACAGAGCAGGTAAGTATAACATGTTTGTTATTTTTATTGAAAAACATGAGACTTTACAATCACTTTAAGTCATGAACTTCAGAGGATTTACCCTTACCCTGGGGTAGGAGGAGCAACCAGACATCTAGAACAAGTGACTGTTGTTTACATGACATCCCTTTCTAGATAGTTCTCTATCTTTTGAGCCACAAAATAAGATGTTTGTACTGAAAGTGTGATGTCTGCCTAGAATAGAATTGTGTTGGCAGGATCCCCAGGTGAAATTAAAGGTGGAAAAGCCTGAAAAAAAGCCATTACATCTAAGTTTGGTTTTGGATTTTCTTTATTAAATAGAAATGCAACCGGTGCACATTTGGATTAGCAGACATACATGGCTGAAGTAATTGAGAAAGCTTTTTATAACATCAGAGTTAAGAGTGATGGTGAAAGTGACATGAGTTTAATTTTACATTTAAATAGAAGCGATTAGTCCTCAGTACACATTACATTGCAAACCTGCAAACTGAGATATGTGTTATAGAGGTGACCTAAATGTACTTAATTAGCTGCAAGCTACGCTGGATTTTGTTACAGGTCCCTGATTTTGTTATTTGGTAACAATGAGAGAAGTTGAAAGGTGCCATATCATATATGCAGCATGACTGGTATTTGGTATGTAGATAAAATTAGTTAAATACTTGTCAACTGATAATGAGCTTACATCGTTAAAGTGGCAATCTGAACTCATTTCCAAAGGGAAAGTAAAAGGAATTTTCAGCAAGCACAAATCGTCAAGTATTATTACAGTATTTTTCTCAAGTCATTTGTGATGTGACCTTGATATTTTTTATGTATTTGTTACTCTATATAGTTATTTTTGTGTTAAATATAGTGGTTTGTATATTAGCCACTGGATGGAGCAAACACTCAATTTGCAATCACACTGTTTTCCTCTGCCCAACTGTAGAGAGATAAGAAAATAACTAGGCAGGCTGAATCATTGATCTACAGTGTAAAGAAGAACAGTAACACCAAACTATTGTGAAGCACTGCAAAACAGGAAACAAGAACCTACACATGTAAAAAGCAGAAAAGACTGTCACCATGCACATATATAGTTACATAGTTAGTAAGGTTGAATAAAGACACCAGTCCATCCAGTTCAACCTGAGTGAGTGTCTACAATTGTCCCTATCCCTGTACATTGCACACTCACATAGGTCCCTACCCTCAAGGAGTCCACAATCCAAGGTCCCCATTCATATACTAGGGCCACTTTTGGACAGAAGCCAACTAACCTACCTGCATGTCTTTGGAGTGTGGGAGGAAACTGGAGTACCCAGAGGAAACCCACACAGGCACAGGGAGAAAATACAAACTCCAGGCAGGTAGTGTTGTGGTTGGGATTCGAACCAGCAACCTTTTTTACTGCTGGGTGAGAGTGCTAACCACTACACCACTGTGCCGCCGTTTCTGTGTATACTTACACAGAAACACAAGTTATTCAAACTTAAACATGTATTGATACTAGGGATGGGCCAAACACCACCTGGTTCGGTTCATAACAGAACATGGGAACAGGCGCACAAAATGTGTTCAAACACAAAAGTCTATGGGACACGAACATGAAAGTGCTAATTTTAAAGGCTTATATTCAAGTTATTGTCATAAAAAGTGTTTGGGGACCTGGGTCCTGCCCTAGGGGACATGTATCAATGCAAAAAAAGCTTTAAAAACTGACGTTTTTTTGGGAGCATTGATTTTAATAATGCTTAAAGTGAAACAATAAAAGTGAAATATTCCTTTAAATTTCGTACTTGGGGGGTGTTTATTGTATGCCTGTAAAGTGGCGCATTTTCCCATGTTTAGAACAGTCTCTGCACAAAATGACATTTCTAAAGCAAAAAAGTAATTTAAAAGTGCTCGCGGCTATAATGAATTGTCAGCCCCGGCAATGCAGATAAAAGAAGTCATTGAAAAAAATGGATGGGATCCCCCCAGTCCATTACCAGACCTTTTGGGTCTGGTATGAATATTAAGGGGAACCCTGAACCAAAATGTAAAAAAGAAATGGCATGGGGTCCCCCCAAAAATCCATACCAGGCCTTTATCTGAGCATGCAACCTGACAGGCCGCAGGAAAATAGGGGGGACGAGAGAGTGCCCCCCCTCCTGAACCATACCAGGCCACATACCCTCAACATGGGGGGGTGCTTTGGGGTAGCCCCCAAAGCACCTTGTCCCCATATTGATGGGGACAAGGGCCTCATCCCGCAACCCTTGCCTGGTGGTTGTGGGGGTCTGCGGGCAGGGAGCTTATTGGAATCTTGAAGCCCCCTTTAACAAGAGACCCCCAGATCCCAGCCTCCCCCTGTATCATTTGTACCATTTTGACACTTTTTTGTGAAATGGTAGGGGTACATTTGTACCCTGTTACCATTTCACATGGGAGGGAGGCCGGGAACTGGGTGTCCTCCTGTTAAAGGGGGCTTCCAGATTCCGATAAGCCCCCCGCTTGCAGACCCCCACAACCACCAGGCAAGGGTTGTGGGGATGAGGCCCAACATCAAGGTGCTTTGGGGGGCTACCCCAAAGCACCCTCCCCATTTTGAGGGCATATGTGCCACTTTACAGGCATACTATAGACACCCCCCCCAGGTACAAAATTTAAAGGAATATTTCACTTTTATTGTTTCACTTTAAGCATTATTAAAATCACTGTTCCCGAAAAAAATTTAGTTTGCATTGATATATGTCCCCTTGAGCAGGACCCAGGCCCGCAAACACTTTTTATGACAATAACCTGCATATTAACCTTTAAAACGAGCACTTTTGATTTTTCACGTTCATGTTACATAGTTAGTAAGGTTGAATAAAGACAGCAGTCCATCCAGAGCGTCTACGATTGTCCCTATCCCTGTACATTGCACACTCACATTGGTCCCTGCCCTCAAGGAGCCCACAATCCAAGGTCCCCATTCATATACTAGGGTCAATTTTGGACAGAGGCCAATTAACCTACCTGCATGTCTTTGGAGTGTGGGAAGAAACAGGAGTACCTAGAGGAAACCCACGCAGGCACAGGGAGAACATTCAAAATCCAGGCAGGTAGTGTATTACTGCTGGGCAAGAGTGCTACCCACTACACCACTGTGCTGCCCTAAATGTCCCATAGACTTTAACGGTGTTCGAACTAATTTTTTGCCTGTTCGCATGTTGTGCTGTCATTGAACTGTGGGGTGTTCGGCTCATCCCTACTAGGAGGCTGTCAGATTTTCCAACTGTCATCCCATACCAAATCTATACACAATGTCTAAGCATGGTTCACTATTGTCATCATTTGGAAACTTTGCCTTGGACACAGCGTGAATCTATCGCTGGAGTGCATGTATAGAGGAAGTGGTTACTAAAAGACTAAGAGGACTGAGATTACTTTTTTTTATTTAACAAATTGTATTTCATTAAAAATGGTAATTGTTTATAATATCCAGTGCTTAAGCAAAATACACATCATCCAGTTAAGGTAGAAGAAGGGAGTGGTGAGTGGGGCCGAGCTGTGCTATGCACAGAGCAGTTAAAGGGGCTATGCATTAAGATAAAAAGGCTTCTGTGTGCAGCAGCCATCCTCAGCCCCCCTAATACTTACCTAAATCCCATCTCTGTACAGTGATGTCCAAGAATGTCTTCCGGGACTATCCCTCCTGATTGGCTGAGACACAACAACGGCGCCATTGGCTTCTGTTGCTGTCAATTAAAGTCAGTTAGCCAATCAGGAAAGGGGGGGTCTGCACCTCAGCTCTGTGTCTGAATGGCACAGAGCTGCAGCTTGGCTTGGGTGCTCCCATAGGAAGCTGCTTGCTGTGGGGGCACTCAAGAGGGGGGAGGGGCCAGGAGAGCCAAAGAGGGACCCGAGAAGAGGAGGATCGGGGCTGCTCTGTGCAAATCCACTGCACAGAGCAGGTAAGTATAACATGTTTGTTATTGTTATAGAAAAACAAACGGGACACAGTCACTTTAAGTATAAAATATTTACTACAGGCATACCCCACTTTTAAGTACGCAATGGGATTTATTTACTAAAGCTGGAACATGCAAAATCAGGCACACCAAAGCTTAACCTCCCTGTCGGTATGATTCAGTCTGGAATAAGGTGCTGAAAGCGGTACAATTATTTTGCATGGAAATCTGGCGTTTTATTTTGTAGTCCTGTAATTCTTAGGAATAACGCTCTTAAATCTGTTCAAACCAGAGTCTAGCAGACATCCCGGGTATGATCACGTTTATAATATAATAAAGAATAATAAAAAATTCAATAATGTAATCAAATCCTAAAACACTGAAAAAGGGACACTTTCTGGTTGCTATGGACAATCTCCAAATTCCAGGCAGAAAAAAACAGTATTTATAATATAAAAGTGCATGCAGGGCACTGCACAGACCATTAGGGACAAAGGGGGTATGTATTTTTTAATACAGCACTGTAATCTGTAAGATTACAGTGCTGTGTGTGTTTTGTGTACTTTTACTTTTTTGAATTTGCCGGCGTTCTCCGCTCCCGTGCGCCGTAACGTCGCAGGGAACGGAGCTCGGCGGCATTCGGCACTGTGAATCGAGCGCAGGACGGCTCGATCACACAGCGCGGAGGACATCGCTGGATCCAGGGGACAAGGTGAGTAACTCTCCCTGTGTCCTCCCCTGCATCGAGCGAAGCGATCCCGAGTCTGGCTCGGGGTTACCGCTCCTGTAATTAAAATCCCAACCCGAGCCAGACTCGGGATTACCGCTAGGGGGGTTAATTGAACAAGCTGGGGTTTGAAGCTCATTGGTTTCTATGCAGTAGTGAGACTGATTTTGCACTTTCCAGCTTTAGTAAATAAACCCCATTGTGTACTTAAACGTGGGGTATGCCTGTATTGTAATTAAAAAAGTGTTACTTTAAAACCTACGTTTTGGCAAAAGGGCAGGCACAATTAGCATTCTTGATGAGTGCCTTTGAAATGTCCCTCGGCTCCATTAACTCCTGCTGCACTGGAAAAATACAACTGCATGGTGTGAGGGGAGTGGAAGGATCAATAGAGGATTTCAATTATGACAGTCAGCACCAGCACAAGGAACACGGGGTTGATTTACTAAAACTGGAGAGTGCAAAATCAGGTGCAGTTCTGCATAGAAATCAATCAGCTTCCAGTTTTTTTTTTTTTTTTGTCACAGCTTAAGGCAATTAGCTGAAGTTAGAAGCTGATTGGCTACCCTGCACAGCTAAACAAGATTTCACACTCTCCAGTTTTAGTAAATCAACCCAAATTTGTATTAAATGTAAGCACTGTCCCTTGTGCAGATAAAAAAAAACAAAAAAACAACAACATTTAACGTAAGCGTAGACTGTCCTGAATAAATGAATTGGGTCATAGTTAGATGTGTACTGTCTCTATTTCTGCTCCTATTATTTACAGCTATGGCTGAGGAGAAGGAGTGGCCCATACAGCTCCTAATTTTGTGACTTCTACGACTTATGCCCAAAGAGTGACAAGATTTATTTATTTTTTCCAAATGTTATATCACCTAAAATTTTAATAATGCCAAGATGTGTAATTTAATTAAGAAATCTTCTAGCTCATGTGAGACAGGCTACTGATTGATGAAATAAAGGCTTAATATGTTAGCTGTACCATGGTCTCTAAAGATTTATGGAAAGTATTTTTGCTAGCTTGTTAGCAATAAATAGCCAGCGGCTCTTCAAATTAGCCCAATTCTGTTGAAAACTACCATATGTGGCATTCCTGCTTACAGCATGCACGTCTGAGCTACTGTACATACAGAAAAGACTTGCTCTCTAGATGCAGTCACCTTCAATATGTCTGATGTAAGAAAATTACAAGGTGGAGATTACAATGTAGAGAGGGATCTTTGATCACTTTTTTAATTCTATATTAATAACTGTAATAGTGGAAGCCATACATGAAGTGCTTTTTTTTATCATTGTTGTTTAACCACCTAAAATGCGAAGAGCCGCTGGTCTGGTTCTGGCTTGATCTACTACAACCTCTTTTCTTATGCTAACTCATACAAGCACAAGTTATCTGCTATATGGCAGACATACTTGAGCTGATTTTTACTAATGGAGTTGAAAATCTTTACATAGTAGTTTGTGTGAATGTTCATTTCATTTATTCATTCAGTGAAAAGCAATTCCTGTTTACTTTGAACATCTAATCACATTCAGGTGACGTAAATAGGAATTTGCTTCTTGCATGATTGAAATATTGAATATTCACATTATTTATTGAGTCCATATTTTAAACTCCTTTAGTAAAAAAAAAATCTCACTGCATCTTAAGGAATGACTAGGAAAATGTGTACTGATGGGGGATATTGATATCAGCAAAGGTTCTCCTCCTTGTTTAAAACCCAAATGTTAAGCACTGGGACCCCAATAGTCAGATATTAATTTGCTCTTTGATTCTTAATACAGTCATACCCCACTTTTAAGTACACAATGGGGTTTATTTACTAAAGCTGGAAAGCGCAAAATCAGGCTCACCTCTGCATAGAAACCAATGAGATTCCAGGCTTTATTACCAAAGCTTAATTGAACAAGCTGGTGTTAGAAGCTCATTGGTTTCTATGCAGAAGTGAGCCTGATTTTTCACTTTCCAGCTTTAGTAAATAAACCCCAATGTGTACTTAAAAGTGGGGTATGCCTGTATGCATTTCTTAGTACAGTGTCATGTAGTAAGATCCTGTTGAAATGGGAAACTTAGCAATCATGATGAGTTGTATCCAGTTGTAAGGGGAGTATGCTGTTGTGCACTCATTTCTCAATAAAAGAACATATTCAGATTCTCGTATGTTGTCCATAGGCACAGAACACAGTGGATATGTCCTCTCATTGTACCCGCAGGGACTGGACATTGCATAATGTACTGATAATAAGAGAAAAAAATTGTAAGAAAAGGAAGTGGTAGGGCCCTACTGGGGAAATTCAGGGTCAACTGATGAAATCTCCCTTCTTTTTCTCAATTAAAATGTATCTAATGCCAAAACTGTTGGGTGAAATCTTCCTATAAGTATCTTACTTGGGAGCAACTGTCTAAGATAGAATTTTTCTCACTTTGGATAGATTTTCCCTTTTATCTACAGGATAAGAAGTGAAGAGATGAAGGAACAACTCCCCAGTGGGGCGTAGATGACTAAAAAAAAAAACCTGACATGGGTTTAACTACACTCTGCATGTTCTTTGTGCTTTGCAGTGCAATTAACAGCCCATTAAAATGCACATGCATTTTTAAGGTGAAAACTAAAAAGAAGATATGTATGCATAACATCTGGGTCTGTCTTATGTATTAAGAGCAACTTTATGTTTTACTACTGCTGAAAATGGAGAAATGTTAATAACCTAATGTAATGACATATAGATATGCCTACTTGTTTTCAGTTGTGAATACTGCTGTACTTCATTGCACAAGATATTCCATTTAAGGAGTATGTATCTCAAATCATACTAAAAAAGCAGTGCTTTAATGTGAAACAAGTTGGTTGTGTTCACTGTGTATTGAGCTTTGGACTGGTGGAGGTACATAGATGTGCACAGCCTATTGCAATAGAGAGCGTAGCCCAAAGCTCAAACACACATGTCTTTCTCTGCAGCCTCAGCTGCATTGGACAGTTAATGAATAGGAAGTACTCTGTTCTGAGCACCTTCCTGTTTATTCACAAACTGAATCATAGTAAACACAGTTTATTATGATTCAGTTATGCATGGACATAGTGAGAGAGTGTGTTCACTGTGTTCATTTAGAAAGGGAAAATTACCTATTTACTAGCCCAGGGAGAAGAGAGGAGGAAAGCCAGAAGCACTGCAGAGCCAGCATGGGGAGAAGCCCAGGCAGTAGGGGGAATCGGCACCACACATAGTGATTAGGGTGTGCCCAGGCAAATTTGGAACATCCCCTGCACATGCCTATGTGGAGGTATTATGTAGAAAACAGTGCGTTTATAACATTAAAGGTGAGCAATGGGGCTGGACAAAGAGCACTAATCACTAAGACCTGTTGAAAGAAAGGCATAATGTGAAATTGGAAAATATCAGCTGTAAAAAAATTGTGGCTCCTGCTTTTATCTGTTATATGTACTAAAACAAAACAAAAAAAGAATAAATTGTAAAATAAAAAAAATCTATTTGGTGGGGGGCAGGGATTTTGAAAATATGAAACTTTAAAAACAAAAAAAATCCGGTATTTATGCCCTTAACTTAACTTAATCGTTACATGTGCAAATATGTATAATATATATACATTATACTGCAGCAAAACCAAAAGAGGCTGGGGATTCCCTTTATCTATATCAGACCCCATAGATGAGGGTCTGGTATAGATGTTAATGGGGGACACAATACAAACAATGCAGTGGAGTTCTCTTCAAATTTTATACCAGAGACTTCAGGTCTGGTAAAAATTTTAGGGGGGAACCCCATGCAAAAAAAAGAAAGCGAGGTTCCTAAAAATTGGTACCAAACTCTTATCTGAGCATGTAGCCTGGCTGGTCAGGAAAGAGAGGGGTGAGATTGCACCCCTCCTTAACCACAAGGGGGACCCCAGATTCTACACCACATGTGAATAAGTAAGGGGTGTACGGTACCACTACTCATTCACAAAAAATGTAAACCACAAGTGATGACAAGTCCTTTAATCAAAAATAAAAACACAGAAAGTCCCACTATGTACTGTACATCAATAATTTCATCCAGCAATTCAGATCCACATTAGACATAATGAACAGCAGACCTACTGAAATAATAAAGCAGTTGCTCCAGAGCTTAGTAAATGAGCAGAAGCTCTGCTGACTTCCATCATCCAGTCATGTGCAAGTGAAAAGGCTGTTTTTTTTTTTCCTTGCATGTGATTGGGTATTCTTTGCAAAGAGAACCTTTACCTCATTTACTAAGCTCTGGAGCAGTCTATTTGCCTTTAGTAAATCGACCCCTATGAGTTACTGTATGTCCAGCGAGGTTCATCCCACCTTTAATTTACATCTGACAGTATTATGGATCTCAACAAACTGGACCTTATCGTTTCTGCTCCTTCAGCAGCAAGTTACATTCAGCTGCTGTGTCTGTCACTCCCCTCTGTTGCTTTTTCACAGAAGCCTTTGCATTTTGTGAGCTCAGTCACAAAATACAAAGGCTCCCGTGAATAGGCAGAAGAGGGGAGGGGTGGGCAAAGATGCTGTGTGTTTGCAAGGACAGGTGTGTGTGTGTGGGGGGGTGGCTGACATATATACCGGTGTGTGTGTGGGGGGCTCTGACATATATACAGGTGTGTGTGGGGTGCTGACATATATACAGGTGTGTGGAGGGGGTGGCTGACATGTATACAGGTGTGTGGAGGGGTGGCTGACATATATACAGGTGTGTATGGGGGGCGCTGACATATATACAGGTGTGTGTGTGTGGGCTGACATATATACAGGTGTGTGTGTGGGGTGACACTGACATATATACAGGTGTGTGGGGGGCTCTGACATATATGCAGGTGTGTGGAGAGGTGGCTAACATATACAGATGTGTGGGGGGGCTGAAATATATACAGGTGTGTGAGAGGGTGCTTATTATATATATATATATATATACACACACATACATATACAGGTGCATGGGGGGGCTGACATATATACAGGTGTGTGTGAGGGGGGCTGCCATATATAGAAGTGTATGTGTGTATGGGGGTTGACATATATGCAGGTGTGTGTGTGTGAGGGGGACTGCCATATATACAGGTGTGTGTGAGGGGGGCTGCCATATATACAGGTCTGTGTGTGTATGGGGGGGGGGCTGACATATATACAGGTGTGTGTGGGGGAGGTGCTGACCTATATATATATATATATATATATATATATATATATATATATATACAGGTGTGTGTGTGTGTGTGTGCGGGGGCGGCTGACATATATATACAGGTGTGAGGGGGCTGACATATATACAGGTTTGGGGGGCAGACAAATATACAGGTGTGTGTGTGGGGGGCTGACATATATACAGATGTGAGGGGGGATAACAAATATACATGCTTGTGGGGGCTGACAAATATACAGGTGTGAGGGGACTGACATATATACAGAATTGAGGGGGGGCTGAGTGTGTACAGGTGAGGTGGCCAGTGTGTGTGTTTGGTAGGATGGCCCATAGGCAAGCCCTGGGGAATGTTGGTGGTCAGGCTGGGGGCGGGGGACCCAGGTATAAAGCTGTGTAAGGGGCCCAGAAATTTCTAATGGCTGCCCTGGGGATAATGAGCAATAGCAAAGTGTTTTTCTTGCTTATAGTATATGTGGGGCTAGGCTATAAACATTCAGGTATTTAAATATTCTTAACAAGCAGTATATGAGCTTTAAAACAAGCTGACTTCAGCAGCTGCAAGTGCAGTGGAGCAATTAATCTTAAAAATTCACAACAGAAAAACTGAAGTCTTTTCGAAGTCAGCTCAACTCCCCCTGCTAACAGTAACACAGCAACCTTCTAAGCTTTATTGTATATGTGAGCTCTGGGAGGAATGAGTAGTGTGATCAGAATTGTCCAAAGATAGCTTTGGTACTTCAGATGTAAACGTTGATGATGAATTGCTCCACTGCAGCTAGATGGGCTATGAAGGACTTGTCTTAAAGCTCATGTATTGTTTGTCAAGAATATTAAAATACGTTATGTCCATAGCCTGGCTACACCTTCATTTTAACATTCTGACCAAAAAGCAATAATGATATGGCCACTAGTAGTAAACTGGTTTAACACATTAGTGTAAGATAAAGTCTGATTTGATGCCATGGTTAACTACGTTATCATTTGCTAAATATAATATGATGTTGAAGTTAAATTAAATAGATCACGTGTTATCTCTACTGTTGCTGAAATGTCCAGTAATTTTGGAGATCATTTAAGACTGTTTTTTTTTCTTCTGCACAGGTTACACGATAGTGTCTGGAGTATACGCAGCGAACACCCAGAGGGTACAAATGCTGTGACAGGCCAAAGTTCTACACTGGCATACTGTATATCCCCATGCAAAGTATCTTTGTTCTGATGCGTGGATACATTTGGATAGTAGCCCTAACTGACATTAAAGAGGAGGACAATAATCATGTACAAAGTAAAACAGAGGACCAACTTGATGACATTTAAAGTGTGCAAGAAATCTGCAACAGAACCTATGGACTAATTAGTTGCAAAATGGAATACACAAATCGATTTCCAAACATGTTGGACTACTCTGAAATAAAATATGCGTATTACAAGAGACAGTTTGTGTGCAGTATACCAACACCCAATTTAGCTGTAATTTAACTACTTTATTTGACCTTTGATATTTTATTCTTTCCAAGAAGCTATTTAGTTCTATCTCAATATGTCTACAGTTTATGACTTGGAATTGTGACTTTTTACCCTTCTGTCAAGTGAAAGCCGAAGAAAATACAATTTCTTATATGATAATTTGCAGTCCCAATATTGTGAAAGTGATTAACAGGGAGTGATTGGCAAAGCAAGCTGGGTTGAATGTATTACACATCACATATATATTTTAGGTCAATGCATTTGTATGGTATGAATTTTAGGATGTGCTAATTCTTGGATTATATCATGATTTTAAGGAACAGCGTGTCATATATGTAAAATGTTTTGGCCAATAGCAATATATTCTTTCCATATCAACGTTCTTATTTCCAAAGTGCTAAATATACAGTCTCAGACTATAGCATAGGAGGATATAAATTATTCTTTTTATATAAAAAACATAACATGTTTTATTCAAATGTCATTAGTTGCCTTTTACAGGAGCAAATCATTTTTTTTTAACCTGACTGCATTCGTTCTTTTATTTAGATACATATAAAAAGGGAAGCACATTGCTTAAAAAAAAAATCTGTTTTTATTATAAAATACATAAGAATCCTAAATATAAACTCTTAAGCAGTTGTTAAGAGTATGTAAATGACCACTTAATCTAAAACAAAGCATTCAAAAATAGTTACTTGATGGGAAAGAATATAATGATCATATTCACAAATAAGTATAAAAAGAGTGTGTACTCATACTCAATATGATACTTGAAAATGATATAATTTGCTGCACAATTTCTGTTTCTATTAGCTGCCATTTTAGTCTGAAAGAAGACTGGAATTGAAAAATGACTATTCTTCAACAACATAACTGTACAGAAAGCCTACTATGCATTGGAAGAACTCAATCTCTACTTTGTTACTTTCGCTATGAATATTTCTGACTGGTTCCTGTAAATGTTTTTTTTACATAAGCCAGGCTTATTCGCCTAAAATCAATGTTTAGTGGCTCTTTTAGCAGACACATGTATTTGGTTAGCTAACAAAATCCTGAAGGCCCAGGATCAATATACAAGCAAACGTTGAAGCTTAGTTGAATTCTTGGCTTAATTTGGATGAATATATTCCAGGTGTATCAAAACAAAAGGTTATTAAAGCCATATGGATGATTTTGTTTACAAAGCATCTCAATCCTGGGTATAAAAGTCTGCCCCTGTCAGGATTCTGGAGAGAAAGACCCTTGCGTGGGAGCAGTGGTCTCTCTACAAAGGTCCAACATACCCCCTGCTGAATTAGAGCTGGAGTTGTGCTCATGCTCCTCCCTGTTGATTGGTGAGTTCTAGTTTGGACCACTGCTTCCCCACAGAGGTCCATTTCTGATTTTGTAAGCAGAAGACAGGCTTTTCTACTGAATTTTTTTTTCTGCTTTTTAAAGGAAAAAGGAAGGTAAAAGGAACTTTAGGACTTTGTGTACCTTTTCTTTTGGTGCACCTGGAATGTATTTAGCTGATTTAAACTAAAAGCTCACTTGGACTTTAAAATAGTTTTAGCATAGCACATGATATCTATAGTGAATTGCTTAGGATTTAGAGAGCAAGCATCAGATTCATACTAATTATCTTTAGTCAAAATCTACATCAAATGCCCTAATAATTAGTGATGTTTGAATCAATACAGTTGATTTGTTAAAAGAGTAGTGACTTTTCAGTTAGCATAGTAAATATCTTAAGATCATGTTTATTTCAGTCAACCAATCAACTGCTTTTTTATGTTTTTATTTTCTGATTTTGCACATGATTGAATATTTAAAGTGATCGCAGTTTCACTTTTTTTCACGACGCTAAATAAACAAACAAACATTTTCTTTAGTAAATCAACCCAAATTAGTCTACCTGCAGGTTTTATATCTACCTTGCCTTACAAAACATTTAATAGTTCATGGCCACAGCTGGATCTACATAAAATAGTCATTTTAAATCTCATGACACGTGTTTTAATGCAGGCTGTATGGACCAGGAACTTGGCCAGCAGCATTAATTGTCCATCCTGTGTTTGCTAGAAATGGGTATCATTAAAGCATTGACCATAGGGACCAAGGTTCAATTTGCTTTTTCCTGTCCTCATGCCCAACAGTCACGCTCCACTGAGTGCACTGCAGGACAATGCACTACATACTTTCAAAGCCACACATAACAAGGTAAAGAAAGCTTCAAATTAAATCCTTCTCTCATTCATAGTCAGGACTAAAAAGTTACATTTACAGCACCTGCTCAATGATATTTTCAGTTCTTTGAGTGAAAGAGTGCAATTTTTCCAAAGAAATTGTAAAAAGGAAATATGTACAAAAAAATTATGTGCTTGTGTTCTTTGCTTTAATTGCTGCTGGCTGTGAATGTAGATGCCGTATTGGTGCTAGCTCTTAACTGGGCAGTAAACAAGTTGTGTCACAGGAGGAGTTTTCATCTTGGCAAAATTGCTTCTCTACCATTAAATGACAGTAATTAGCATATGCACATAACATCAGATTCCTGCTCTTCACATGACACATGCAGGGTAATGCAACTAGCAGACTGCATCCTATTACTTTGTAGAACACTTATTCACTTACTCTCCAAAAGAACTTGATTCCCTGCAGTGTAATAAAATCAGGTTGTCGTAAATGCCATTAAGAATACATTGTCTGCCTGTGTTATAGCTTATATACGTAAAAAATAAATTTTGAAAAAATTAGGAAAACTACTTAAAAGTAAGTTTGATTTTTTTTTTTTTATTATTATTATTATCAAAACACCCATGTGCAGTTTCTCAGCTAAAGGCAGGCAAAAGAATAAGTTGCTCCCATCATTTTTAAAATAACACGCTGTATAATCCCTTTTGGGATTCATCTTTTATTGACACTGCATGGATGGGTAGACCTGTGATAATCCTGCTACCCATGTAGCAAAAGTTAGTTTATTGAACAAATCCATTCATTATTAATTTCAGGTTTAAAGAAAAAAAGGAATTTTAACATGCTTTGGCATAAAGCAAATTTAAAGTGATACTAATTTCAAAAACAAAAAATTAAGATATTGCAGTTTACCAATCCTTAAATGTGAGGACTGAATTCGTTTTTTTTTTTTGTGGATTTATTTTCCTTTTATTTTCACCTAATGATGCAGCCAGTAACACACTTCCTGACTTAAGCCTAGTACACACTGCTATTTTTTTCATTCAGCCCAGTGGGCTAAATAAAAAAATAAAAAAACTGACAGCGCAGGTTAGAGTCGCTGTACCAACAATCCAATGTTAATAGAGGTGTCTCCCCTGCTGTTCTATTGTTTTCTGACAGGAGGACGGCTCCCCCGCCAGAACACTCTGGTCAGTCAGCAGACCTTTTTCGGTCATGCCTCTTCGGCAGAACCTGGCCGAATGGCCGGCTTCTGTCAAACCAGCTGCAGTACACCGGGCCATATGTCGCCCGACATTCGGCCCATGTGTACAGGGTTTTAGGGTGGCTCCACTGTATGAAGGAGAAGTGGAGCCTCTCTTGGGCAGCAGCATTTCCAATTCATAGAAAATAAGTGTTATATGCACTAGTAAATTTAGATGAACTTGACTAACAAATTAAAGAGAAAGTAAACCCTGATGAGTTTACTTCCTCTTTCATTCCCTGCAAAGGCAAAGCATAATGGACTACTATGAATCGCATAGTAGCCCATTATGTGTCACTTACCTGACACAGGAGCCAGCGAGGTCACCGCTGTCCCCTGTAGTTCGGTGCATCTATCTTCTCAGTGGGGTCTCGCAGATCCGCCACTGTCATTCGGCGAAGCCGCGATGACGTCACTCCCGCGCATGCGCACAGGAGCCGAGCCGCGCGGCATCTTCGTCATCGAGGGTGTGCATGCGCCGTACACAGCGGTGGCCGTTTTCGGGCAAATATCTCCTAAACTGTATAGATTTGGGAGATATTTCTTGGACCTACAGGTAAGCCGTAATCTAGACTTACCTGTAGGTCAAAGTGGTTTGTAAGGGTTTACAACCACTTTAAAGATGAAATCCAGATAACATTATTTGAGAAGTTAGAGGAAAAGTAATTTTTCCCCTTTTTGGATTAAAGTTTTACATAAATTAACAAAATCTGACAATTGTAAGCACCCCTGGGGTAAATGGTCTTTCTCAACCCTCTAATTATCACTTTTTCTGGACAGCTTGGGCTGGTAAAGGAAGTTATAAATAACAGAATTACTGGCTGGATGGTGAATATATAGAAAAAAAAGTAAAAAAAGCAAAAAAAAAATTGCCACCACACATAAGGAATGGTAAGCTACAATAAAGCTCATTTTATTTGGGTTTTAGTACCACTCTAGGCTCCAATTTTATTTTTATGTTAAACCTTACAAAATCTCTGACTTTCAGACTTCTATGAACCACCTTGACAAATCACTCTCAATATACAGTATATACAAAGAAAATATTAATAAAGCTTATAAACCAAAATATTAGGGATGCAATGCCTTTTTTTAAAGCTGTTTTAGTCATAATCATAAAAGTAAAAACATACTGTTTGCATGTTGATAGCTTTCTTTTTTTTGTTTGAGTATGAATATATCAGGTTTTTAAAGGAGATCACATTCCTCGCCTTAAAATCTTTATTATTAATAATATTGTTAATTATTAATATTTTCTTTTTATATAAATGTATTTTTTTATACATTGAGAGTAGTTTTTGAAGGTGGCCTGTAGAAGGTTTAACTGTTGATTTTTTTACCAGGAACTCCAGACCCAAGAAAAGAAAAGATTTTGATTCAGATTTTGGCAATAGATGTTTCTTTTATGTGAATTTTGGTCAAAGTGTTTGATCATTTTATTTTTTAGATCTTATATTTGCTGGTCAAATCAATGTAACCATTGCATCATTTTTTTCTGAATATGCTATATTGTGTTACCTGTAAATAGCAAATGACCCTCCAAGCAATTTTAGATCACCTGGATCTTAGGTGTTCACTATAAACAGAGGTGTTTGTTAAAGAAGTATACTGGTCACTTAGCCATGTAAAGCTGTGTCACTTTAATCATTCAATTTTATGTGAAGTAAATCCCCCTGTACATTTGATGTTAAGACAAGTTCCCTAAGTTAAAGGATCAGTTCACCTTTTGTAACAAGACGGTTAAAAACAGGCATGGATATCGAGCTGTAGATACAGGAAGCAGCATGTGATCCACGGACAGGAAGTGATGTCAAACCAGGAAAATTATGTCAATGCATTTCACCCTCCCTCAGGGCGTCATCAAGGTATATTGTGTGTTTTGCGAGTGCTGTATTTTTTTATCCACAGCAGCCTTTGCGGCTGTCGGCCTGTGGTTCTCAAAGAACTACCATGCATTATTGCTGTGGTAGTTCATTGATGCTTCCTGGTTGTGTGTAACTGCCTGGCTTCATGATGTACATGGCAGACAGCTTACATACAGAGTCTGCAAGAGCCCAGCATAGGACCCAAGAACTTCTGATTGTGGTTGGAATGCTTTCCACCCTCCCAATAAAATATAATAAATGCATCTTTTTAACCTGCAATCCTGCCTTTTTTATCCTTTAAGTATTCGTTTTCATAAATCAGCCCTAAAACTTTCACTTAAGCCTGATTTGGAGCTAAATTCTGCCACCAACATCTAAAGAGCAGCTTTGCCTTTATATTAACTATATTTTTTGTCAAAGCTTAATTGAACAAACTGAAGTTATAAGCTGATTGGCTACAATGCATAGATGCACCAGAATTTGCACTCTTCAGTTTTAGTAAAATCAACCCCTCTGTTGTCCTTTGAATTATCCTTTAACAGTCAAATAACAAGGCCTCAATAGCCAGAATAGGCAGCATTGTTAGCTTGGATGCACCAATATACCCTTCATTTAGGTAGATGAAAAATGTTATGCTGGCTAGTTGCATCATTTGTGGGAGACAATTGTAATTGATCAGGGCCATGGAAAGATTTTGTTGTCCTATATACATTTTTTCCTTAAGGAGAATGTTAGAAAGAATTGCATTTTATGAGATGTTTGATGCATACAAAAACCTAAACTGTTTTAATCATTTGCATTCCAGTATGATGGGTCTTGTTATTGTGATTTCCAGTGGTTTTTGTTAAAGCAGCAGTCTCATATTGAAATTTTATTTGTTGCTCTTCAACTCCCAAATCTTATTGCTGTGGCTTGGAAAATTAGATTCCGATACAGGACAGCACTGGAAATCATATTAGGCATTTTGAAATAACTAATTATGAAATGACAGACTGACCTTAAAATACATTTTGGAAGGAAGTTATTGTTTTAACACTGATAAGAGCTTTTGTTTTTTATATTCTTGGAGGAACTGTAAGTATAATTGAATATACACTAAATGATTACCTGTGTCAGTGGTTTCGTTTGAAGAAATAATGCATTAAAGTTCAAATAAAGTTAACAAAGCCTTTTCCTGCACCCTCAAATGATACAGAGACTTTCATGTAATATTCTCTACATAAATATAAATATATACATATATATATATATATATATATATATATATATATATATATATATATATATATATATATATATATATATAGTTTAGTATTATTGTGGACCATAGGCAGATCCACCACAATAAAAAAATGCATTCATGTTTTATTTTCATAGCCAAATTATAATTGTATACACAATCAAAAATTCTATGTTTATTGAATTTGGTTTTGGGTGGAAGTTGATTTGACATCCTGCTTATAAATTGACTTTGCAGCTTCCAATAATTTCAAGCACCATTCTTTCAGACATTTCTGCCTCTTCCAGCACATGTTCTGCTACTAAGGGCCAATTAGATGCCATGATCGGTACCCTAATGTATAAAGGACATGTCACATTTTTACAGTGTGTTATTGCTTGTACATTAATGCATGTTATGATGTGTGTTAATATGAATCACATTAAGGCAGCCCATTGAAATGAGGACTTCCAGATCATAAAAGTCCCAAAAATTGGACATGACCTAAATTTTGTAATGCTAAAAGCAAGTAGGCTGTGCATTTTGCAAGGGAAATTGAACTTTACCAGGGCATTTTTCCCAGAGCTTAGTGTGGTTAAAATTTATTTTGCAAAGAATGACTAATCACAGCAAAAAAAATGCATTTTCACTTGCACATAATTGGATGATGGAAGTCAACAGAGCTTCACCTCATTCACTGAGTTAGAAAATTCCCTTGCAAAGTTCAACTTCCCTTAACCTCCCTGGCGGTATGATTCAGTCTGGAATTAGGTGCTGAAAGCGGTACAATTATTTTGCATGGAAATCTGGCGTTTTATTTTGTAGTCCTGTAATTCTTAGGAATAACACTCTTAAATCTCTTCAAACCAGAGTCTAGCAGACACCCCGGGTATGATAAAGTTTATAATATAATAAAGAATAATAAAAATTATTCAATAATGTAATCAAATCCTAAAACACTGAAAAAGGGACATGTTTTGGTTGCTATGGACAATCTCCAAATTCCAGGCAGAAAAAACAGTATTTATAATATAAAAGTGCATGCAGGGCATTGCACAGACCACTAGGGACAAAGGGGGTGTCAGTAAATTCCTAACCCGAGCCAGACTCGGGATTACCGCTAGGGGGGTTAAACAGTAAGCAGACTATTTTCCTTTAATAAATCAACCCAATATCTTTGTGAAATAGATTAGCCTTATCATGAGGCAAGGGGGGGGGGGGGTGAAATGCTTTACACAGTGCAGGCTATGGTTGACGTTAGATGAGTTTGCCATCTTGCCTCCAGCTTTCATCAGCTTTTATGTATAGCAGGGAAACAGTGCAAGGTACATCTGCATCCCAAAGCTGCTTTTCCTATATTTATACCATAAAAATCCACCAAACATGTAACTGGGTAGTGTCTACTGTTCAAAGAGCTATGGATTAGCCATTAGAGGATGCATGTCATCACCTTAAAACTTAAAACTATAACTGTACATGTATTATTTTTAATGACTTATTTAAGGCTTAACTCAAGGCAAAAAGCTTAATACACAGATAAAATACATAGATAGCAGTTGTTTAACCTGCCAAGTAATTTATATTTCTGATCAACCAGTTCTAAAATGTGTACAGCTGCACCACACAGCACAATTCAAATTCAGATACTTACATTGCCTGCATGTAAAAAACTTTATTGATGTAAATCTTCACTCAAAAAAATGCACTTTCCTTTATCCCAATCTTTCCCTTCCAAGGCATAAAAAAGCAGACCTTTTCCAAAAAAAAGGTTTTTCTTTTTTTTCCTTTAATCTCCCTGGCGGAAATCCCGAGTCTGGCTTGGGTTGGGATTTTACTAAGAGGAGCGGTAACCCCGAGCCAGACTCAGGATCACATCGCTGGATGCAGGGAGGACACAGGGAGAGTTACTTACCTTGTCCCCTGGATCCAGCGATGTCCTCCGCGCTGTGTGATCGAGCTGTCCTCCGCTCGATTCACAGTGCCGAATGCCGCCGAGCTCCGTTCCCTGCGACGTTTCGGCGCACGGGAGCGGAGAACGGCGGCAAATTCAAAAAAGTAAAAAGACACAAAACACACACAGCACTGTAATCTTACAGATTACAGTACTGTATTAAAAAATACACACCCCTTTGTCCCTAGTGGTCTGTGCAGTGCCCTGCATGCACTTTTATATTATAAATACAGTTTTTTCTGCCTGAAATTTGGAGACAGTCCATAGCAACCAAAAAGTGTCCCTTTTTCAGTGTTTTAGGATTTGATTACATTATTGAATCATTTTTATTATTATTTATTATAGTATAAACTTTATCATAACCGGGATGTCTACTAGACTCTGGTTTGAACAGATTTAAGAGAATTATTCCTAAGAATTACAGGACTACAATATAAAACACCAAATTTCCATGCAAAATAATTGTGCCGCTTTCAGCACCTAAAACCAGACTAAATCATACCGCCAGGGAGGTTAACTCATAATTGACCCACTCCCTACCTTCATGTCATTTACTCCTCTCCTGATGCCTTTTGGGATATCCAGGAGGAATAGCTTCCATACAATAACCAGAGAAGTGCAGATCTGGTGTGCATCATCTGGGGCTAGCTACAAAAGTCTGAGAGAGACAGCCAGCTACCAGCATTGTCAGAGGGGGAAATTGTGGTGTGGGGCCTGGCTTGTGGTGATGGAGTGGGGAATTACAGCAGGAGAATCCTGAATTTCCTATGAATACAGAGAGCTGCTTTAATTGTGTCTTTTGTATCTGCCCAGAGATGAGCTTTAAAGTCATGAGTTCAATTCCTTCACTCATGTACAGTATCTCTGAAAATTGTGAGATTTATTAAAAATATGGATTCACAAAGCAGTTGTGAAATAATTTAGCTCATAGTACATCAATGAGCAAGTGCAACAGGTCAGCATTGCCATAGAGAAGATGCAACACAAATCAACATATAAACAACAGATTAATCATGTAAAAATATACATTATAAAGCTGATAGTTTTCACTGTAAGGGCTCATTCGCACAAGCATTAATTTCCATACAGCGTAAAAAGCGTTGGCTTACTTTACGGTCCTAGTTATGTGAAGCTATCCTATATTAGTGAGTGGACACCTGCACAACCAAGTTTGCAGGTATGCAGGTGTGAGTGCACAGACCCCAACACAGAGCCTGGGCATCCAGGGCCATGCACCTGTCCTTGCTTACCTGTCAAACTTATAAGTGATTTAGATGCATGTTCATTTACTAATATGGGCTGCCGTGTGCAGCTCAGTGCAAAGATAGAAAAGTAAACAGTGGGCTTTTCACCCTGAATGGGGCTGAGCCCCCAAGTGAATGGGCACTAAGGCTACATACACACTTGCACTCCTGCAACTAACTTTTAAATGCAGAAGTTATGTGGGAAATATTACTAATGTTTATGGTTCACAGATAACTTTCTCCTGCTAAACTGACCACACCTACTGATCACACCTACTGGCTCTACTGGCACCATTGAACAATTGAGTTTACTTCCCCTTTTTTATACATCTATAAATGTATATAAATGTACATTTGACAGTGCCAGTGTAAAGGAGGCCTAAATGTATTTTCTAAAAACCAAGTTTTTTGCAGAATATTTTATACTATACTCTACATTCATTTCGATGCAATAATTACAGAATCTTAATTTACACAGAACATTCATAGAATCGTAAGTTGTGAAGAGTGAACTAGACTGGGTTCTGTTCATGGTACGTTCTACGAACTCAGCCTGACATTCACAATCCCCTAACATAAAGTCGGAGCCTATTACAATCTATGTGAGACAAATCTTATTTTTTTTTTTTCAAATATCAAACCTTCTCCCTAAATGAATGAGTATGAGGTACATAGTAACCCTTGTTACTCATTCACAAATAAATTGGACCATAACTTGGTAAATTAAATCACCTGGGATGCTCGCTGGCTTTTTTAAGTTTGTAACTGGAACCTGTCATTTTGTGGCAGCAGTAATACCTTTACTAAATTAGTGACAGCCAGAGGTTTCAGGCAGGCAGTTGAGCAAAACTGTATAGGGTTTTTGGCTTTCCTAGTAATTCAACACTGGGGGGATTTCATGGCTTGCTGTCAAGAAATATTGATGGAAGACAGCACAAAAAAGGCAAGGTATGTAAAGAAAACCTGTGACTTTGCACAAAAGGACCACATTGTCAAAAGCCCATGCCTTAGTTCTCCTTCTTTGCTGTCATTAATAAAAAAAATTGTTAAAAATGCATGTAAATCTTTTTTATTCTTTATGTGGCACTGTTCCCTGCAGAACCTACTTGTGAGCTGAGAGAGACCTTGATGCCCTGGACTTGTAGGAAGTGGGTTGAATGATGCAGGGCATCAGTCAACCTGAATGAGGAATGTTTTAAGTTGAAATTGGGGTTAAAGTATTGCAGCACAAGTATTTTCAAATATATAACATGATAAGCCATCTGCTAATTATAGAAGTGCAATCTGGTTTACTTAAAAATCAGATGAGAAATAGATAGTATGATATAGCCAAATTGTTACATAACACAATTTTTTGACAGTTTCTTGAAAATAAGTATATTTTGCTATGTCACAAGAATTAGAATTCTCAGTGGTAATGATAAGTAAGTATGTCAGTAGCGACTATAAATATGATCCAAACGACGCTACGTGTCAATCAATGGCTATCATTTTGTAAAAATAAATGTGGTTGGCCAACTATAAAATGTCAAAATGTTCCCATAATCATAGTCAATGAAGTAAAAACTGCCACAGTCACTATTATTTAAAATTAACTATAATTTTGCTCAACTCTAAGAATTGTTATGCAAGATACAAATGGCCGCTAGTATGTACTGCATTAGTCTCTTCCATTCATTACTCACTGCAGAGCTTCTATTAAGATTTAATGCATTTAGTTAAAAAGTATAATTCTAGCTAGTTCTTCGCATGTGCTATTAAGGAAATAGTTTCACGTTCCTTCATTCATCTTTAACTAAATACTACATTAAAATAAGGAAACAGAAAAAGTATGATACAGCATAGTGATGCATCTATTTTACAAAAAGATATTTGTCAAACAGTTTCTCTGGCTTTTAATAATGGATAGGTTGTATTCAAAGACTTGGTGTTGTTTCTGCATTTCTATTATGTACTTTTGATTTTCTAGAAAATCAAAAAAAAAAAATCCTTTTTTCATCTTATTCCTGTAGAATTACTTTTACAAAGGCTGACAGTACCTTCTGATCCACTGATGCTATAATATAACATTCAGTAAATTAGATTGCCTCTCCTCCCTAGTCTGCTATAAAGATGACAGAAAAGAAAGCTGAAATGTAAGACCATCTAATAAATTAGATATATTAAAGTGTATTTATAACCATTTTTTTTATTTATTCATTTTATGTTTTGGATTGTGTGTGGAAGGATTAAAACTTCTACTGGGTTATTTGTTTTGTTGACTGTGTCCTGTTGGGAAATTTTCCTTCACTCAGTGAGGGAATATCTCACGATAATTAAGGAATTCCCCTCTTAAAAATTGGCTTTTTTTGGGACAACTGTTACATTCTGGATTTTGTTCTCACTGTTCTGTCTTAGTGACAATGCTCACCAGGACAAATAAATGAATGCATCAACCTAGGAGTGACATAGACAGCATTTAAAAGTTAACAGAGGGTCTAATGCTTCCCCATTCTAAACATTTAAAACATTAAAGCTGTTACCTTTATGTATACAAAGACAAAAAAAAAATGTACTGCTAGAATGTAATGCAGGTCGAATGGAAACCTTTTTTAGCAATCTGACTATTGTAGATTTTTTATTTTTTTTTGAGAAAATAATCAATGTAAATACATTATGACTGAAACAAACATGCAATAAAAAAATTTACTTAACAAGACATGGTTCCAATATTATCACAAAATAGGATAACAAATGAATAGGTGAAATAGCAAACATTGCAAATAAAGCAACTAAACAGCACATTGTATGGATGTCATTGACAACCAAGAATTTCCCTAAAGACTACAGACATGCTACTGTGTATCATGCTAACTTTGTTATTTAAATGTATTTTGTAAGAGGATATGTACAACCTGTTTATGGCGCTACTCTGTAAATATCAAAATATTAAAGTATTAAAAGGAAATATCTGAGAAAAATCAAAAACTAAGTATTTCTTTGGAATTAACTGGCAATAACCTAGTTTATATTACGGAATGTGCTTAACGATTTTTCAATATGTAATCATGTTTCCTAAAGTAACCAGTTGGATCCCCATGTTATTTTCTAGAGCATGTCAGAAAATTGCAGCAATGCTCCTGTTTCTTCCGTTCCTGTAGTTGCTATACATCAGCAGCACTATTGTTAAAATCAGAAGATTACTAGAGTTCAGCAGACACTCTTGATAATAGGCTGTAGCAGAGTGGAATTTTATATATCTCTTCTTGACTGTCCTTCCTTTCTATTGCTATGTGTTTATTTTGTGCAATGACTTGGGAAAGTTAACCTAGCCCGTTTTACCCGCCCCCACATTGTGTGCCTGCATCTCTTATTTACTGCTCGCTGGCTTCATTCCATTGTAGACGACTGGTTATGAATTACAACCTATCCATTACAGGAAGACCTGGGGGGGCAATCTTTTCCCTTCATGGACAAGTTCATAAGCCACTTGTCGAGGGTACACAGTGCGGGCGATTTATAGACCTGTCAGATTTCTCCACAGATATATTTCTCATTTGCTGCAGCTGTTATACTATAAAGGTTCAGTTGTCGGCTTGAACTTTTTTGTCATTTCTTTTAACTGTATTTTGGAGACTATACCATCACTATAGGTTATGTAGCACCTTCTGTTGACTATAAAAAAGGCCACAAAATTTAGCAGCGGTATGCTAGTTAAGTGTTATGGATTTATATGTGTGCGTGCAATATGCGGCAAGTGTTAGAAATTTTTAGTTTGCTAGTTTAAACGTTTCACAATTGCAAAAAAAGTTCTTCCAGAAACAATGTATAGGAGCTGTAGACTTTAGGCATTACTTTGATTTGTGAAATGTTACTATTTAAATAATATTCGAAATGTGTGAGTTTCCTAGTGGGTGTAAATTATTTTTTTCCTTCTAATGAAACATTTTAAAGTAAAAGCTGCTGTATTTTTATGGTTTATAGATCAGTTCCATTTGAACAATTTTATCAATGCCTGTATTAAAAAGCTTTTATTTTGCACTTTAAATGTATCTATGTACTTGGCGGCAGCCAATTCTATCCTCCTACTTTATTGTATGTCAAAAGAAACAGGTTTTCTTTTTATTAATTGGTAGCCAAGCACCATGTTTCTTAATTTACAGCAAGAAAGAGGTGCATTTTTTTAAACTCAGAATAATAAAGTGGTTTGGTCAGGGGAAAACTGGGGCCAAACACAACTGACAAGCACTGTCACGGTAAGGACAGATTTCTGTGGGCTAAATTACTGTATACCACACACAGTCGTATCATGGTGCAGCATTGTTCAGTGTGCCTGATCAAAGGTGGCTGTTTCCAAAGGAAAGGTTCATTGTGACACACCTTTTCAGGATTTTTTTTGGACTCTCAGCATCTAGTAGCAATTCCTCAATTTTAAAGGAATTTTGTGCTGGAAGAGTTTCTTCTGCCAAATTCTATGATTGCAGGTCTATGTAACGTTCAGCATGTGTGACATTGGTCTGTAGGTCACAGTCTGATTGATGCCTGAATGGGAGAGCATACAGCTGTGCTCCTAAGTTTACATACCCTGGGTAGAATTTATGATTTATTGGCCATTTTTCAGAGCATATGATTGCTAACACAAAAACATTTCTTTCACTCATGGGTAGTGTTTGGCTGGAGCCATTTATTATCAATCAACTGTGTTTACTTTTCTTAAATCATATTAACAACAGAAACTACCCAAATGACCCCGATCAAAAGTGTATATACCCTGGTGAATTTGGCCTGATAACATGCACACAAGTTGACACAAACAGGGTTTGAATGGCTATTAAAGGTAACCATCCTCACCTGTAACCTATTTGCTTGTAATTACTGTGTGTGTGTATAAAAGGTCATTGAGTTTCTGGACTCCTGACAGACCCTTGCGTCTTTCATCCAGTGCTGCACTGACGTTTCTGGATTCTGAGTCATGGGGAAAGCAAAAGAATTGTCAAAGGATCCACGGGAAAAGGTAGTTGAACTGTATAAAACAGGAAAGGAATATAAAAAGATACCCAAGGAATTGGGAATGCCAATCGGCAGTATTCAAATGCTAATGATGAAATGGGGTTCTATTGAAACCAAACCACGGTCAGGTAGACCAACTAAAATTTCAGCCACAGTTGCCAGGAAAATTGTTCGAGATGCAAAGAAAAACCCACAAATAACTTCAGGTTGAATACAGGACTCTCTAAAAAAAAGGTATGGCTGTTTCAAGATGCACAATAAGGAGGCACTTGAAGAAAGTTGGGCTGCATGGTCAGGTTGCCAGAAGAAAGCCATTACTATGTAAATGCCACAAAGTATCCAGCTTACAATACACCAAACAGCACAGAGACAAGCCTCAAACCTTCTGGCACAAAGTCATTTGGAATGATAATACCAAAATGTTGCTTTTTGGCCAGAACCATAAACAGTACTTTTGGAGAGGAGTCAACAAGGTCTATGATGAAAGGTACACCATTCCTACTGTGAAACATGGAGGTGAATCGCTGATGTTTGTGGATGTGTGAGTTACAAAGGCACAGTAAATTTGGTCAAAATTGATCACAAGATAAATGCAGTAGGTTATCAAAAAATACTGGAGGAACATTTGCATTCATCAGCCAGGAAGCTGCGCATGGGACATACTTGGAAATTTCAACATGACAATGATCCAAAACACAAGGCCAAGTCGACCTGTCAATGGCTACAGCAGAATAAAGTAAAGGTTCTGGAGTGGCCATCTCAGTCTCCTGGCAAGACAGCCCAAGAATTTACAGGAACTGGAGGCTTTTTCCCAAGAGGAATGGGCAGCTTTACCATCTGAGAAGGTAAAGAGCCTTATTCACAAATACCACAAAAGACTTCAAGCTGTCATTTATGTTAAAGGGGGCAATACACGGTATTAAGAACTGGAGCATGTAAACTTTTGATCAGGGTCATTTAAGGAGTTTCTGTTGTGATTATGATTTAAAAAGAATAAACACAGTTGATTTATAATAAATGGCTTCAGCCAAACACTAACCATGAGTGAAAGAAAAGTTTGTGTTATCATTCATATTCTCTGAAAAATGGCCAAGAAATCATAAATTCTGACAGGGTATGTAAACATATGAGCAAAACTGTATCTACTCAGTAGGGATGAGCCGAACACCCCCGATTCGGTTTGCATCCAGAACATGCAAACAGGCAAAAAAAAAAAGGCTTATATGCAAGTTATTGTCATAAAAAGTATTTGGGGACCTGGGTCCTGCCCCAGGGGACATGAATCAATGCAAAAAAATTGTTAAAAATGTCAGTTTTTTTGGGAGCAGTGAATTTAAATTTCATACCTGGGGGGTGTCTATAGTATGCCTATAGTATGCCTGTAAATTGGCGCATGTTTCTCGTGTTTAGAACAGTCTGAGAGCAAAATTACATTTCTAAAGGAAAAAAAGTCATTTACAACTACTTGCGGTTATAATGAATTGTCGGTCCTAGCAATACACATAAAAGTAATTGAAAGAAAAATGGCATGGGATTCCCCCACAGGGGAACCACGAAACAATTTAAAAAAAAAATGCATGGGAAGCTGAAGGAAGATGCCGGACGAGAAGGCCGGAGGAAGAAGCAGAGGAAGATAGAGGAAGAAGCAGGGGAAGAACAAGATGGAGGAAGAAGAAGAAAACTGAAGGAAGAACAGAAGAAGATGGAAGAAGAAGCTGGAAAAGAAGAAGACATTAATAAAGGAATTGTCAAAAAACAGCTATTGTCTTTTTGGACATTTTTGACACTTTTTTTGTGAAATGATAGGGGTACATTTGTACCCCATTACCAATTCACACAGGGGGTAGGCTAGCATTTTGGGGCACTTTGTTAAAGGGGGATTCCGATAAGCCCCCTGCCCACAGACCCCCACAACCACCAGGCAAGGGTTGTGGGGATGAGGCCCTTCCCCCCCATCAACATGGAAGCAAGGTGCTTTGGGGGGGCTACCTCAAATCAACCTCCCCATATTGAGGGCATGTAGCCTGGTACGGTTCAGGAGGGGGGCACTCTCTCGTCCCCCCTCTTTTCCTGCGGCCTGCCAGGTTGCATGCTCGGATAAGGGTCTAGCATGTATTTTTTTATTTTGGTCGGGGTATCCCTTAAAATCCATACCAGACCTTTTATTGCTGGCACCGACAATTCATTACAGCCGCGAGTAGTTTTAAATTACTTATTTTCCTTTAGAAATGTCATTTTGCTCTCAGACTGTTCTAAGCATGGGAAGCATGCACCACTTTACAGACATACTATAGACACCCCCCAGGTACGAAAATTAAAGGAATAGTACACTTTTATTGTTTCACTTTAAGCATTATTAAAATCACTGCTCCTGAAAAAATGTCAGTTTCTAACACTTTTTTTGCATTGATACATGTCCACTGGAGCAGGACCCAGGTCCCCAAATACTTTTTATGACAATAACTTGCATATTAACCTTTAAAATTAGCACTTTTGATTTCTTCCATAGATTTTTAAAGGGTGTTCCGCGGCTTTTCGAATTCGCTATTCGGTGAACGCTATTCGGTGAACGGGAACATAAAGCCCATCTCTACTGCTCAGGGCCACCAGCCCAATATTTCTTAGTACTAAATGGGGTGAAAACGCTACACTATAACTCCAGCTTGGCATTCTCCTAGATTTGGTAATCCTTATATGTACCCACTGATAGTGATGGACGAACTTCCGACGGGACGTTTCGCGAACGCGAAACGCGAACGGACACAAACGTTCGCGAAAACGACCGTTCGCCGCGGGCTCCATTGACTTCAATGGGAGGCGAATTTCGCAAACCTTTAGGTCGAATTTGCGGCCACGGGGTAATTATTAGGGGGTAGCACGTAGTCCCACCACCTGGACAATAGCATAATACATGTATGAGGTGAATTTGGGATCGATAACTACAAGCATTTTTTTTTTATTTGGGAAATTGTTCTGACAATTCAGGACTATGGAGCTAATGAAGGCAATGGAGGAGAGGGAAGGTCAGGGACCAGGGTAGGCAAACAAGAGGGTGCAGGAGATACAGAGCACTGACAGCAGCACCGTAATACAGAGCACTGACATCAGCACCGTGACATACAGCGCTGACAGCAGCTCCGTGACATACAGCGCTGACAGCAGCTCCGTGACATACAGCGCTGACAGCAGCTCCGTGACATACAGCGCTGACAGCAGCTCCGTGACATACAGCGCTGACAGCAGCTCCGTGACATACAGCGCTGACAGCAGCACCGTGACATACAGCGCTGACAGCAGCTCCGTGACATACAGCGCTGACAGCAGCTCCGTGACATACAGCGCTGACAGCAGCTCCGTGACATACAGCACTGACAGCAGCTCCGTGACATACAGCGCTGACAGCAGCTCCGTGACATACAGCGCTGACAGCAGCACCGTGACATACAGCGCTGACAGCAGCTCCGTGACATACAGCGCTGACAGCAGCTCCGTGACATACAGCGCTGACAGCAGCTCCGTGACATACAGCGCTGACAGCAGCTCCGTGACATACAGCGCTGACAGCAGCTCCGTGACATACAGCGCTGACAGCAGCTCCGTGACATACAGCGCTGACAGCAGCTCCGTGACATACAGCGCTGACAGCAGCTCCGTGACATACAGCGCTGACAGCAGCTCCGTGACATACAGCGCTGACAGCAGCTCCGTGACATACAGCGCTGACAGCAGCACCGTAAGCAGCCCCAGGAGGAAGTCAGCACAGCACAGGGATGGTGTGATCCCCTCATAATAAGAACCCCCAGGAGGAAGTCAGCACAGCACAGGGATGGTGGGAGCCCCTCATAATAAGAACACCCAGGAGGAAGTCAGCACAGCACAGGGATGGTGGGAACCCCTCATAATAAGCAGCCCCAGTAGAAATATGACACCGCTCAACCTCTTCAAAGAGGAGGGTAGGGGCATATAGTACGGTGTGCTTTTTTGGGTCAGGGAAGTGAGCCAAATGAATTAAGAAGGTCTGTGTGCTTGATTCCAAAAATTGTTTATAGACATATACATGGTCTACTGATCACATGTGTTGAATTCCTCCGAGATCCATGCCTCATTCATTTTTAGAAATGTGAGGTAGTTAACACTGTGGTGAGCTAGGCGAGTACGCTTATCGGTCACAATCCCCCCTGCTGCGCTGAACGTCCTTTCGGACAGGACACTGGATGAGGGGCAAGCCAACAGTTCGATTGCAAATTGGGCAAGCTCTGGCCAGAGGTCAAGCCTGCCCACCCAGTAGTCTAGGGGTTCATCACTCCTCAGAGCGTCCACATCGGCCGTTAACCCAATGTAGTCGGACACCTGACGGTCTAGGCGTTCCCTGATGCTGGATCCGGATGACACCTGTCGATGGGTCGGCTGAAAGAATGACCTCATATCCGAAGTCACCAACACATCTTCAAACCGGCCTCTTCTTGCAGGCGCTGTTGGATTGGTACCCGCAAATCCTTCTCTGGGAGTGGGAATTGCTCCTCTGCCAGCGCACGCAAAAGCAGAATGCAGCATTTCTCGAAGCAAGGCCTGGAAGTGCTGCATTCTGACAGCCCTCTGCGACGGCGGTAACATTTCCGCCATTTTGTGTTTGTACCGGGGGTCTAAGTACGTTGCCACCCAGTACTGGTCCTTGACCCTCATGCTTTTTATACGGGGGTCCCTATTAAAACACTGGAGCATGAAGGCCCCCATTTGCACTAAAGTGGAAGCGGTGTGGTGGCCTGGCTCCTGCTCATCATCCAGGATAATGTCGTCCTCTTCATTCTCCTCTCCCCATCCTCGCACAACAGGGATCCCAGAAAGGTTTAAAGCATGCTCTTCTTGCTCCTGCTCATCCGCCCCGGCACCATCCTCCTCTGACTCCTCATCAGACTCCTGTTGTTGACTTGTCTCAGATAGAGTAGCCCCCCCTGGGAATTCATCCAGCATTGCGACTTCCTCATCTTCCCGCTCCTGCTCCTCCACAGCCTGATCAATGACACGACGCAATGCACGCTCCAGAAAGAAGGCATAAGGTACCATGTCACTGATGGCGCCATGGCTGCGACTGACCAGTTTGGTGATCTCCTCAAATGGCCGCAGAAGTCTGCATGTGTCGCGCATGAGCAGCCACTGGCGCGGTGAAAAAAAACCCAGCTCCCCAGAACCGTTTCTTTCGCAGAGTTCATACAGGTAGACGTTAACTGCACGTTTCTGCTGGAGCAGCCTATCAAGCATATAGAAGGTTGAGTTCCATCGCGTCGGGCAATCGCAAATAAGACGTCTGACCGGCAGATGGTGTCGCCGCTGAATGTCAGCAAGGCGAGCCATGGCCGTGTAAGATCTTCTGAAATGGGCCGAGATTTTCCTTGCCTGCCGCAAGATGTCCTGGACCCCAGGGTATTTGACAAGGAATCGCTGCACGACCAAGTTTAAGACGTGTGCCATGCACGGCACGTGCGTGATTTTGCCCTGTTTCAATGCGCTAAGCAGATTGGCACCGTTGTCACACACCACTTTACCAACTGTCAAATTGAGCGGTGTTAGCCACTCATCTGCCTGTGAACGCAAAGCTGAAAGGAGTGCCGGGCCAGTGTGGCTCTTTGCTTCCAGGCACAACAGACGCAGCACGGCATGGCAACGTCTCACCTGGCATGTGGAATAGGTTCTGGGGAGCTTGGGCGGTGCAGTGGAAGAGACGCTAGCAGCGGAAAAGGAGGAGGCAGCTGAGGAGGAGAGGGAGGAGGATGGAGTAGGAGGAGGAGAAGAAGAGTCAGGCCTGCATGCAATCCGTGGCGGTAAAACCAAATCTACACGGGTGCCACGGGTTACATGCTTGACGGCCGTCAGAAGGTTCACCCAGTGGGCAGTAAAACTGATATACCTTCCCTGCCCGTGTTTGCTAGACCACGTGTCTGTGGTCAGATGTATCTTGGCACCGACACTGTGTGCCAGAGATACATTCACTTGCCGCTGAACATGGCCATATAGCTCTGGGATGCCCTTCTCTGAGAAATACTTCCTTCCTGGGACCTTCCATTGTGGTGTTCCAATGGCCACAAATTTGCGAAAGGCCTCCGAGTCCACCAGTTTATATGGCAGTAGTTGGCGGGCTATGAGTTCTGACAAGCCAGCCGCCAACCGTTGGGCAAGAGGGTTATCCGGCGTCGTCATTTTTTTACGCTCAAACATTAGGCCCACGGAAGCCTGCCTTTTTGCAGAAAAATGTGAGCTTGGCGTGATGGAAGGTGGAGTGGAGGACAATTGTGAGGAGAGAGGAGAAGGAGAAGTAGAAGACGAGGCTGGACGGTGAGAGCCTGCAGTGTGGCTTTGTGTGTTCCGTTGCTCCCACTGGGCTCGGTGATGGCTGCTCATGTGCCTTCTTAAGGCGGTCGTCCCTAGGTGAGTATTGGGCTTACCGCGACTAACGCGTTGACTGCAAAGATTGCAGATGGCAACGCTATTGTCAGCAGCGGACACGTTAAAAAAAGCCCACACTGCGGAGCCATGTGCCGGTGTCCTGGGAGCGCCAGATGTGACCGTACATGGTCGATGACTCGCTCCTGATACATTTGCAGTCTGCTTTGTCCCTGCTGTGCAATGTAAGTCATTGCTGCTTCTCCTCCCTATCTGCTGGTCCATATCTCCCTCTGAACTCCCCTCCTCTTCCTCTCTTGTGGGCACCCACGTGACATCACTAGACACGTCATCATCAACGTCACCTTCCCCACCGCTATAAGTAGAGTAGGCAGCAACACCGGGGACCAACCTCCTCCTTGGGCTGATCTGGGTACTGGCGTCAGACTGCTGAGTAGCGCTTGTTGCTACCTCCTCTTCCTGATCCAATACCAAGAGTGGCTGCGCATCAGAAATGTCCTCTTGATATGGATCGGAAAATAATTCCAGTGACTCAAGCGGAAGGTATGTGGTGGTGGTGGTGGTGGTCGTGTTGTTGGTGGTAGTGTCTTTGGGGGTGCACATAGCAGAGAGTGAAGAAGAGGGTGCAGATCGAGAGGATGAGGAGGGTGCAGAAGAGTAAGGCTGAGCGAGCCACTCAACCAAGTCTGGTGCATCCTTTAAAGTAATTGAACGCACCTTCTGCAACTTCCCACTTTGGCTCAAGCCTGTTGCTCCTGCCCTACCCCTACCACCCCTGCGGAAGGGCCTGCCTCTTCCTCTGCATGTCATTTTTTAAATGACCCTGTGACAAAACTCTTAGTCCCTATACCGCTGAAGGACTGCTGCAGTATAGGTGAGCGGTCAGCAGTGGTGCACGTCAACCCTATCTATTGTGGACCGATAGCGGTCCTTACAGAACAGCAGACTGTACCGCACTCAAGCCTATGTACCGTAGCACCCTATACCAAGTTACCAGTCCTTATAAGAACTTTTGTGGACCAAGCAGGTTGTGTATTAGTGTTTAGCAGACTGTACGTCAGTCCCTATACCGCTGAAGGACTGCTGCAGTATAGGGCAGCGGTCAGCAGTGGTGCACGTCAACCCTATCTATTGTGGACCGATAGCGGTCCTTACAGAACAGCAGACTGTACCGCACTCAAGCCTATGTACCGTAGCACCCTATACCAAGTTACCAGTCCTTATAAGAACTTTTGTGGACCAAGCAGGTTGTGTATTAGTGTTTAGCAGACTGTACGTCAGTCCCTATACCGCTGAAGGACTGCTGCAGTATAGGGCAGCGGTCAGCAGTGGTGCACGTCAACCCTATCTATTGTGGACCGATAGCGGTCCTTACAGAACAGCAGACTGTACCGCACTCAAGCCTATGTACCGTAGCACCCTATACCAAGTTACCAGTCCTTATAAGAACTTTTGTGGAACAAGCAGGTTGTGTGTTAGTGATTAGCAGACTGTACGTCAGTCCCTATACCGCTGAAGGACTGCTGCAGTATAGGTGAGCGGTCAGCAGTGGTGCACGTCAACCCTATCTATTGTGGACCGATAGCGGTCCTTACAGAACAGCAGACTGTACCGCACTCAAGCCTATGTACCGTAGCACCCTATACCAAGTTACCAGTCCTTATAAGAACTTTTGTGGACCAAGCAGGTTGTGTATTAGTGTTTAGCAGACTGTACGTCAGTCCCTATACCGCTGAAGGACTGCTGCAGTATAGGGCAGCGGTCAGCAGTGGTGCACGTCAACCCTATCTATTGTGGACCGATAGCGGTCCTTACAGAACAGCAGACTGTACCGCACTCAAGCCTATGTACCGTAGCACCCTATACCAAGTTACCAGTCCTTATAAGAACTTTTGTGGAACAAGCAGGTTGTGTGTTAGTGATTAGCAGACTGTACGTCAGTCCCTATACCAATGAAGGACTGCTGCAGTATAGGGCAGCGGTCAGCAGTAGTGCACGGCAACCCTATGTATTGTGGACCGATAGCGGTCCTTACAGAACAGCAGACTGTAACGCACTCAGGCCTATGTACCGTAGCACCCTATACCAAGTTACCAGTCCTTATAAGAACTTTTGTGGACCAAGCAGGTTGTGTGTTAGTGATTAGCAGACTGTACGTCAGTCCCTATACCAATGAAGGACTGCTGCAGTATAGGGCAGCGGTCAGCAGTAGTGCACGGCAACCCTATGTATTGTGGACCGATAGCGGTCCTTACAGAACAGCAGACTGTACTGCACTCAGGCCTATGTACCGTAGCACCCTATACCAAGTTACCAGTCCTTATAAAAACTTTTGTGGACCAAGCAGGTTGTGTGTTAGTGTTTAGCAGACTGTGCGTCAGTCCCTATACCGCTGAAGGACTGCTGCAGTATAGGGCAGCGGTCAGCAGTAGTGCACGGCAACCCTATGTATTGTGGACCGATAGCGGTCCTTACAGAACAGCAGACTGTAACGCACTCAGGCCTATGTACCGTAGCACCCTATACCAAGTTACCAGTCCTTATAAGAACTTTTGTGGACCAAGCAGGTTGTGTGTTAGTGATTAGCAGACTGTACGTCAGTCCCTATACCAATGAAGGACTGCTGCAGTATAGGGCAGCGGTCAGCAGTAGTGCACGGCAACCCTATGTATTGTGGACCGATAGCGGTCCTTACAGAACAGCAGACTGTACTGCACTCAGGCCTATGTACCGTAGCACCCTATACCAAGTTACCAGTCCTTATAAGAACTTTTGTGGACCAAGCAGGTTGTGTGTTAGTGATTAGCAGACTGTACGTCAGTCCCTATACCAATGAAGGACTGCTGCAGTATAGGGCAGCGGTCAGCAGTAGTGCACGGCAACCCTATGTATTGTGGACCGATAGCGGTCCTTACAGAACAGCAGACTGTACTGCACTCAGGCCTATGTACCGTAGCACCCTATACCAAGTTACCAGTCCTTATAAGAACTTTTGTGGACCAAGCAGGTTGTGTATTAGTGTTTAGCAGACTGTGCGTCAGTCCCTATACCGCTGAAGGACTGCTGCAGTATAGGGCAGCGGTCAGCAGTAGTGCACGGCAACCCTATGTATTGTGGACCGATAGCGGTCCTTACAGAACAGCAGACTGTACCGCACCCAAGCCTATGTACCGTAGCACCCTAGACAGACCAAGTTACCAGTCCTGATAAAGAGCTTTGTGGAACAAGTGAGTTGTGAATGATTAGCAGACTGCAGCAGAAGGGCAGCAGTCAAGTATAATATTCTTTCTATATTTGGAAGAAAGAATATTATACGTGTACAAGCCTATTACCGTACCACTGATACCAGTCCTGAAAAGAACCTTTGTGGAACTAATAGTAACAGCAAGTCTTTAAAATTATCCTCACTGCCTGACACACTGCTTCCTGCCTGTCCCTATACAAATTGGCAAAAAAGAGTAGGCTGGAACGATTAGCTGGAACAGCTCTTTTGTGGACCTGATAGTAACAGCTAATGATGATGATGATGATGATGATGAAGAAAGACTAATCTGGCTGAGCTGTCCCTAAAATAGCAGCATACAGCGCTCTGTCCCTTTATCTAAACTGACAAAAGAAACTCAGGCTGCTGACCTAACACCTATACCAGTCCTGAAAAGAACTTTTGTGTACCAAATAGCTAGCGTTTTCTCTGTCCCTACTCCACACAGGATCCTTTCCCTACAGTGACAGAAGAAAGAATGTAAAATGGCCACCGGATCGGGTGTATTTATAGGTTAGGGGGAATGTCCAAGTGTCCATGAGCTGTCATGTCTCAATTGGTTGTCCTGTAACACATGATAAACGTGTCACGAAAGGTTAAAGTTCTTGTATACATTAAACACGTAAGTCCGCCGGGGCGAACGACGGAAAAAGGCGTTCGAACCCGCGGACGGCGAAAGTCGGAAATTCGCCGCGAAACGACCGCCGGGCGAACCGTTCGGCCATCACTACCCACTGATTCATTGTAATATGTTAAGTTTTATAATAATTTAAATCTAAGGGTTGGCAAAAGAACTCCACTTAATTTGTGACACCTTATGTAACCTAGGGGTGCAAAGTATACAGGAACATGCTTCCCATCACATTTGCAAGACAAAGTGTATACATCAAATCATCCTATGAGATAATATATTTCAAAATCTCTATAAGAATGGTAAAAATGTAAAAAATGCACAGGTATTAATATCAACAACACCTTCACTTTTACTACATCTAGTTATTAACCACTTCTTGCCAACCTGGTGCATATATGCAGCCCTAGGTGAATACTTTACTGTGCTGAGAGCATGCTCCCTATATGCTCCCAGCACAGTAATGAAATGGTACCGGAAAGCTTCTGATGCATACTTGATATCGGGAGCTTTCCAATCATGTATCCACTGTGGCAGCCAAACACAGTGGTCCCATGATGGGAAAGTCCACCTCCGCCTCCCAGTATTTAGATCCACTTAAAGGGCTGGAAGACAGCAATGGGAAGGGGTTTAAATTCAACGCTAGGCACAACAAAAATAAAAATACATTGAGAATGGCAATCAGCAGTGTCTCCTAAAAATGGTTAAATTCTTCACCACTTGCTGACCACCGCATGTAAATTTACGTCGGCAGAATGGCACGGCTGGGAAAATGGGTGTACAGGTACGTCCCTTTGAATTTGCTGCCATGTGGTCACGTGCATGCATGACCCTTCCGGGAGCTCCGTGAGTAGGATCGCAGGTCCCGCGGACTCGATGTCCATGGGCATACCCGCGATCATCTCACAGAGCTGAAGAACGGATAGATGCTAATGTAAACAAGCATCTCCCTCTTCTGCCTAGTGACAGTGTCACTGATCGTAGCTCCCTGTGATCGGGAGCTATGATCAGTGATGTGTCATACACAGCTCGTCCCCCTAACAGTTAGAATCACTCCCCATTATGCACTTAACCCCTTCCTAACCAGCTAGTGGTTAACCCCTTCACTTCCAGTGTCATTTTTACAGTAATCAGTGCAATGTTATAGCAATGATCGCTTTAAAAATTACAATGGTCCCAAATATGTGTCAAAATTGTGCGACATGTCTGCCATAATGTCGCAATCCCAATAAAAATGCAGATCGCTGCCATTACTAGTAAAAATAAAAGAATAATAAAAATGCCATAAACCTAACCCTATTTTGTAGATGCTATTAATAAACGCTTATTGTGATTTTTTTAACCAAACATATGTAGAAGAATATGTATCGGCCTAAACCGAGGAAAAAAATATTTTTTTTATATATTTTTGGGGGATATTGATTATAGCAAAAAGTAAAAAATAATGTGTTTTTTTTAAATTGTCGCTCTATTTTTGTTTATAGTGCAAAAATAAAACCACAGAGGTTATCAAATACCACCAAAAGAAAGCTCTATTTGTGGGAAAAAAAGGACGTCAATTTTGTCTGGGAGCCATGTCGCATGACCGTGCAATTGTCAGTTAAAGCGACGCAGTGCTGAATCGCAAAATGTGCTCTGGTCTTTTGCCAGCAAAATGGTACGGGGCTTAAGTGGTTAATATGTCTAAGGGTTTCCGAATATGGATAAATATCTTATTTGTGCTATAGCAGTACAACTGGTCCCCTGAAGCTTCTTCTCTAAGCTGATTATGGCCATGGTCGCACACTTGCCCCCATTATGTGTGATTTATAATAGTGGTTAATAGCCCTGCATTGTATGTGATGAAACTGTGGGACCTACAGATCTAAGCTTTGGGATGAAGAGGCTTGTAAGGCAAATAATACTGTCACCCCCCCCCCCCATACTGAAGCCGGCCATACATGGAACACATTTCTTTCCTGGAACCAGGGGTTGCAGGAACGAAAATTTGCTTGATTCCCCCATCAACACAGACAGTGCTGATGTGGGAATCTCTCCTGCCAGGCCATTGTTTTCTTATGGCGGGGAAGCCGTCTCTGCCAGGACAAGACCGGATTAATGCTAGCAGCTACAGCATAGCAGCTGCTAGAAATAATTACAGGTAAACCCTGGCATGCTAGTTGTACCCAAGCTGATCGATCATATTGGTACATTTAGCCAACCCATACACAGTTCGAATCTCGTCTGGTTCCTTCTGAACCAGCTGAGGTTTGAATTGTGTATGGCCTGCCTTACCAAGCATTTCACCCTTGTAGCGGGAGATAAGGACTCCCTGCAGGGGTTGACTTTTTTCTACTTCCCGGGGTTGGCTTTAGAGAGTACCAATTTCTTTTAATATCAGTATTATATAATGAAGTGAAATTGAGTTACATAAAAAGCAATCAGTAGTTCATTAACTGATTGCATATGAAATATTTTCCTAAAGTTGCAGATCTTTTTTTTTTTTTTTTTAATTTAGTGTAATAATGCTTTCAATCCAATCAGGACAAGAATGGTCATGACTTGCCATCTGATTCATTTTAAAGCATTCCTTTGTGAAGGTCACAATTCTCATTAGAAGTATTAGGCACATTGATATTGGCTCATGTATGTTTTTAACTTGAAACATTAACATGGAATGCTACATACCTTTCTGCTGCAGAGGAAAAAAAAGATATTAGAAGTCACCTTGGACTACCATGAACTGTATAAAAGCATTTGTCATTATACTTTTGTAAAATCAGAACTCTTAGGTGACCTTTATTACAAATACATTTTGCAGTATGACACATTAGTTTTATGCTTCTGATGACAGTTACTTCCTGGTCGTTTATTACTGTGTGCCACTCCATTCACTGGAACATTCGTGAAGCACCAAGTTCCCATTAAGAGACAATGTTTCACCCTTAAGGTTCATATGCCAGACATAATGTTCCTGTATTCTTATTATCCTTAAAGTACATCCACTGACACAGAAACCATGCAACATACGGTAACCCCTGAATTCTTTTTCAGTCCATTAAATAAATGTACTGTCATCAAAATAGGCATTTGACTAGATTTGGGTAAAATTCTTTTTTGTTCAACAAACAACACTGCTTGTAATCTTTATATACTGGCAATAGCAGACATATACAGTATCTGGGGTTAATAAAGGCTATAGAATTGATCCAATAAATTACATCCACTGGAAACATGTTTTAATCATCATTAGTCATAGATGTGACATACACATTAATATTAAGGTCTGTTTTTAATATGGTCCCTCTCCCACTCAGGGAACTACAAAATTACAAAATAATTATCCTTGCTTCTGAGACACCCTGCTTTGCAAATGCTTGATAGGTGTATTACTTACCTTATTCTTCACTTTAGCAGGCTTCAGTGATCTCATGCGATCTGGCCTGTGGGTGGTCCCTCATTATCTTCACTTACAGTGCATGGCTATTGGCCATGCATTGTACCTGATGATTTCATCATGCAACTGCAATCCAGAGGTCTTTATTGAAGAGGCTTTGAGAGACCAGTAGCATAGATGAAGGTAAGTATAAGGTCAGTATTACAACTTATGTTTCATCTCCCACATCCCCAAGTCCTTGTGGTGTAAGAATAAACACAAGCATATTTTTGTTCCTAATTCCTGGGTATATAATACATCCTTTTCATGTTTTAAGTGCAGATATGAGTGACAACATCATACCTCCAGCAAGATCCAAAGAAGTTGAATAGTCTAAATTTCAATGAGAGGACAATTTTGTGCTCTTTTTTTGTGCAAAATTGAGGCATCATCCCCTGTAGTATGGAAGCCAGTGGAAAGGTAAGTATATGTTCTATCCTTTTTTTAGTCTACAGGTGTCTTTTCAATTTTAATGTGGCCTTCCAGCAAGGGAGAGAGGGACACACTAAAAAAATTGGACCTTGTATGAAGTAGCAATAATTTCCTACTTAACAGTAATAATCGTATATACTGGAACCTTTTCATCTATAAAACACAAACAAAATGTTTTCAGTTCAGAACAAGTTTTGAATTTGGGCCAAACATTGGCTGTTCGCTCGTTTGTCAAACACATTTAAATTGTCAGGGCGTTCGACTGTTTGTTCAGCCCACCAAGCACTCCACAATGCATTGTGCATCATACAGTGCATTGTAAGCTCATATTGGCTGAAACAATGAAGGATTTGCCCAATCAGGGGACAAAACACTGTCAGAGCCATGGTTGAACAAAGTAATGATGACTGTGCCCAATCGTGGCTCATTGCTCATAGACCCACTCTTCACTATAAAAGAATCCTTCCCAGAGCAGTCATTTGCAGTGTGATATTGGAGTGGTGATAGATAGAACAGGGCTCAGTTCATTGCTTGTTTGTTTAAAAAAAATGTTTGAAAAATTGCTGTGCAAATATCGTGTAACATAAAAAGTTGAAAAAAACACAATTTTATTCCCTAGGGTGTCTGCCAAAAAAAATATATATATGTAATGTTTGGAGGTTCTTTTTACATGTAGGAGAGAAGTGTCAGAATTGGCCTGGGTGGCAAGTGGTAATTACCATAAGGAAGTAATATACAAATAATTACAGTATTTTTTGCTCCATAAGACGCACCTAGGTTTTAGAGGAGGAAAACAAGAAAAAAAAATGTGAGGAGGGGTCCGCTTTGCCCGGAGAAGGAGGGGGAACACAAAGAGCCCACTCTGCCTCACTACCTGTCACAGACTCACAGACGCTCCGGTCCTGACAGGGAGAAGCAGGCAACCCACAGCTGTGGAGCCGAGCAGCTGGCCAGGTATTTGGCGGCAGGGGTGGGGGGGAGTTGGCGGTCTGGTCTATATTTGCTCCTTAAGACGCACTGGCATTTCTCCACTATTTTTCGTATTAGTTTTAAGGTAATTTACTATATTTTCAAAATCTGTACTCAAGCAGGTGGATTGACAGACAAATAACTGGAGTTTAAAGTTATAACTTCAAACCAGTAATTTCACATTAAATAGATAAATGATAAATTATTATGTTATAACATATAGCATAATAATATATGATTTAGCTTGATTAAAACAGTACCTTTTCAGCAGCAGAAGATTCTCATTCTCCTTCCTAACTGTGTGAGAAAAACATGGGATTATGAGTAAATCTTAAACCAATAAACCCATGTATTTTTTTTTACTTGTAGTTAAAAGGGCTGGGCTGGAAGGGAGCATGTGTCTTTTAGACACATGCTCCTTTCTATGACACTGCAGTGAGAGGAGAGCCTCCACTACAGCATTTTTATTGGACAGCTTGGGCCAATGGTACTTTACCATTGGTCCAGGGCTCCAAGCTGTCCATTGAGCTCAGTGCCTCTGCCAAGAAATCAGCGGCATTGTGAGCTCATCCTCTCTCTCTGTTGCAATGAGAGTGTACCAGCTTGTATTTTAACTGGCCGCTCTGTATGTAGCTTCTGACAGGCTATGCAAGGAGCCCCCTATCTCTGGAACCATAGGTGGCAGGAGCCCCACATTTTGACCAGTGGTGGGGTAGGACACATCCCCCAAATCTGGCATCTCTGTGACCCCAGCTTGATTTTTTTTATGCTTATTGCAGGTGCCTCACCTGCCTCCCCTGTTTGCATGACCCTGATTGGGATCTTTGTATGCTTAATAAATAATGTATACATTGTAATTTATATACCTACTGTAGGTGACATACTATATACCTTTTTACAAAATATATGTTTACATTTTTTTTTTTACAACTAAAAAATATATAACTAGAAACTTTTTTCTCAGCATTTTTAATCCAAAGAACTACCAGTTTCCATATCGACTTGTGATACTATTAAAGGAAATTCTGCTCTTTTTATGATTGCTTCATTAACAGTTTTATTGTTTAACAGCCATAAACACATACTGTAGATATAGAGAGCTTCAAGACAGGGAAGATGCTAAAGACACATTATTTGTTCTAACACCTATTGAGTTGGTAACAGGAAACAATACAGACACAAGATGTTTGCAGAACTCCAGCTGACCTTCAATCTAATCTCTTCTTGGTGCTGAAGCAGTAAATGAGACCACAGGATCCTCTTTCTTCCATATAACACAGTAATACCATCAGCATTTCACTTAAAGCAGAACTACTGTCTGGAAATACATTTTAATATTAGTCAAATAGCTAATTAATACCGACAGACCATATCTACCTGCAATGCACATTATATGCAAAATGTTGATGTAAGGTGTATTTATGTCTCTGTGTACTTTGGATAAAAAATGATATTAAGTACCTGAAAGAACCAGGGTATGGTTTCCTCTGGATGTTGAGTCTTGCATTGGGAAGTCCAAACCGTGGCTTTAAAAGCAAAGTACTAAAGAGGTAAATGATAAAATACACATTTAGAAAATCAAAATGTTTTAGCTGTGGACAGCATAGGGAATTATTAGAACCCCTGACATATTTGTGTGTGTGTGTGTGTGTGTGTGTGTGTGTGTGTGTGTGTGTGTTTTTATTGCTGTTTCTGTTTGTGGAGATTTGTCTATGTGTTCTGTCTTGAGACACAATGGGGGTTATTTACAAATTTGCACTACAAGTGCACTTGGAAGTTCAGTCACTGTAAATCTGAGGGGTAGATCTGATATGAGGGGAAGCTCTGCTGATTTTATCATCCAATCATGTGCAAGCTAAAATGCTGTTTTTTATTTTCCTTGCATGTCCCCCTCAGATTTACAGTGACTGCACGTCTAAGTGCACTTGCAGTACACTTGTAGTGTAAAGTGGATTTGCCTTTCATGAATAACTAGACATGTGCATTCCATTTCGTCCGAATGCATTTTCGTCATCCGAATTTCAGGTATTTTTGTTATTGTTTTAACAAACGATAATGAAAGTGCAAAATCCAAAAAATGAAATATGCAACATAAATAAATGCTTTATTTTTTATTTCAGTTCGATATAGATAGGAGATTTGACATGATGCTGACAATAACACTCTGTGTCTATTGAACCTATGGTCGAATGTGCCTAACCTTACCTCTATTAGTCCAGGATTATTCTGCATAGAGAGAAAAGATTTGACATAGAGAGAAAAGATCGCTGCTGGAATTGGGAGGGGGAAGTAAAATAAAAATAATGATGATGATGAATGTTATTGGCTGATTATAACCAAAGAGGAGGAGCAGTAAAATAGCTAGAACTAAGTACACACATACAGCCAACTTACTTTCACTTACAATTGCTAGCAGAGAGAGACACACACACTGAATCATTTCAGAAGACAGTCAATCTTAGCTGGTCCATTTGTCAGAGAACCTAAATTATTTAGCAATTAAGCATAAGCACAGCAGCAGAACAATAGTGAAGCAAGCTCGGTTCAACGTAACTTTTTCATAATAATCTGCTGCTATTGTGTTAGTGTTGTGAACCTGATAGTGATACTAGTGTTGTGATAGCCTCAGAGGCTGCCCATGTTGTGGGGGGCATTTATTATTATAGATTCTATATTATAGATTGAGATTCTATATAGATTCTATATACCCTATCTTGTTATCTGTCGGATCAGTGATCACTATCACCAATCCATTTTCTGTTTTGAACTATATACATTCAACATGAACGACAAAGATTCGACAAAGCAGCGAAAAACATACAAACGTCAAATCTTTTGCTTATGGTGTCTGTCGAAAGTTCTAAGAAGATTCGACGGAACAGCTAAACTATACGGAGTCGTACAGTTTAGCTGCTCCATTGAATCTTCTTTGAACATTCGACAGACACCATAAGCCTTCAATGACAGATTCAACCTTAATTAATTTGGATTTTCGGACAAATGCAATTTTTAATGAAAAACTAAATAAATAAGAACGCATTTCATGAGTCACTAAATAAATATATTTTTTGGACGAAAACGAAATTCCGAAAGAAAATATTTCAGTGTGCACATTAATAACCCCAATATCTCTTCAATACCCCTTTAGAGAGCTGTCACTGTAGCATGTGTCTCTACTTTAAGATTTACCATCCATTCCTGCATCACTGAAAACTCAAATTTTTTTATTTCCTCCTGATAACAATGGTCATCAGTGCAAATATAGTGGGTGAAGCAATAGAAACCTGATAGAGGTTCCAAGCCTTCCCTACATTATCCAAAGGGAAAGGTATGGCTTCAGATACACCAGTTGCCAGCTCCCACAGTACATTTACTGCTGGCAGGCGGCATGAGCAGGCTGGATCATGTACATATACGTTACCCACCCTGGGGCGTGCAGCATGCCACCCCCGCAACCGTGTCTGGTGAACACAGTGGAATGTGGGTTCCGGTGATTCCCGGTTAAACAGTCCAGGAATCATGTGATCGATATGTGATCACATGATTTCAATGGCATGAATGAATGACATTCCTATTAGCTGTGCTTCATATACAGTGATGCTGTGATTAGTGTACAGCTATCACATGGTATCTGGGCCTGTACCATGGGATTAGCTGTAGCCAATGACAGACTACTAGTAATCACAGCTGTTATGAATGTAAGCCATTCGTAACAGTTCAAAACATTGCTGGTACAGTGATGATCATTGTAACAGCAGTCAACGTTTAAAAAGAAAATCCTGATTTACCCCCCCCCCCCCCCCCCCAGAGTAGTAGAATGTTAACCATGGTGACACTGAACTACTCTGATGAGCATATGTAAAAAGATAGTTAAAAGAAACACGTGTTAAAAAAAAGGAAATACATTTATTTAATTGTTTTTGTAACATACTGTCACTAGTCATATGATGATGCAGTAAAATTGTAAAGTTAATTTAAAAAAAATAAAATAAGCAAATATGTCAATCCTTACCTTCTCTGTGAAATAGAATTGCACAGAGTGGCAATGAACCTCCTCTTCCCCAGTACACCCCTGGCACTCCAGGACCCTTCTCTCTGTACAGTGCCCCCTTTGGAAGCTGTATTGACATAGACATTGGGACTTGGCCATGCCCCCCACCGCTCCCTTGTCACTGGCTTTGATTGAAAGCACTTGGAGCCAACGGCTCCCAGAGTCCCAGCAAAGCCAACGAGACACAGAAGTAAAGAAAGAGAAGAACTGAAGGTGTGCAAAGCCCTGGATCGAATGAGGGCTCAGGTAAATGGGGGGGGGGGGGGGGTTAAGGGGAGATGCTGATGTCAAAACATTTTACATTTTTTTCCCTAATGCATTAAACACATTAAGGTAAAAAACTTTTAGGCTTTAGAACCACTGTAATTTCTTAATTTTTAAAAAAATTGTGATAAAAAGGTAAAATGTTAAAAGCTCACCATGCCTCTTACTAAATACCTCAGACTGTCTAATTTCCAAAAAGGGGTCATTTGTACTGTCCTGGCATTTTAGCACATCAAGAAATGTAATTGGCAGTCTGAAAGTAAAAGCTGCGTAAATTCCAGGATATAGTCTGTAACGCAAACCAATTAGCATACTCTTATTTGGGGATTTTTTTCTACCAAAGCCATATATCAGAATACATTTTGTCCTAAATTTATGAAGATATTAGATTTTTTTGGATATGTTTTATAACAGAAAGTAGAAAATATTGTTTTTTTCTTTTTCAAAATCTTTAGTCTTTTTTCATTTGTATAATAAAAAAAAAACAAGTGGTGAAAAATACCACCAAAAGAAAGCTCTGTATGTGTGAAATTTTCATTTGTGCAGAGTGTTGCATAACCGCGTGATTGCCAGTTAAAGTTGTACAGTGCTGAATAGTAAAAAATAGACTGGTCATGAAGGGGATAAAATCTTCTGGAGCTCAAGTGGTTAACACTTTTAAGAGGTATATATTATCATTCCCAGCCATGGCCAACAGCCAAAAAAAAACATTTAATTACTTTTTCTTGTTAACTTCCCTGTCTTTCTGTTTTGGACAACTTTCCAGGTTGACCAATACCAGGTTATTTTGTTGTTTGTATGTGGTTCTCGTATGGCCACTTCTAATGTTGTTGCACAATATTGGCTTTTGGTGTTAGCATGGTATACATACATTTCTTTTATAATAGAGATTTCCAAAAATATTACTGGTCATAAAAAGAAGGAAATGTAAAGTGGTCTGAATGACCAATATATGGTTTAACAGCAAAGATCATAAATGGCAAAAGAAAACGTGTTGGGATTGTGGAGAAAATCCAGAAAATGTTTACTGTTATATCTATAACCATCCATGATGTCATTACTTGAAGTTGAGTAGGACAACATTATTTAAAACCCTGCAGTCTATTAGCTGTAGTCTATTACCCGGATAGCAAGGATAACTTGCCACATATGTGTGGCAGCGTTAAATTGTGAGTCTGTTAACTTACTGCACATTTTCACTGGCATGTTGTATACTTGCAGAGCACTTGAAGCACAAGTTCTAGTTGACACTTTTCCAATTTGTAGCAAATTTGCATGCCAAGTCTCTAACAAGAGCAATGTTTCAGTGGTGAGTCTACAACAAAAGCTCTGCAAGTCTACAGCATAAAAATTCAGCCACAGTGACCCCTGTGGCGGGATGACTATTGCACACCATAACAGAACCAGAACTTGCACCAGACTTGCAGAGTGTTTACATAGAAAATGGATCTGGAGTCATGCAATGCGGACTTGCTGCAATTGTGCAACAGACTTGATCACAGTGTGTTTTGCTGTTCTTTTGCTTTTGCAATTGTGCAACAGACTTGTGAAGCCTGGCAAATCTAGCAATAGCTTAGCAAGTAATTTTCAAACTTGCAGCACAAATGCTTGCTATCTGGGTAGGTCAGTTATTGTACTATGGAATCTGTCAACCTCCGGTCACCCAGCACATGTTGTCATATTATACATATGTAGGAATCCTAAGATTGCTACATGTAACACAGATGGAAAGCATATGTAGACACATAGAAAAAAAAAAGAGAAAGATACAGATAAAGACAATACCTTTCCAAAATGTCCCAGAAGAGGAAAGTTTAGTGAGAAGAAAGCCAACAGAGTAAACGCACATTTCCAATAGGGAGTATAAAATGCAGACTGCAGGGAGGCAGTGGAGGCAACAGGACAATTCCAATTTCACATCAAGACACAATTAAAAGCAAACATTTACCAGCTTGCCGAAAATAATTTGGTTAATTGTGTATCTTGGGGAGGGCTGTGTTTTTTATCCTCTTCTTTTTTTCCCAGAGATAACATCTTTTTATTAGATTGTCTGAGTAATTAGTGGCAAAGCCAATTTGTTTACAACTAGTTGCTGAATGATAATTGGCGTCTCCTGTTTTATGTTGCAGTTTCAAAGTGGAATGCTGTATAGTTTAATGGGAACCCATTGAGTGATTCACAGGATAAGCTTCATTTAGCAAATAGGGCGGAGAGGAGGCAGTCATGTGACAAATTGGAACAATGTTTTAATACAAGCATACTAGATCAATGTGTCATTCCAATTTAAGATTAAGTGGTTTTAGATACTGCTAAAATAGAATCACGGAGTGTTTTGCTGTGCTTTTACTGACTGAGAGTAATTTTCCTGTATGTTATGGAATTATTCTGCAAGGCTAGAAGTTGAAATGATTAGTTCTATGTGTAATTAATTTTTGAGTGTCTGTTAGCATCTGGTGTACTATATACACTGTGAAGAACAATATGTTTTTCCATGACTTCATGTAAACGTGTATGATTAAAACTTTGTGCAGATGGACTTTTCTTCAGGATAGGAATCTCCTTTGCAGCAGGTAAACAGGTTACTAAAGCTTCGAAATGTCTGCCAAATTTATTGTTGAGCTCATGGGTTACTATTAAAATCTATGTACTGTATATTCAAAATGTTACAGAATAGCAGTACAGTACAATCCTCTAAAATAGAGGGGTCATCTGTATAGTTTTTTATCTTTTTAATATTACATTTTGTTAGACATTTTTTACTTTGCCTTTTTTTTAAAGCTGCACCTGCATGATATAACATGGTGCAAATGTCTCACCTTATGTTAGTACTGTATATCCAGTTGCACTATTCAGAAGACAGCTCATGCTAATTTTTCAGGCTTTTTGCCATCTACCTAAATGCACGTGTGAAAACTTCAACCTTCTTTTCAATTAAAACAATTAGCATTAAAAATAAACATAAATGAAATATTAAATATGTATATATATTATACTAAAATGGTCAAAATTGGTGTGGGCCATATTGGAGGCCCTCAGCTGCCATTGTGCTGTGCTGGGCTTCTATAGTATGGCTAACTTCAGGCGTAACTGCCCTCAATTTAAGGAAGAATGGGTCCCCAAGCATAATTTCCTTCAAAATATTGTTATATATTCCCAAATATGGAAAGGCTCATATACAAGGGTTTGGGGCCACAATACACAGGGACCACAGTGAAAAAATAAGTATTCAAGAGGTGCGGGGACTTTGATGTCAACTCATACAAAAAAATAAAAAAAGGAAAAAAAAAACATTTGAAGAGTTCACTGGCTCAGGTTAGGCTGTTCACAAAAGACAGGGCTACCAGAAGAAATAAGCACAGATGGAAGGAGCTCCAGAATAAATACATTTTTAATTTGCACTAAAAAACATTCAGCTTGTTTCAGGGACCAGAAAACACTTCCCCTTCATAAGGGTTTCAGTTAAAATAAAAAGCTTGAATTAACTCAATAGAGTAATTTCATGTGTAAATCTACGTAGGGAAGTTAATTGTAGGACTAAGACTTATAAGGAAAGAACATTTCTTGATTCCCCTATCAACACTCATCATCCTCCCATAAAGGTATTCTATTCTTATGTCGCATACACACAGTCGAAATTTCTGACAGCAGATGTTCGTCGTGAGTTTGTTGTCGGAAATTCCGATCGTGTGTAGGCTCCATTGGACATTTTTTGTCCGAATTTCCAACAAACAAAATTTGAGAGCTGGTTCTCAAATTTTCCAACAACAAAATCCGTTGTTGGAAATTCCAATCGTGTGCACACAATTCCAAAGCACAAAGTTCCATGCATGCTCGAAATCAAGCAGAAGAGCCGCACTGGCTATTGAACTTCATTTTTCTCCGTTCGACGTACGTGTTTTACGTCACCGTATTCTTGACGTTCAGGATTTCCGGCAACATTTTTGTGACCGTGTGTATGCAAGACAAGTTTGAGCCAATATCCGTTGGAAATAAATCCAGGATTTTGTCGTCAGAATGTTTGATTGTCTGTACATGGCACCACAGCGGTAGGTTTGCCAGCTGCCAGCAGCGATTGCAAAAAATCTGACGGGCTGGTTATACTGAACTCGATCAATAGATCCATTTCAGTACAACCTGACTGCCCATACATGGATCAAAATCCATCCAATTCCTATTCAACAGGACAATTATGTTATGTCTATGGCCGGCTTTACTAGCTAGCAGCATCTGTGTGAGCAATCCAGATACTCTGCTAACTAGTGCCATTCCTAGTCCAGTAATTCAGATGCTTACATAGATTGACACAGGAAAGTCTGTTTTTAAACTATTGAATTTCCCTAATTTAGCTAAAGCCCTGGTGAAGGGGGATTGTTTACTGGCCCCTGAAATGTGTTGGTTGTTTTTTCAAAACAATCAAAAAACAGATGGAACAATCAAAACAGATGGAATCCACTTGGTCACCAGCAACTGTTGAGACAATGAACACTCACATCAGAATTATTAAATGCACAACAAAATGTATCAGTTACAGGAATCAATACTATATGAAGTACAATAAAACATATAGGATGTGGTAGTTATAGGTATGCAATGTACAACATAGCTTAAAATATGTAGGAGTCAGGAGTATGTAATGTACAATAACGTGTAGAGTGCCGTGTAGGGCTAGGTAACATAAAACCTAGTGTATATAGTGCAGCAGTCAAGAATTTGTAGCATACAATATAGCATGTACTTAAAACATGTCTAAACCAGTGGCGGCCAGTCCATTAGAGGCTCATGGGTGCCGCCCCCTAATCCATGTGTTCGGCCCCTAATCTACATGCAGGGCGCCAGACACATGCATTCCAATAGGGGTTTCTTTTTTAAGCACATGATAAGGCTCTAATTGGGTTCAAAGAAGTTTGGGCTCTGGGCGCAGAGCACTGTGCCCTGAGTCCACCCAGTTGTGTGACAATAGTGAATTAATATTCGCTATTTTCTTCCTGATTCTAGTCCCGGCCAATCAGGAAGTGGCTCCTGAGACACAATTGGCCGAGAGGAGAAGCGATCGTATTGGCCACTGAAAAAAATATTCAGAATTGTTTCTTTATTATTCCTGGCAATCCTGCCAACTGATGTTTCTATGCTGCAGTTTCATTTTCACTTACATGGGCAAAAATTTCACTGGGCAGTGGAAGGGGAATCGTCAAACAGATGATCTAAATTTTCTGTCACTTTTCTCTCTCCTTCCATTAGTATGATCGTGAAGCACACCTGATTGGCTCCTATTGCTGCTTCTTCTCCCCACTCTCTGAGCTCTAGAAGACTAAAACCAAGTCAAATAAGTACCAAGTGAGACCTTTTACAAAATACATTGTACATTGAATGATGTATTAAGTAAGATGTCTTTCTAGCTGATGTTCAATATATAGGCAGCCCTACCTGTGCACCAGTAGTGTTTCTGCTGAGATAACCCAACCTTCTCCTGAGATATTTTGGGAAAAGGTTCTTAATTAGATCTGAATTTACACAGAGAGATCCCTGTTGTTTTGTCGTGTTGCAATAGGATACAAATAGCTCTGGGTACTTGCACACATTTTAAAATCTGAATTGTGTGCTAAAATTACTTTAAACCTACCAATCAATTATATATTTTCTGGAAGGAAAGGTCCTGTAGAATAAAATTGTGGCAGTTGCAATTTTTTTCATCACATAATATGTATAGCAAGCAAATATTTTCAGGAAAATAATACTTTCAAATTTATTTTAGTGCAAACAAACACAATACAGTATAACACCCATTTTTTTTCTAGAATATAAAAGATAAGGTTACATTGAGTAAATAGTTACCAAACATGTCAAGCCTTAAAATTTCCCACACTCATGAAATCATGAAAAACGATGGCACCGAAAATTTTCCATAGGCAATGCTTTCAAGAGGTTGTAAACCACACTTTTTTTTTTTTACCAAAGGTATATTGTGCTAGTATGTATTGCATACTTTCACATTATGTTAAACTTACCTTAAAATTAAGCCCTCCCGCACTGAGATCTCAGAATTGCAGCAGGCTCCAATCTTCACCTGTCTTGCTTCCAGGTTCATGGATTCCGGCTCTGTGACTGTCCGGAGCCATGATGACGTCACTCCTGTGCATGTGCGCAAGAGTCGCTGATTACAGCACAGGGTTTGGGTGGCCGTTCCTTCAGAATGCATGCGCCAGTGAAGTCACAGGCTGCATATAATATAAATATCTCCCAAATGGTGTACATTTAGGAAATATTTACACTACCTATAGGTAAGTCTTATTATAAGCTTATCTACAGCTAAACGTAATGTGTGAAATGTTATTTCCATTTTAAAGGCCTTTGCAGTTTATAAGTTTAGGGTTAAGCCTGAATTATGGTCCGAGAATTATGACTCTTTCTCTGACGTTCATGGTGATGGCTTATAAATGTGGTTCAATAATATATTTACGTACACATGCACTCCCTACATGCCTTTGCACTTGTGTGGTGTGTAAAAGAGCAATGGGGTTCATTTACATTTTTTATTATTTTTATTTGTTTTTGTAACACTTTTTTTTTCATTAAACTTTATTGTTATTACAAGGGGCTAACAAGCTCCTTCAGAGCCCCAAATAAGTGATCTGAAGCTGCCAGAATCACTTTTAAGTGAAAGCTGAGCGCCAGGTGAAAAAAATGTATTCTAAGCTCATAGCTTCATCAGCTTCCATAGGTTTGATGTAACCCCTTAAATACCAAGATATTAGTAAACATACCTTGGCAGACAAGCATTAGCTGGTCTGCAGGGACTAGCCATACTATAATATTTTTCTCTCTGATCAGTAAAGTCTGCTTTAGTATAACTGGACCAAATGGCTACTCTTGGAAAGCATTACTGGTTTGGTCTTTTTACAGGGATGTAACCACACATATAAAATCTCAATAGGAGGCAGACATGTGGAAATAGCGGGAAGGTCGACCAATGCAAGCTATAGAAATATTTCTCAGAGAAAACTTGCACTGCACTGTACTCGTCTCTTATTATGAAGTGCAACAAGTTCATTGTCAGAACACACTCTTCTTTCCCACTAACAAGCTCTAATCCCCTTAGTAAGATGAAACTGACTCTGAAGCTGGTTACCCTAGCCTTGACCTTCTGGCATCAAAAGAAAAAAGAAAAGCTTAGAGTGCGAAGTGTTTGTCATGTGCCAGAGTAAATGAGACAGGGAACAAAAAGAAGCAAGGATTACACATTCGCACATTCCGAATGTGTCAAGTACTCAGTACTGGCTGCTCTGGTTTATCCTCTCACAAACATGAAGCAGTAAAACCAGGTCACTGTTTCTAATTGACACAGAACGCTGCCACTGTATGAAAAAGTCCAGACTTAAAATGTCAGCACTGCTGTACCGTATATCACAGCGGAGATTACAAATGTCTTGAAATATGTATCATTTTTATTGATTGCACCGCTTCCTGCTTGTGATGTTTAGCATTATGTCGCAAGCCAAGCATTTCCAAAAGTCAAAAGGCTTGATTTACTAAAAGAATAAAGAATATTTTTAAAGGGGATATTCACTTAGCACCGGGAATAAGTGAAACTGTACTGTATCCACACCAAAGGAACAATCATGAGCAAAATAAGAAAAAAAAAAAAAAAAAATTCAGCATGTTCATGTATGAGATGCAAGCAGCCTCACTTTACGCATCAAAATTTGGACAGTTCAGCAGGAACCAGATGAATTTTGATCTATGTGTAGCCTTGTCTGTTTAAGGCTACTTTCATACTGACAGCGCCGGGCATCATCGGTAAAGCTGTTCGTTTAAATATCTTAAATAATTAGCGATGTAGTGATGTGCCTAGTACAATTAATTAATGTAGCTTGTGAAAATTAGAAACTCATATATACAATAATATATATGTAGAAAAATGCACAAGATTATAGTATAAAATGGGATGCTACACAAAAAAAAATATACAAATTAATCCATAGCAAATATTGAATAAATATAAAAAAATTCAATAATCCATAATTACGTGCAAAAATGCAAAGTTAATTATATATCTCCAACGTAATTTAATATTTACAGCGTGAATATGCTATTCCAATTTTAATATAGAACAAAGATTAAAGTTCATAGTCCCAAAAAGATTGAGTAGATGAAAGTGCTTTGTGCTGGTGAAGGAACCCCCCCCCCCCCCCCCCACTGCTCTAATTCCTCTTGGAAGGTGCGCACAGCATACATGGTTTATTTGTGCTCTTATTGTGACTGCACTAACCAGAGAGCATTCCCCCTCCAGGGGTATGGAGAATTCACAGTTTTTGCTACTGTGCAGCACTCTGGAAATTGCCCACTCCTAGATGTCCTGGTGATATTTCCCTTGCACACCTTACAAATGAGAAAAGGATCCCAATAGTGTAAAGTTGTAAAAGATCTTGTTTACTTATAAAAACATGTGGAAATATACTCTCATTTACCACGAAACATAAAAGCATCTACTGCTGACACTGTCGCCGTCAACCAGAAATGACGCAGAAACGTCTGTTATGTCCGCTCTACTAATTTCGTCATGCTGACGTCTTCTGGAGCAATACCGCCTTCGTCGGTAAAGCGTCGCTAGTTTTAGTGGTGCTTTACCGTCATTTTAGCTGCACTTTTCGGCTGCTAGCAGGGCACTTTTAACCCTCGCTAGCAGCTGAAGAAAGGGTTAAATGTGCCCATGTTGTGGCGCTGCTGGATCTCTTTGCAGGTGCTTCGGTAGAGCTGCCCATTCATTTCAATGGGCACGGTGTTTTGGGAGCACTGTATACACCATTCCGCACCGCCCCAAAGATGCTGCTTGCCGGAATTTTCAGAACGTCCCACAAGCGCACCTCCCCAGTGTGAAAAGTCACACTAAAATTAATGGGGAGGCGATTTTCAGGCATTAGAGGCTAATTCTGGCTATTTCTAGCATTTAAACATCTGAAAACCTCCTCAGTGTGAAAAGTCACACTGAAATGAACGGGGAGGTGGTTTTCAGTTATTAGTTAGAGACTGAAGCAAATATGATGGGGGGCACTGAATAACGAAATAAATAATAAAACACATCTATATTGAATGACCAAAATCACAGCAAATATCAATACAATGTGTTGCCTTGAGTGGGACTCAACCATCCAAAACCATATGCGCATCTATATTACAAAAATATATATAAATAGTGCATACAACAAAATTGTGCGTATATCGAAATTAAGCATACATCAAAATTAATAAATCAACCATAAATACTCTGAATGTGCTAATCAAAGCTAATGCTCAATCATACAGAAAAGTCCAATGTGCAAAATCACAGTCCAGTGTGCAAAATAAGCATCAAAAGTGCTGCTTCCACTAAAGATGAGCCACTTTCACCGTCTGCACTGTACACTTAAAAGTGCTCTGTAATGGATGTCTGCTTACCAGAAGTTGTTGACCTTTTTAATTAAAAGAAGCTCAAATACAGCCTTTAGCAAGAAATATTTTGCTGCAATTAACAGAATAAGCCATGTGGGAAAAAGCCCCTTCCTCTCCACCAATATGGATGACCGGAGATATATTTAGAAAGGATACAAAAGTTGAAATAGTGTAATCCTATTTATTGAATAAAAATACATATAAAACAGAGGTCAAGTGGCTGCTTACATTAAAAAGTGCCTTCACCTGGCACTGAGCCTGTTCCACTCTGCTCTAGATAGCAACTAGATAGCTCTGCCCGTGGTGGTATCCCGGTGTGCATTCCACCACCTGCCGCCGACAACCAGAGGGACCGGATGTGAGGTTCATATCGCGTAACCAGGCATGCCTCGACGTACGTTTCGTATAACGTCTTCAGGAGGTGTGCCTGGTTACTGTGTGTGAATACTTAAATGGAAAAGAGCTTGGCCAATGATAATTGAGTTAAGGCGTTGCTAGGCAGATTATTAGCCTCAATGCCGGTTATTAGCAACCTATCATAAATAATCCCATAGCCATAACACTAGGTATGAACCCAGTGACCTCTCTAAATAAAGACTTTCCTATGAAACATTCATATCCATTAAAAATATAAAATTAAGTATAAAAATAGAAAAAGGAGATTGTAGAGCCTAGATAAAAGCTTGGAATACTAATGGTATAATCCAAAAGATATAAAACATGTAGAAAGGCATAAAAAAAATATACTGTATATACATTTACATATACATATATACATGCAATACATGGGTGTAAAAATAAATATAAATATATACCGAATGGTGCTCTCCCACACTGGGGGTTGGGAAGAGAAGGTCCCTAAACTTTAAAATGATTGGTATCAATGTTCTTCTTATACTTAATCACTCCCTCAATAGTTGGTCAAGAAGCAATTTAAATCTAGTTCTATATTGAGTCCTGAAGGCTGCATCGAATTGAGCCAATACAACCATTGGGTCTCATTTTGAGAAATGCCTTTTTTGAGATCTGTGCCTCTCCAATTGGAAGTTACTCTGTCTATGCCATAGAACATCAGAAGATGGGGGTCCCTATCATGGCAGATATGGAAGTGTCTAGAGACACTATGGTTCAAAAAAAACGTTTGCGATATTTGTCACATGCTCATTGATGCGTACCCTTAGTTCCCGTGTTTTCCTCCCCACATATTGCAGGGAGCAAGGACACTCCAAGACATAGGTTACATACTTGGAATAGCACGTAATCACAGGTGTGATAGTGAACTCTTGATGGGCAAGAACACCCCCCGGTTCGGTTCGCACCAGAACCTGCGAACAGACCTAAACTTTGGGTGAACTTTAGAACCCTATTAAAGTCTATGGAACTCGAACGTTCAAAATCTAAAGTGCTAATTTTAAAGGCTAATATGCAAGTTACTGTCATAAAAAGTGTTTGGGGATCTGGGTCCTGCCCCAGGGGACATGTATCAATGCAAAAAAAAGTTTTAAAAACGGCAGTTTTTTCGGGAGCAGTGATTTTAATAATGATTAAAGTGAAACAATAAAAGTGTAATATTCCTTTAAATTTCGTACCTGGGGGGTGTCTATAGTATGCCTGTTAAAGGGCGCATGTTTCCCGTGCTTAGAACTGTCCCTGCACAAAGTGTAATTTCTGCAGGAAAAAAAGTCATTTAAAATCACTCGTGGCTATAATGAATTATCGGCTCCCATAATACAGAGAACACTCATTGAAAGTCATGTTGATGGGTACATGGTGCATTTGTGTTCTGACAGGGAGACTGTCCCTCTGCCAGAACACATTGATAAGTGCTCACAGTCATTGGCTGCAAGCGCTGATCTGATGCTGGTTTTCCAGCATGCCTGTTTGATAAAAGCCGGTTGTTACTGTAGCACTACTCCCATAGGAATTGATGATGTCAGGGTTCACCACTGCTACACAGCCAGTAACAAAACATCTTGCATCACAGAAATCAGTCATTTGGCTTGTTTTTTTTGTTTTATTAGGGGATGATAATTTGGATGGGATAAGGGATTATGGGATGCCCAAGTTGCAAAAATCCATTAAACAGATCCTCCCTATTTACAGATTACTCTTCTTCCTTCCTCCTGCACAAACTTGGATCCTTTTTGTACAGCTCCTGCTCGATCACTCCTGGAGGAACTAAGGCTGGGTTCACACATATGCAAATGGTATGCTTTTACACAGCATCCAAATAGCATAACTAGCATAAATGTAAGTGTGACCGGCTTTCAATGAAGCCAGTTCACACATGTCCGGGGTGGCTGCAATGTGAATTTGAAAATGGTCCTTTGCATTTTTTGGTCCAAGTCAGGTGCAAATTCTGAGAAAAATCTGCACCTGAATTGCACCTGAACTGGTGAACACACGCACAGGACAATGGACTGCATATGGCAACCGAACCTGTATGAACCCAGCCCAACAGTCTTTTGTTAGCTCAGCAACAGCTAGGCTCATTACAGGTTAGGAACTAAGATCCCTTAGTAAAGTAGCACATGTGGAGTGAACAGCATCTCTCACCACCTTCTTCCTCTCCGTAGACACTGATTCCAGTTCTACTGCTTCCAGGAATGCTAGCCCACTTGTCTGCCACCAGCCCACTTGGCTGCTGTCTTTTTCCAGTCCTCCTGACTGACACACACAGATTTTCCAGGGCAAGGTTGGATGAAGATTTGGCACCATTGTCTTCAAGAGAGACCGGCTGCAGCTGGAAGTCTCTCCCCTTGATTGTTCCTGCGCTGTACTGATCTACTCACTGTCTCTCTTTGCTCAATCCACTGCCTCTCCAGTTAGGGTCCCTCCAACTGCCTTCTATGGTGGGATTTTTCCAGACCAGCCTGTGGAGCTTCAGCCAGAGGTAAAGCCCCTCCCTGGCAGGGGTCTTTTAATGACCACTGACAGACTCCATCAGCACTGCTTCTCCATATTCCCCACGACTCCCCCTTTGGCATGGCTTATGTCTATTTAAGGGCTCCTTAGTTCCCTGCCAGGCCCCCAACCTGAAGTTTGGTTAAGGGCCACTACATTTTTAGGGAACCCCTCCTAGCTTCTGCCCACTATCTTCCAGAACGTCCTCCAAAACAGGGGGAGGCACCAGAAAGCTGCTAGGATGAGTCATTCAGCCCTAGCCTCTAATAACCTTAACCCAGATCCATGGCTGCTTCTCTTCCACTTTGTAGTGCTGTATCCCCTGTTGGTGTAAATACATTCATAGGTAATTGCATGCTGTCTCTGTACATGCAGACAGGCAGTACATGCAGACAAAGTGCACATATAGAGGACATATATGCATGCAGAGCATGTGCATGAACAACGTGTGCATTAAGCGCGCACAAAACACACACAGATTGTACACACATAAAAAGCATGTGCAGTTATTTAACACAGTGACAACGCATATACAGCTTATGCATACAGATTATACACAGTCAGAACACACACTTTCAGAGCATATGTACCAGCAGAACTCACAAACAGAGAACACACAGCGCAATGAGACTGAGGAGGGGATTTAAACAGCTGCACCAGATGCTGTGTGTACCAATTTTAGTAAATTTTCCCCTGACTGTACATAACACACAGTATACACAGTCCCATAACATACGCAGCGCATAGGGTATGGACAGTGTGCAAACACACAACACATAGGGCACACGCACTTTCTGAGAACCCACACATCACACAAGACATGCAAAAACTGCGAGCACATAGAAATGTACAGAAAACCCAGCACACACTCTATGCACAATCATAGAACACATGCAGAACACACAATCTGGGCGCACACACAGAGCACATAGGGAACACACAATTTGACAGCAAAAGAAAAAAAGAAAAAAAAAAGGCGGTGGCCCAGATGGATGCTGGGACTGTGACATCATAATAGGTGGGGACATCACCCGGTGACCCCGCCCATTGTCCCTATATAAGTCGCCACGCAACGTGTCCCTGTCATTGCGGTCAGAGAGAGCATTGAGTCAACATCTCAAGGAAGAAGAAGAGAAGAAGAGAAGGCGGCGGCGACAGAAGACTGGGCCACCACTAGTAAAAGAGCTGGAAGAAGGAGCGGAGGCCCGGCAAGAAGAACCGAAGAGCGGGAGAAGACCCCCGAAGTTGGAAGAAGAGGCGGTGGCGACAGAAGACCGGGCCACCGCTAGTAAAAGAGCTAAAGGAAGAAAGCGGAGGCCCTGCAAGATGAACCGAAGAGGGGGACAAGACCCCAAAGAGGGAGACAAGACCCCCGGGAGGCGATGAAGAAAAAAGCTCCTCCGCTAGTAAAAGAGCCAACAAAAGAGCAGAAAATACCAGAGGAGTCCGACGTGAAGACCCCCCCCCAAGACGGAAGAAGACCCCCGGAGCTGTGCAATAAATGATTTTGAAACCTTGTGTTGTGTTTTATTTACATTTTTTTCACCAGGAGAATGGGTAGGGGTACATTGTACCCCGTACTCATTCATATAGAGTGGGGGGGGGGCGGTATCTGGGGCCCCCTTATTAAAAGGGGCTCCCAGATTCTGATAAGCCCCCTGCCTGCAGACCCTGACAACCAACGGCCAGGGTTGTCGGGAAGAGGCCCTTGTCCTCATCAACCCCCCCTTCCCCAAAGTACCCCCATGTTGAGGGCACTTGGCCTGGTATGGCTCAGGAGGGGGGTGCTCGCTCGTCCCCACCCCCTTTCCTGACCAGCCGGGTTGCGTGCTCAGCTAAGGGTCTTATATGGACAATTGGGGGGGACCCCCACGCAGTTTTTTCAGCATAGGGCTTCCCCTTTAAGTCCATACCAGGTGACGGGGCCAGCGACGTGTCAATCTCATCACCGATAGCGGCGATATTGACTTCCTTTGCTTGTACCGGCTACCTGGAGCCGCGTTCAAAGTGTGTGGGCAGGTCCGTTCATTTGAAAAGTACGGCGGACTCCCGCCGTAGTCCGGATGTGTTTGGGCAGGTCCGCTTGTTCGGAAAGTCCGGCGGACCTCCGCTTTAAAGTCCGGTGGTTTTTCCGCCGGGCTAAGTCCGCCGTACAGTCTGATCGTGTGTACGCTGCATAAGGCAGCATGTTCTAAAGTGGCCAGCAGATGGAAGCCACAACTCTCTGGATACTGGGGATCTGAAATGAGTGGAAGCTCTGCTGATTTTATCATCCAATCATGTGTAAGCTAAAATGCCGTTTTTTAATTTCCTTGCATATCCCCCTTGGATCTACAGTGACTTTACTTCCAAGTGCACTTGCAGTGCAAAGTGGATTTGCCTTTAGTAAATAATCCCCAATGTCATTGTTTGAAGAAGGAACCAATTAGCTGTTTCAAAACCTGTTGCACTTTGATGGCATCACTTCCGGCTTGCAGTCCACGCTGGTTGCTGGTCCCTTTTCACTGAAGTTTCTTCCGGGATTCGGTTTCCACGCTTTCTCAGACAGCTTAGCTGTCTCCCCAGTATCCAGAGAGTTGTGGCTTCCATCTGCTGGCCACTTCAGAAGATGCCTTAGAATGACACCTTCAAATATCCCTGGGACTCCTTGGGACTACCAGAACGCTTTGCCACCTGCCAGATTATTAATATGATATGCTCCTACCCATCTACCCTTTTGTAAGTGTTTTTAACCCTTTTGGGATACATAAAGTTTTACTTCTGCACTTAGAGGCACCTTCTTTTCTCTTTTTATTTTACTTCCAGTTTGCTTTTCTCTTCAAGTGCTGCTATAAGTGTATGAAGAATCTTCTACATTTCTACATAGACTGATATCTGCTTGGTCTGTTACTCAGAGCGCCCTTAAGCCGTGTACACACGACTGGACTTTTCGACGGACTAGGTCCGACAGTCTTCCAGACGGACTTTCGGTGGAGTTCTGGCGGACTTTCTGAATGAACGGACTTGGACACACACAATCACACCAAAGTCGGATGGATTCGAGCATGATGATGTATGATTGAACTAGAAAAGGAAGTTCATAGCCAGTAGCCAATAGCTGCCCTAGCGTTGTTTTTTATCCGTCGGACTAGCATACACACGAACGGATTTCTCGGTCCGGCGGAGTTCCGGCAGGAAAATTTAAAACTATTTCTAAAGTCCGCCGTATTTTTGGCAAGCAAAGGTCCGATGGAGCCCACACACGATCGAATTGTCTGACGGAATCGTTCTGTCAGACTATTGCTGTCAATAAGTCCGGTCGTGTGTACGCGGCATTATACATATTTTTATCTGGATACAATCTGACAGCATACACAGTATAAATTATATGTGCAGTCAGCACACACAAAAATAATTTACAATGTCATTCATTTATGTGTGTTGTTGATTCAATTGCATGGCAAAATTGCTATATCTTTCCTTAGTGCAGCACGGACATCCTTCTTGCATGCAATGTATTGCATGTGAAAAAACATCTCTGATAAATATCTGCATGGTGGCAAATAAAGTCTAGCTTGTCACAGCACAATATTCTCATATACATAAAATGAGGCTTAGATAGCATGGCACAATCTCAATTATTTGCCCACGGCAAAAAAAAAAAAAACCTTCTATGCCACAGGATATCTCCCTAACCACCCTCCTCCCCCTGCTTATACTTAGCTGAGCCCAATCTCGATCCAGCACTGTTCAGAAAAGCAGCATCTCTATTCACTCTTTCCCTCCTCACAGGGCAGATTGATAGCAGCAGGGGCCATTGGCTCCTACAGCTGCCAGTTGGATTATGTGACGAGGGAGGGGGACAAGCTGCTCTATCACAGACAGGGCGGCTTTCGATGGGGGCACTCAATGAAAAGGAGGAGCCAGGAGCATCGATGGGGGACCCTGGATTAAAAGGATCAGGGCTGTTCTGTGCAATGGTTTTGACATATTTTTTGTATTTTTGTTTAGAAAAAAAACATTACAATCACTTTAACCGCTTCCCCGAATGACGCTCCTCCGAATGACGGCTATAGAATGGCCAATCACAGCGGCCGTTTACAGCGTGATCGGCGTGTCCAATGTGAGATTATCTCATATGTAAACATATGAGATCATCTCTCAGCGCCGCTCTCCCATCTCACACAGACAGCGTGTGAGAGGGGAGAGATGAACGGCTGCAGCGGCCGTAAGTGAAAAATAAAGTGCCATCCGCCCCAGTGCCACATCAGTGCCACATATTAGTGCCATCTGTCATCAGTGCCACATATCAGTGCCATTTGTCCTCAGTGCCACCTGTCAGTGTCACGTGCCATCTGTTGTCAGTGTCACGTGTCATCAATGCCACTTATCAGTGCCATCTGTCTTCAGTGTCACGCGTCATTGGTGCCACGTATTAGTGCCATCTGTCATCGGTGCCACGTATTAGTGCCATCTGTCATCAGTGCCACGTATTAGTGCCACGTGTCATCAGTGCCACGTATAAGTGCCATCTGTCATCAGTGCCACGTATAAGTGCCATCTGTCATCAGTGCCACATATTAGTGCCAACTGTCATCAGTGCCACGTATAAGTGTCATCATTGCCACGTATCAGTGCCATCTGTCATCAGTGCCACGTGTCATTGTCCTGGTGCTCCAGGGCCTTCAAAAGTGTAATAGGTAGTCAACAAGTTAGATGTGTAATTTATGCTCCTAGAACACCTGATGGCGCTTCCTGCATGTTGGGCCTCTCTATGTGGCCAGGCTGTGAAAAAGTCCCACACATGTGGTATTATAATACTCAGAAGTAGCAGAATTCTTTTGGGGGTGTCATTTGTGGTATACACATGCCATGTGAGAAAAATAACCTATTACAATGACAATTTTGTGGAAAAAAAATGAAAAAAATAAAAAATCTTAATTTTGCAAAGAATTGTGGGAAAAAAATAACAACATCAAAAAGCTCACCATGCCTCTTACTAAATACCTTGGAATGCCTACTTTCCAAAAAGGGGTCATTTGGGGGTATTTGTACTTTCCTGGCTTGTTCGGGTCACAAGAAGTGAGATAGGCCACCAGTACATCAGATGTGATCAATTTTGTATGATTCGCACCACAGCTTGTAGACTCTCTAACTTTCACAAAGACCAAATAATATTCACTAATTTGGGTTATTTTTACCAAAGACATGTAGCAGTATAAATTGTGGCCAAAATGTATGAAGAAAAATTAATAATTTGCATAATTTTTTCACAGAAACAAAGAAATATGCGGGTTTTTTCAAAATTTTCGGTCTTTTTTCATTTATAGTGCAAAAAATAAAAACCCCAGAGGTGATCAAATACCACCAAAAGAAAGCTCTATTTGTGGGAAAAAAGGACAAAAAATTCATTTGGGTACAGTGTTGCATGACTGAGTAATTGTCATTCAAAGTGTGAAAGCACCGAAAGCTGAAAATTGGTCTGGGCAGGAAGGGTGTTTAAGTGCCCACTAAGCAAGTGGTTAAAGCAATTAAAAAAGTAATGTGATTTCTAACTGCAGTGGCATTGCTCGGACTGTGAAAGACAGGGGACACCCTGGAGCCTGCAGGGTGTGGCCAGATCATTACTAACAGGTAGGGATGAGCCGGTCACCCCCCCCCCCACCCCCGGTTCAGTTCGCAGCAGAATATGCGAACAGGCAAAAAATTTGTTTGAACATGCAAACACCATTAAAGTCTATGGGACACAAACAGGAATAATCAAAAGTGCTTATATGCATGGTATTGTCATAAAAAGTGTTTGGGGACCTGGTTCCTGCCCCAGGGACCATGTATCAATGCAAAAAAAAACAGACTTTTTTCGGGAGCAGTGATTTTAATAATGCTTAATAATGCTTAAAGTGAAATATTCCTTCAAATTTCGTCCCTGTGGGGTGTCTATAGTACGCCTGTAAAGTGGCACATGTTTCCCATGTTTAGAACAGTCTCTGCACAAAATTACATTTCTAAACGAAAACCCTTTAGGTCTGGTATGGATTTTAAGGGGAACCCTATGCCAAAATGTAAAAAAAAGATGGCGTGGGGTTCCCCCCAAAAATCCATACCAGAACTTTATCCTAGCATGCAATCTGGCAGGTTGCAGGAAAAGAGGGGGGTGAGAGAGCACACCCCCCTCCTGAACCATACAGGCCACATGCCCTCAACATGGGAGGGTGCTTTGGGGTAGCCCCCATAGCACCGTGTCCCCATGTTGATGGGGACAAGGGCCTCATCCCCACAACCCTTGCCGGTCGTTGTGGGGGTCTGCGGGCAGGGGGCTTATCAGAATCTGGAAGCCCTCTTTAACAAAGGGCCCCAGAGATCCCGGTCCCCCTGTGTGAATTGGTAAGAAGAAGTCGGAGGAAGTCGAAGGAAGAACAGAAGAAGATGAAAGAATAAGCGGGGAAAGAAGTGGGCCACTTTATCCCCACAACCCTTGCCTGGTGGTAGTGGGGGTCTGCGGGCGGGGGGTTTATCAGAATCTGGAAGCCCCCTTTAACAAGGGGACCCACAGATCCCGGCCCCCCGCTGTGTAAAATGGTAACGGGGTACAAATGCTCCATCTTTTACTCGGTTTGGAGCACGGTATACATGTGCACCTCTCTTCTGCCTTTCACAAACACTGACTTCCGGGAAGGTGGAGCCCTGAACTCTGATTCTGACTCTACTATGAACCCAGCACACACCTGCATCAGAAGAGCCCCTGTTTTCTGCAAATTCTTGCCTAGACTGCCAATTTACACATTGGCATGGCCTCGTCTTGCCACAATTTTATAGTGGTAAATTAAAATTGAACCCTGGCTATCATACACATGCAAGCTATTTTTTATAGCTGTGTACGCATATTTATAAACAAATCCAAGGATAAACCGAGATAAAAAACAAGCTTAACCACTTCCCGACCGCTGCACGACGATGTACGTCGACAGAATGGCACGGGCAGGCATATGGGCGTACATGTACGTCCCTGCCTTCCTGCGGGTCGGGGGCCCTACCGGTCCCCCGCCCGGTGCCCGCGGCAGTCGGTATTCGTTCGGGAGCGATCCCGGACGAGGGGACGGCAATTCATTCATGGCCACCCCCTCGCGATCGCTCCCGACGAATAGAAAGTCTTCGTGACATCACTTCCTCTCCTGTAATGTAAACACAGGAGAGGAAGTGATGTAATCTCTCCTCCGTGTCGGTATTTTTCGTTCCGACACCGAGGAGAGAGGATCGGTGAGTTGCACCAACACGACACTACACAGTAGAACATGCCAGGCACACTCACACCCCCCCAATCACCCCCCCAATTACCCCTGCCCCCCAGTCACAGTGACACCAATGTCATTTTTTATTTTTTTTGCATTGGTGTCATTTATGACTGTAATAACTGTTAGGGCAGTTAGGGTTAGCCCCCTTTAGTTCTAATGTACCCCCCTAACCCCCCCAATAAAGGTTTAACCCTGTGATCACCCCCCGTCGCCAGTGTCACTAAGGCTGGGTTCACATTGCAGCAGTTTATGAGAACGAATGTGATTCGCACCGCACTGCAGTGCAAATCACATCCGATCTCTGTGCGATTCGAGTTCAGCCATTCGCCGCACCCGCCGCACCCGCCGCAAATTCGCACGGGACCCTATTTTTGGTCCGCAGCAGAATCGGATCGCATGGGTGTTCACACCATGCGATCCGAGTTTGCAGATCGCACTGCGATAGGCGAACTGATCTGGGGGTGTCATTAACATTTCACTGACACTCCCAGCAGTTCGCATAGGGCAGTGTGAACTGCCGCCGGGAGGCATGTGATGCGGGAACCCGCCGCGCATTCGTGGTGTTCCCACATCGCTCCAGTGTGAACCCAGCCTAATAAGCGATCATTTTTCTGATCGCTGTATTAGTGTCACAGGTGACGCTAGTTAGGCAGGTAGGTATTTAGGTTCGCCGCAGCTTTTTATAGCGCCAGGGACCCCCATATACTACCGCATAAAGCCCCCTGATTGCCCCCTAGTTAACCCTTTCACCAGTGATCACCATATAACTGTTACAGGTGACGCTGGTTGGTTAGTTATTTTTTTATAGTTTCAGGGCACCCGCCATTTATTACCTAGTCTCACTAGTGTACCCCTAAATTTAGGGGTGTCTACTTTCCAAAATGGGGTCATTTGGGGGGGGTTTGTGCCATCTTGGCATTTTATGGCCTTCAAAACTGTAACGCCCTTAGAAAGCCTGAAGGCGGTGCTTGGTTTTCGGGGCCCCGTACGCGGCTAGGCTCCCAAAAAGTCCCACATATGTGGTATCCCCGTACTCAGGAGAAGCATCAGAATTTATTTTGGGGTGTCATTTCACATATGCCCATGGCATGCGTGAGCAATATATCATTTAGTGACAACTTTGTGAAAAAAAAAAAAAAGTTTGTAATTTTCCCGCAACTTGTGGCAAAATATAAAATATTCTATGGACTCAACATGCCTCTCAGCAAATAGCTTGGGGTGTCTACTTTCTAAAATGGGGTAATTTGTGGGGGTTTTGTGCCATCTTGGCATTTTATGGCCTTCAAAACTGTAATAGGTAGTGAGGAGTGAAGTCAAATATTTACGCCCTTAGAAAACCTGAAGGCGGTTCTTGGTTTTCAGGGCCCCGTACGCGGCTAGGCTCCCAAAAAATCCCACACATGTGGTATCCCCGTACTCAGGAGAAGCAGCAGAATTTATTTTGGGGTGTCATTTCACATATGCCCATAGCATGTGTGAGCAATATATCATTTAGTGACAACTTTGTGAAAAAAAAATAAAAAAAATTAAAGTTTGTAATTTTTCCACAACTTGTGGCAAAATATAAAATATTCCATGGACTCAACATGCCTCTCAGCAAATAGCTTGGGGTGTCTACTTTCTAAAATGGGGTCATTTGTGGGGGTTTTGTGCCATCTTGGCATTTTATGGCCTTCAAAACTGTAATAGGTAGTGAGAAGTGAAATCAAAAATTTACGCCCTTAGAAAGCCTGAAGGCGGTGCTTGGTTTTCGGGGCCCTGTACGCGGCTAGGCTCCCAAAAAGTCCCACATATGTGGTATCCTCGTACTCAGGAGAAGCAGCAGAATTTATTTTGGGGTGTCATTTCACATATGCCCATGGCATGCGTGAGCAATATATCATTTAGTGACAACTTTGTGTAAAAAAATCGCTTGAGGCAAAAAAATAAAATATTCAATGGGCTCAACATGCCACTTATCAATTTCCTTAGGGGGTCTACTTTCCAAAATGGGGTCATTTGGGGAGGTTTTGTACTGCCCTGCCCTTTTAGCACCTCAAGAAATTAGATAGGCAGTCGTAAACTAAAAGCTGCGTAAATTCCAGAAAACGTACCTTAGTTTGTAGATGTGACAACTTTTGCGCAAACCAATAAATATACAATTATTGACTTTTTTTTTACCAAAGACATGTGGCTGAATACATTTTGGCCTAAATGTATGACTAAAATTGAGTTTATTGGATTTTTCTAATAACAAAAAGTAGAAAATATCATTTTTTTTCAAAATTTGCGGTCTTTTTACGTTTATATCGCAAAAAATAAAAATCGCAGAGGCAATCAAATACCATCAAAAGAAAGCTCTATTTGTGGGAAGAAAAGGACGCAAATTTTGTTTGGGTACAACATTGCACCCTTTAGTTCTAATGTACCCCCCTAACCCCCCCAATAAAGGTTTAACCCTGTGATCACCCCCCGTCGCCAGGTGGAAATCACATCCGATCTTTGTGCGATGCGAGTTCAGCCATACAGATAGTATGGCTGAATTCGCATCGCACCCGCCGCAAATCACATCCGATCTTTGTGCGATGCGAGTTCAGCCATACAGATAGTATGGCTGAATTCGCATCGCACCCGCCGCAAACTCGCACGGGACCCTTTTTTTGGTCTGCAGCAGAATCAGATCGCATGGGTGTTCACACCATGCGATCTGATTCCTGTCCGAGTTTGCAGATCGCACTGCGATATGCGAACTGATCTGGGGGTGTCATTAACATTTCACTGACACTCCCTGCAGTTCGCATAGGGCAGTGTGAACTGCCGCCGGGAGGCATGCGATGCGGGAAAACGCCGCGGATTCGCGACGTTCCCGCATCGCTCCAGTGTGAACCCAGCCTAATAAGCGATCGTTTTTCTGATCGCTGTATTAGTGTGACAGGTGATGCTAGTTAGGCAGGTAGGTATTTAGGTTCGCCACAGCTTTTTATAGCGCCAGGGACCCCCATATACTACCGCATAAAGCCCCCTGATTGCCCCCTAGTTAACCCTTTCACCAGTGATCATCATATAACTGTTACAGGTGACGCTGGCTGATTAGTTTTTTTTATAGTTTCAGGGCACCCGCCATTTATTACCTAATAAAGGTTTAACCCCCTGATCACCCGGCGGGTGATATAAGTTTGAGGGTCAGATAAGGTCTGCGTCGCCCCAGGCAGCGTCAGGTTAGTGCCAGTACCGCTAACACCCACGCGCAAAGCATACACCTCCCTTAGTAATATAGTATCTGATCAGATCTATATTAGCGTCGCCAGCAGTTTAGGTTTCCCAAAACGCATTGTTAGCGGGATCAGCCCAGATACCTGCTAGCACCTGCGTTTAGCCCCTCCGCCAAGCCCAGCCCAGCCCACCCAAGTGCAGTATCGATCGATCAATGTCACTTACAAAACACAACACACATAACTGCAGCGTTCGCAGAGTCAGGCCTGATCCCTGCGATCGCTAACAGTTTTTTTTGTAGCGTTTTGATACAGTCGCTGACAGCCTAGGTGCTTTTTTACCTGTGAGTCTCACTAGTGTACCCCTAAATTTAGGGGTGTCTACTTTCCAAAATGGGGTCATTTGGGGGGGGGGGGGGTGGTTTGTGCCATCTTGGCATTTTATGGCCTTCAAAACTGCGATAGGTAGTGAGGAGTGAAATCAAAAATTTACACCCTTAGAAATCCTGAAGGCGGTGCTTGGATTTCGGGGCCCCGTACGCGGCTAGGCTCCCAAAAAGTCCCACACATGTGGTATCCCCGTACTCAGGAGAAGCAGCAGAATTTATTTTGGGGTGTCATTTCACATATGCCCATGGCATGTGTGAGCAATATATCATTTAGTGACAACTTTGTAAAAAAATAAATAAAAAAAAAAGTTTGTAATTTTCCCGCAACTTGTGGCAAAATATAAAATATTCCATGGACTCAACATGCCTCTCAGCAAATAGCTTGGGGTGTCTACTTTTTAAAATGGGGTAATTTGGGGGAGTTTTGTGCCATCTTGGCATTTTATGTTCTTCAAAACTGTAATAGGTGGTGAGGAGTGAAATCAAAAATTTACGCCCTTAGAAATCCTGAAGGCGGTGCTTGGTTTTCGAGGCCCCGTACGTGGCTAGGCTCCCAAGAAGTCCCACACATGTGGTATCCCCGTACTCAGGAGAAGCAGCAGAATTTATTTTGGGGTGCCATTTCACATATGCCCATGGCATGTGTGAGCAATATATCATTTAGTGACAACTTTGTGAAAAAAAAAAAAAAGTTTGTAATTTTCCCGCAACTTGTGGCAAAATATAAAATATTCCATGGACTCAACATGCCTCTCAGTAAATAGCTTGGGGTGTCTACTTTCTAAAATGGGGTCATTTGTGGGGGTTTTGTGCCATCTTGGCATTTTATGGACTTCAAAACTGTAAGAGGTGGTGAGGAGTGAAATTAAAAATGTACGCCCTTAGAAAGCCTGAAGGCAGTGCTTGGTTTTCCGGGCCCCGTACGCGGCTAGGCTCCCAAAAAGTCCCACACATGTGGTATCCCTGTACTCAGGAGAAGCAGCAAAATTTATTTTGGGGTGTCATTTCACATATTCCCATAGCATGTGTGAGCAATATATCATTTAGTGACAACTTTGTGAAAAATAAATAAACTTTGTAATTTTCCCGCAACTTGTGGCAAAAAAAAAATATTCCATGGACTCAACATGCCTCTCAACAAATAGCTTGGGGTGTCTACTTTCTAAAATGGGGTCATTTGTGGGTGTTTTGTGCCATCTTGGCATTTTATGGCCTTCAAAACTGTGATAGGTAGTGAGGAGTGAAATTACAAATGTATGCCCTTAGAAATCCTGAAGGCGGTGCTTGGCTTTCGGGGCCCCGTACGCGGCTAGGCTTCCAAAAAGTCGACCACATGGGGTATCCCTGTACTCAGGAGAAGCAGCAGAATGTATTTTGGGGTACAATTCCACATATAACCATGGCATGTGTGAGCAATATATCATTTAGTGACAACTTTGTGTAAAAAAAAAAAGAATTTTTTTTTTGTCATTATTCAATCGCTTGAGGCAAAAAAATAAAATATTCAATGGGCTCAACATGCCTCTTATCAATTTCCTTAGGGTGTCTACTTTCCAAAATGGGGTCATTTGGGGGGGTTTGTACTGCCCTGCCATTTTAGCACCTCAAGAAATGAGATAGGCAGTCATAAACTAAAAGCTGCGTAAATTCCAGAAAATGTACCTTAGTTTGTAGATGTGACAACTTTTGTGCAAACCAATAAATATACAGTTATTGACTTTTTTTTTTTACCAAAGACATGTGGCTGAATACATTTTGGCCTAAATATATGACTAAAATTGAGTTTATTGGATTTTTCTAATAACAAAAAGTAGAAAATATCATTTTTTTTTCAAAATTTGCGGTCTTTTTACATTTATATCGCAAAAAATAAAAATCGCAGAGTCAGTCAAATACCTTTAAAAGAAAGCTCTATTTGTGGGAAAAAAAGGATGCAAATTTTGTTTGGGTACAACATTGCATGACCGTGCAATTAACAGATAAATCAGCGCAGTGCCAAATTGTAAAAAGACCTCTGGTCATTGACCAGCAAAATGGTCCGGTCTGAAAGTGGTTAAGTACTCACAAAGTCAGGTTTCTAAAAAGATATATATTTTTTTTTTTAAGGTGTGGCACCATATGAAAATACCACCTCTGCAAGGAATAGCATTAGTAATGCAAACACATGCAAAAGACAAATACGTTTTTTTTTTTTTTTTTTTTAATCTTTTCAGACATAGAATGTGAAGGGAGAGAGGAGCAGCACTTCCTGCATTAATGTACTTTGGCAAACACAATCAGAGGAATTAAATTAAACGCACTCATGTCCCTTTTCTGGTGGTAGTTCCCTTTGGAACTAGCTGCATCTAAGTCAGGTAAGCATTAGCAATAACATTACTGACATTAGTGACAAATTCCGGTAGTTCTAACTATTAGCACTTTAAGAACCTGTAACTATGGCAGCAACAGATTCTTGAAGTATTACTGCCAGTTTGCAGGTTAACCCCTACACCCCTATGCTTTAACGTTGAGCAGCCGGCTCTGTTAAAACTACTCACAGTGCTGAGAGCGTGGTCCCTGCATGCTCTCAGCATAGTAGCCAGCATGTCTTAGCCCTTGTACACACGGTCGGAGAATGTGTCCTATCGGACTGTGTCGTCGGATAATCCAACTGTGTGTGGTATGCATCGGACTGATTCCGTCCGAATATCCGTCGGACCCAATTTTCCAACATGTTGGAAATATTTTCCGACCAACTGGTTCGATCGGACATACTCCGATCATGTGTAGCGAATTTTGATCGGACCAAGTGCCACGCATGCTCAGATCAAATTCCTACATCAAAGCTATTGGCTACTAGCCTGAATGTAGTCCCATCATAACGAAATTACGTCATCACGTTCTGAAAGATGGGATTTTTCGACAACTTAGACCGACCGTGTGTATGCAACAGTTTCGGACACAATCCGTCGGACTAAATCCGATGGACAAAATCCGACGGATTTGGTTGGCAGAATCTCCGACCGTGTGTACAGGGGCTTAGAAAGCTCCCAATGCATACTAGTGATCAAAAGCTTTCCTACCATGTGACTGTTGTGATAGTCAATTACAGCGGTCACATGACCCAAATACCCACATCCCGGCTTTTAGCACCCTCAAAGGGTTGAGAAGTGGTTGGCGAGATGGGGTTAAGAAACTGGCAGCAATACAAGTAATTTTAAAGCGTTTTTTTCGCCTCAAATAATAAACATGTTATACTTACCTGCTCTATACACTGGTATTGCACAGGGCAGCCCTGAATGTCCTCTTCTGGGGCCCCCAACCAGCAATCTTGGCTCCTCCTCTTCTGTGCCTGCCATCATAGCAAGCTGCTTGTTGTGGGGACAGAAATGCAGACTTGTTCCTGAGCTGGGCTCTATGCATCCATAAACACACACAGCACAGCTCAGCCCTGCTCACAGGGTTTTACTGACACTTCTACTCTAATGCCGTGTACACAAGATCAGAAATTCGGCCAGCAAAAGACTGATGAGAGCTTTTGGTTAGAAAATGCGGCCGTGTGTATGCTCCATCGAAACTTTTTCTGGCCTAATTCCAGCCAGCAAAAGATTGATAGCAGGTTCTCAATTTTTCGGTTGGAAAATGTTCCGATCGGAAATTCTGTTCATCTGTAGCAATTCCAGAGTGCAAAATTCCTACGCATGCTTGGAAACAATTCGACGCATGCACAGAACCATTGAACTTAATTTTCTCGGCTCGTCATAGTGTTGTACGTCACTGTGTTCTTGATGGTCGAAATTCAGCAAACATTTGTGTGACCCTGTGTATGCAAGCCAAGTTTAAGCGGAATTCCTTCGGAAAAACCATCCAAGATTTTTCTAATGGAAAATCTGCTTGTGTGTAGGGGGCATTAGTGTAGTGTACTGAGAGCAGAGAGAGGGGACAGAAGACTGGCAACTAAGCACAACACTGAATCGATACATGACTTAAGCCGGGTATACACTATTAGCTTTTTCATGTGACGCAACTGGTTGCATGAAAAAAAAAACTGTCAGCTCTGGTCGGAGACACTATACTAACCATGCAAGGTTAGTCCAGCCATCTCCCCTGCTGAGCTGTTGTGTTCTGACAAGGGGATGTCCCCCCGCCAGAACACTCCGATCAGCACTCTATACCATTGGCTGAGAGCACTGATCGGGAGTCAGTCGGCTGCTGGTTTTCCAGCATGCATGCCCAACAGACTGACATGAACATTTTTTTCTCCCAACATTCTGCCCGTGTGTACAGGGATGAAGGTAAGCATTTAGGGAAGTGAGGGATGAGTAGAATTACTTGGACATATTTACCTTAAGGCAGGGAATGCATTAAGGTAAACAATGTCCTGATTTTTGAACCATTTTAAGACCAGCTTTGAGCTGGCATGCAGAGGTTCACCAGTGCTGGGAGTGGGGTATGTCTGCACTAAGAAGCTGTCAATAATGTTACAGCTTCCCGCACAGGTCTCCATTGCTGACACTATTCAGCTGTAAGCCAGGAGATTCCCTGGCCAAAAGCTAAATATATACAAAGGTGACAGTGACACCGGTGATGTCTTTACTCAGATACAGCATGGTTGTGACCAGTGCCAGTATCTCCAGTGCCAGACCTAGGGGTCTATTTATCAATTTTATATTTATTCTTATATACTTATCTATTTATACTTACCTGAGATCCTCACAACTTTTACCCCCGATTCAGACATTTTTTTTATATTTAATCAAATACATAGTGGGTCCTAGCTAAAAAAAAAAAAATATATAAAAAAATAATTGATTCTTGGGTGAAAACATTAATAAGTAGACGCCTTAGTTAATATATCTGCCGATTTTGTCAATCATTCCCTGCCACTATTCCCCAGCATCTTTGCTCAGTGGGAAAGGTTGTTCACTATACTATTCACCTTATTTATAATGTAAGGGATGTCACATTCATTGCACATTTGCTGTTCATTTTTCAAATACATTCATTTCACAGGTTGAAGCAGCATATCTGTGTTTTAGGCACTGTGTTTTCTGAGGACCATATATTTAGCATTATACAGGCATACCCCACTTTTAAGTACACAATGAGGTTTATTTACTAAAGCTGGAAAGTGCAAAATCAGGCTCACTTCTGCATAGAAACCAATGAGCTTCCAGGTTTTATTGCCAAAGCTTAATAGAACAAGCTGGGGTTAGAATCGAATTGGTTTCTTTGCAGAAGTGAGTCTGATTTTTCACTTTTCATCTTTAATAAATAAACCCCATTGTGTACGTAAAATTGGTGTATGCCTGTATATAGTTGTTAGCTAAAATGACCAATGCTTAGTCAATGCAAAACTGTAATAATTAAAAAACGAATGCAGTTCCAGCATAAATTTGTAGTGATGCTTCAGACTCTGTTCACTTCAATAATGTTACACTTCTGTAATATCATTTGCTCTTTACCTATGGGGAAGTCCAGGCTTACTGAAATATAGTATTGATGGCAGGAAGGTCTGAAAGCAGATATCCCCCTTTGCTGCAACACTTTACTTCTAGAAAGGAATCAATGAGAAGCAGCCTATTAAAAGGGTGCTATTCCAAGTGAGAACTTGTGCAAACACTAATAACATACACTGAAGATGTTCTAATATTGTTAATAAGGTAAAAAATATCCCTGAGCCAACCAAAAGAACAAAGCAAATACCGCCACGAATACTGAGGGAAGTGCCAAAACCCAAGTGAACAAATAAAATAAAAAGTAGTGCTGTGCTGTATAAACAATATAATATAGTGCAAAAAGTGGTCTTAAGTAAATACAAAAAATGCACTGATAAAAGGCAACGCATATAAACTTCAACACGAGATAAAGTGCATGTGAAATTCAGCACAAGGTAAAGTGCATGTGAATAGACACATATAAGTTCAAACATGTAGTAAAGTGCATAGATCACATATGGGTCATTATTGATCCTAGATAGGCCAATGCAAGTGATAATAAATTGATGCAGTGAGATTATCCAATAAATGAAAAAATTAAATAAAGACAAAAAATATTTAAAAAAAAAACAGGTAGAATATAAATAATCAATCAAGATGAATAAATGTGTCCGTGAAAAAGTTCCTTTTCCATATTTATAATAAGGTGCAGCATTAATAGTGGCTGTATATCAATAAACGAATATAAAGTGCTGGTGCTGGTGATCACTTTCTATGGTGAAGTGCTGGTGACAGATGGCTTCTGGTGACATATGGCTTCTTATCCTCTAGGTGTATGGGTGTCCCCTTACCTTACTGCTGTAAGGTAACAGCATGTAAATGTATCTTTAATGGATGGAATCATTGTATGTCCCCTTGTACACGTCCCAAGATAGCCTTTTCGGCTCTGCTGCTGTGTGTCACCTATTCACAGTCAGCGTTCTCTATAAAACTCGCTGTTGCGGGTGAATCTCATGAGCGTGATATGGGTGGATATGGGGGACAAGAGGAATGCTCTTTGTTTAATAATGTAGTAATTTCAAAAGAGGATTTATTGGTAATAACAATAAAACAGGTACTCACATTCAATCATAGCAAAACTGGTAAAACAAAACAAGCAGCGAGCTCGTCCACATCACTTCCGGTATCCTAGCGTGCCCAACGCGTATTCGTCACCATCACATGACTTCATCAGGGGATAATATTGTGTTTTTAAATATGTGCATATCATTTTCCAATTAAAATTTATTATACTTATGCTATTATACTACTTTATCTATTTATTTTCTGTACTGGTTCAGGGTATAATTTTGTTTAAGTCTTTGGTCATTTCATATATATTTTATGAATACATTATGGATTGCTTTTTTGTGAGGCTACTTGGTCTATAGGCTCACTGCATGGGCTATAGACATTTGACTTCAGTGAATGGTTGTCAGGATAGGGCGAACAATTCTACACATGCACTACCATCCTTTGATATTCATTTATTTTTCCCCACCCCACTATCCATCTGCTATCGTTTGGCCGAAATTAGTACTCCTTCCCCATTTTTTTGTTTGGTGGTCCCGCGTGTGGGCTCACTGGGCAGCTTTTATGTATGTGGCTATCACAGACCACCCGTAGCTGTATGGACGCCCAAGGGTCCGTTAGGTGGATAACGGGCCCGCCCCTTTGACTCCCGGTGCGGCCACTCCCTCTCCCTTGTTTAACATCTTTATTTGTCTACGGACTCTTCAGTGCGTTCCTTTTTTCCATCTTATCTTAATCACATCTGGTATTTTCACTCTCTCCCATTGGTGCTGTGTCAGCTTCACTAGCTGTCATTTAATCTCGCAGGGAGACTGGAGCTGCAATGCACTGTGGGTCTTGTAGGCATTCAGTGGATAGAGTGTACACCGTGTAGTCTCCTTCTGTCCGCTCCCGCTTGGTGGTGACATCATTATGCCGAGCGGGTGGGGGGTTTAAAATAGGCACTGAATCTAGCATTCATTGCTGGGTTCCTGGAGGCGCTGCATGCTATCGCTTAGTCAGAGCAAGGTTAGTACCTGGGCTGGTAGAGAAACTTTCCACTTTCCTTCCCTCTCCGCCCAGGCAATAATGGCTTTATACTTTTTTATTTTTTTTGTTTATGTTTCATTCTTGAAGACCACTTACTTGGGAGTTTGTCCTTTGTTGAGGTATTATTGACATCCACACCTATTCCACGTTTGGACTGCCCGATGGTTCAATGTTTGCCCTCATTTTGAGGTAAGCATTCTAATCTATTTAATACACCATTATAAACAAAAAACATTTTCTTTTTTTTTTTTTTTTTTTTTTGTGCTTACTTGTTTATCATTTTTTGTTTCTGATTTGTTTCAGTGTTACTTATTCTTCAATGATTTTCTGTTCGGTTTTCAGACCTTTTCGGGTCATGCTATTTAAATCTCATCATTGAGTGCAATCTCTTCAGCGCCTCCTATGTTTTTAGATGTTTCCTTAAATTGGTAGGTAATAAATGAAGGCCATGTTGGCTTTGTATGCATATATATTGTGCATTTCTGTTCCATGTTGGGATGCTCTAGCTGTGGGGTTACCCCGATGTGGACTTTATGGAACTTATATATTTTTCTTTCTTTTTTTCTGACTTTTTAGTCTCTACGATTGCCCTTTGTACCCCCCACAGCTACACTAATGTGGTTATTAGGTGATTGCCATCTGCATGACTGCGTTTGAGTGGCCTTTCTTGCTGAGTCACCATGGGGTAGGTATTCGGCTACACGTAGGCATTATTGATGGGTTTGTGGGTTGGATGGTCTCAATTTGTTCATATCCATGGGGGAGCCTATATATATAATCTTTTTCATGCAGCCTCTGATTTTAATTGTATATGTTTTTTTTCTTTTGTAGAAGCGTTGTCTCTCTTTTGAGATTATATTCTATTACCCCTGAGGAAGCCATTTTATGGCGAAACATGTAGGGAAGGACTGACCAGATAGCACTTCAAGGCCATCGCCATCTCGGCCTAATATATTACAACCCTTTGGCTGTCTGGAAATTGGATAGAATATATCTATTTTGTGTTAAAAAATGTAATTGTCTCCTTTTTTCTATGTCCATTGTATCACTATTTTGTGTGATATTTATTAAACTCTGTAATAAATTAGTTTTTTAATCATTTATAATTTGTCTATCTGTATTAAGGCACCCTATATGTCAGGTTTTCAGTTCATCTAGGAACGTAGATGTAAGTTTCAATGGGTATTAAGGCTGCATGCAGCAAGCTCAATTTGTCCCCAAGAAGTCTAAAAAAACATTTTGTTGGTGTTATTATTAATATTATATTCGACTACATGCAAACGGGTGCATTTGCCCATGCAGCATAAAGTTATTACATTTTTGTATGTCTATGGGAGGCTGTAAGCAGCTCTAGGACATCTAGGACACCAGAAATGCATAGGGGTTTATTTACGAAAGGCAAACCTACTTTTCACTACAAGTGCAAACTACAAGTGCGAAGTGCACTTGAAAGTGCACTTGGAAGTGCAGTCACTGTAAATCTGAGGGGTAGATCTGAAATTAGGGGAAGCTCTGATGATTTTATCATCCAATCATGTGCAAGCTGAAATGCTGTTTTTTATTTTCCTTGCATGCCCCCCTCGGATCTACAGCAACTTTACTTCCAAGTGCACTTTCAGTGCAATTCCAAGTGCACTTTGCACTTGTAGTTTGCACTTGTAGTGCAACGTGGATTTGCCTTTAGTAAATAACCCCCATAGTGTCTCTATGCTGCATGGGTGGAAACATCCAAGTGCTTACTGCCTTGTTATTATTATGATATTAATAATGATTAATAATATTAATAACAACCGTAGTGTATTAAATAATAAATAATTATTTTCTAAAATAAATTTTAAACAAATTTTGTGATCAGTAGGACCACATATAACCCCAAAACAGTAACTCTGTCATTCTTTCTAATTACAGCTCAAGTCAAAACTTGTTAAGAAATGCATCAAACCTATTATTACAACCCGTTAATCTTTCACTACTTATCACTTATTAAGTAATTCCACAGTCTGTCAACTGAACTCCAAAGGTTCCTTTCTATGCCGGCAGTGACATTTCTTTCCTCCTGTCACAATGGAGGTCCTCTTGTCACCTACTCAGTTCAAAATGTAGAGAGTTCATGAATATATTTGCAAATATTAACTGGCTTTCTTTTGCAGCATCTTTTATAACAGTATAAGCTAACCCAGTTTGACTAGTTTGCCTAAGCTTTAATCATTGTTAACCTCCATTAAAGGATGTACTCTTTATGTCTAATTAAAGCTATCTTTTAAAGCCCATTTCTCGGAAAAAAATTGTTTTCCTGAACCAGAATTCCGCATGACCAAGGATTTATGTGAGTAAAAAGGGTATTTGGATTTTTTTTGCTTTCTATTTTCTATGGGAGTGATTAGTTAGAGAAGTTGGAGGGAGAAAGGGGATTTGTGACGGAAGCCAGGTGAAGAGCTTTGAAGCCCACTTCCATGCTAAACTGAATGTATAAAGTTGAAATTTTAGGGTCACTTTAGGGCCACATGCAGTCTAGTGCATTTTTTTCTGCATCAAAAACGCATGGAAAGTGGGTAACAGTATATGTTTTCCAATGGTATAGTACATACCAGTGCGGTCAGTTCCAGGGTGTTCCAGTGCTGGAACACAGTAAGATGCATCAAAAATGCACCGGAATGCATTTTATTTTATAATAAACATCAATGGGGGGCGTGGCCTGACCTAGCATGAAGACCGTCCCTTAGTTCCTGAGCTCTGGTCGTCACGGGAGAAAAACTACCTAAATCTGAGGTAATCTCACCGCTGTCTGACTTCTAACGATGGGGACTGCCTCACGGAACACTTTGGCATCCCATTCTCGTTCCCCCAGAGAACTAACCGGGTCTCAGAATGAACACATTCCTGACAGGCAGAGGGAATATGGCGCCTTCCCGCCCTGGACACGCACTCTCTCAGGTGCCGCAATCACCGCTGACTGATTCGCAGCCTTCCACTCCACCACAAACCCACTCAAATCGAGCTGGCAGGGGCATTGATCTAATACCTCAACCCTAATTAAACTTACAGGACCTACGTACTGTAGCTGAGGACATAAAATGCACTCTTGCTGCAGCCATTGCTGAGCTTAGGCTGGACGTGCGTTCCTTAAACGACAGAGTACACAATGTGGAGAAAGTTGCAGACTGTTATGAGAGGATCCTATACTCTGCTACCACCCGTATTGATTCCCACAGGCTGCAAATGTGGGACATGCAACGCCACTTAGAAGACCTTGACAATAGAGGTCAGCGTCACAACCTCAGGATTCGAGGAATGCTGGAATAAATCGAGGGGGACCAAATATCCCAGGCCATTGTAGGCCTCTTTAATGGCCTCCTCTGCAATCCACCACAGACACCGATCACTATGGAGCGAATCCACCGTGCCTTACGACCTAAGGGCAGAGAGGGTGACCCCCCTCGGGACATCACCTGGTGCATTGTGGATTTCAAATTAAAAGAGGAAATTCTTAAACAAGCGAGGGGCAGGCAACAAATCCTCCAAGAAGGGACACCAATTCAGATTTACAAAGACCTTTCAGGCATTACTCTGCAACACAGAGAAAGGCATCCCCTATAAAAGGAAATTCCCATTCTGCCTCTCTGCCTCCACCAATGGCCGCATGGCCCTCGAGAAAGTGCCCGAAGACCTGCCTCACTTCTGTGGCACGCTAGGTATCTCTCTGGCCCAGGTACCTAACTGGTACGCAGCATTCCGCGGTACATCCTCAAGGTGGGTCGAGGCACAAGACAAGCTCATGGATGCACAGGGCACCAGGAATCATAGGAGACAGTCTCCATCCTCTTTCATGAATGACCACAACTCCCGCTCAGGACACCGGGATTCCAGGTCTGCTGTATCACCCAGATCCCAGAGAGCCCGCAGGGATCGTTATCCCACTTTGGATGCTACCCTACTTCTTTTTTTTTATTCTTTTTTTTTCCTTTTCTTTTCATCATTACAAAACAGTAATCAAGCAATTTATCCAATAACCTACAATTACGTTATAATCATACAATATTCATTTTCAAATTGCCTTCACATTCTTCCATTACAAATATATACCATTTTCTTCCTCTCCCTCCCCAACCCCTCCCTCCAATCCCATCCCTTCTCCTGGTATCACCCATTTAAACATAGGGACACCCGAAAGAGAAGAGAAGAGAAAAAAAAATGTCCACCCCCCCCCCCCCCCCCCCCCCCCCCCAGTCCTCATCCTCTATTAGCCAAAATGACCCGCTCCCTGCATTGCAGATATAGGGCCCAGATCTTCCGATATTTTTCCTCTTTTTCTTTCAGTGTCATAATCAGATCCTCCATTTGTTGGATCTCTGAGATCCTTCCCAACCATTGGGATCTTGAGGGGGGTATATTACTTTTCCACATAGCTGGAATACATGCTTTGGCTGCAGTAAGCAGATGTTTTAACAGTGAGTTTTTATACTTCTCATTTCATATCGGGATGTCGTGAAGTAAATAAACCGCTGGATTATCTCCAAGCCTCACACCCGTAATCTCTTCTACCGTCACCTCAACCATCTTCCAAAAATCTTGCAAATTTGAACATTACCAGAAGATATGTATCATGGTACCTTATGATTCCTCACATCTCCAACAGATATCAGATACTTCAGGAAACATCTGATGTAATACTGTCAGAGTCCTGTACTACCTGGTGAGATTTTTATACCCTCCTTCTTGGTACCTACTTGCCACTGAGGCCTTATGAGCAAAGCACAAGATCCTCTCCTTTTGGAAAAGGGCCCCCCTAGGTCTGCTTCCCACCGCTGTATGAAAGGCAAAATCTGTGGGGTCTCAACCTCACTTAACCACTTTGCGCCCGTGCTATATAGCCAAAAGACGGCTGCAGCGCGGACGCTATCTGCCGGGAGGCCGTCCCTGCACGTCCTCCCTTTAACTTCACAGATCGCTGTAAACGGCCAATCACATCGGCCATTTACAGCGCGATCGGCGTGCCCAATGAGAGATGATCTCATATGTAAACATATGGGATCATCTTTCATTGCCGGCTCTCACTCCTCACACAGACAGAGTGTGAGGAGGGAGAGATAAACCTCTGCAGAGATGTAGAAGTTAGTGTAAAAAAATAAATAAAATGAAAATAAAGTGCCCATCTGTCCCCACTGCCACCTGTCCCCACTGCCATCGGCCCTCACTGCCATCTGTCAGTGCCATCGGCCCTCACTGCCACCTATCATCAGTGCCATCTGCCCCCACTGCCACCTGTCATCAGTGCCATCTGTCCCCAGGGCCATCTGTCATCAGTGCCATCTGTCATAAGTGCCACCTCCTGTCCTCAGTGCCACCTGTCCCCAGTGCCATCTGTCCCCAGTGCCACGTATAAGTGCCATCTGTCATCAGTGCCACATAGTGCCATCTGTCATCAGTGCCACACCAGTGCCACATCAGTGCCACGTGTCATCAGTGCCACATAGTGCCCTCTGTCATCAGTGCCATATCAGTGTCACGTGTCATCAGTGCCACATATTAGTGCCATCTGTCCTCAGTGCCATGTATCAGTGCCATCTGTCATCAGTGCCACCTGTCAGTGTCACGTGCCATCTGTTATCAGTGTCATCAATGCCAAGTATCAGTGCCATCTGTCATCATTGTCACGTGTCATCAGTGCCACATATTAGTGCCATCTGTCATCAGTGACACGTATTAGTGCCATGTGTCATCAGTGCCACGTATAATTACCATCTGTCATCAGTGCCACATATTAGTGCCATCTGTCAGTGTCACATGTCATCAGTGCCACGTATTAGTGGCGTCTCTCATCAGTGCCACGTATCAGTGCCACATATCAGTGCCATCTGTCATCAGTGTCACGTCGGTGTCACATGTCATTCTCCTGATTCTCCAGGGCTTTCAAAAGTGTAATAGGTAGTCAACAAGTTAGATGTGTAATTTATGCTCCTAGAACACGTGATGGTGCTCCCTGCATGTTGGGCCTCTCTATGTGGCCAGGCTGTGGAAAAGTCCCACACATGTGGTATCATAATACTCAGGAGGAGTAGAAGAATTTATTTTGGGGCATTATTTGTGGTATACACATGCTGCATGAGAGAAATATCCTATTACAATGGCAATTTTGTGGGAAAAATTAAAATAATATAAAAAATCTTAATTTTGCAAAGAATTGTGGAAAAAAATTACAACATCAAAAGCTCACGATTCCTCTTACTAAATACCTTGTAATGTCTGCTTTAAAAAAAGGGGCCATTTGGGGGGTATTTGTACTTTCCTGGCTTGTTCGGGTCGCAAGAAATGAGATCGGCCACCAGTACAGATGTGATCAATTTTGTGTGATTCGCACCACAGCTTGTAGACTTTCACAAAGACCAAATAATATCCACTAATTTGGGCTATTTTTACCAAAGATATGTAGCAGTATAAATTGTGGCAAAAATTTATGAAGAAAAATTAATAATTTGCTTAATGTTATCCCAGAAACAAAGAAAAATGCATTTTTTTTTCAAAATGTTCGGTCTTTTTCATTTATAGCGCAAAAAATAAAAAACCCAGAGGTGATCAAATACCACCAAAAGAAAGCTCTATGTGTGGGGAAAAAAAGGACAAAAAATGTGGGTACAGTGTTGCATGACTGAGTAATTGTCTTTCAAAGTGTGAGAGCACCGAAAGCTGAAAATTGGTCTGGGCAGGAGGGGTGTTTAAGTGCCCAGTAGGCAAGTGGTTAATGAAGCGTATAGATATGACAGGGAGTGTCTTAAGCCCAATACACACTGTCAGTTTTTCTGCTGAGTTTTTCCTTAAGATTTACCAAAACCATATAATATGAGGTCAAACCTTAGGAGTTTCAATTTGTATGCAATCAGGCAGGCCCTTGTACTACATGGTTTTGGTAAATCTGAAGGAAAAAGTCAGCAGACAATCTGATAGTGTGTATGGGGCTTTAGTGATTCTCCCTTCAGGCACAGTTTTTTAAAAATTGATGGATCCCTTACCATCCCCGTCTTAGTCTGGCTATATATATATACGTACTCAACTGTCCCCGACGTAATAAATCTACAGTAAGTGACCGTGATATTGTGTCAATCTCGCCGCTTCTATCGGCGAGATTGACACCCTGCGAGCCCCGTCGCGGGAGCCAGCACTGAGCTGGCTTGCATCGGGAAAGGAAAGATGTTTATTTTCCTTTCCCAATAAGCGACAAGCATCGCTGGCCAGGTTCACACTGGTGCGGGGATCCGAATTGGATTCCCACCAATACCAGGCACTGTATTTGGTATGAATCCTAAGGGAGAACTCCACGCCAAATTAAAAAAAACGGCCCTTAGGTCTGGTAGTGATTTTAAGGGGAATCCCCTACGCCGAAAAAAACGGCGTGGGGTCCTCCCCAAAATCCATACCAGACCCCTATCCGAGCACGCAGCACGGCTGGTCAGGAAGGGGAGTGGGGACGAGCTAGCACCCCTCCCCTCCTGAGCCGTATCAGGCCGTGTGCCTTCAACATGGGGGGTGGGTGCTTTGGGGGAAGGGGGGCTGCCTGCGGCCCCCACACCCCAAAGCACCTTGTCCCCATGTTGATGAGGACAAGGGCCTCTTCCCAACAACCCTGGCGGTTGGTTGTCGGGGTCTGCGGATGGGGGGCTTATCGGAATCCAGGAGCCCCCTTTAGTAAGGGGGCCTCCGGATACCGACCCCCCCACCCTATGTGAATAAGTATGGGGTACAACGTACCCCTAACCATTCACCTGTGAAAAAAAATGTAAAAAAAAACACAACAAACAAGGTTTGAAAATAATTTATTGCACACTTGGGGGGTCTTCTTGCCGGACTCCTCCGCTATCTTCTGCTCTTTTACTAGCTCTTTTACTAGCGGAGGAGCCCGGCTTTCTTCTTCACTGCTGCCGCCCGGGGGTCTTCTTCCGACTTCGGGGGTCTTCTCCCCCTCTTCGGTTCTTCTTGCCGGGCCTCCGCTTTCTTCCTTTAGCTCTTTTACTAGCGGTGGCCCGGTCTTCTGTCTTCTGTCGCCGCCGCCGCTGCCACCGCCGCAGCCGCCGCCACAGTCGCGGCCGCTGCTGCCACCACCTTCCGTTCTTCTTCTTCTGGAGATGTTGACTCGACGCTCTCTCTCCAGGCCACAATGCCAGGGACGCGGTGTGCAGCAACTTATATAGGGACAAGGGGCAGGGTCACCCCGCCCCCTTATGATGTCCAAGTCTCAGCATCCTCCAAGCCGGAGAGAGCGTTGAGTCAATATCTCCAGAAGAAGAAGAATGGAAGGCGGTGGCGGCAACAGCGGCGGCGACAGAAGACAGAAGACCGGGCCACCGCTAGTAAAAGAGCTGGAAGAAGAAGCGGTGGCCTGGCAAGAAGAACCGAAGAGGGGGACAAGACCCCTGAAGTCGGAAGAAGGGGCGGCGGCGACAGAAGACCGGGCCTCCGCTAGTAAAAGAGCTAAAGGAAGAAAGCGGAGGCCCAGCAAGAAGAACCGAAGAGGGGGACAAGACCCCCGAAGTCGGAGGAAGACCCCTGGGCGGCAGCGGCGAAGAAGAAATCCGGGCTCCTCCGCTAGTAAAAGAGCTAGTAAAAGAGAAGAAGATAGAGGAGGGGTCCAGCAAGAATACCCCCCAAGACGGAAGACTCCCGGTGCAGTGCAATAAATTATTTTTAAACCGTTTTTTTTTACATTTTATTTTCCCAGGTGAATGGGTAGGGGTACATTGTACCCCATACTCATTCACATAGGTTGGGGGGGCAGTATCTGGAGACCCCCTTATTAAAGGGGGCTCCCGGATTTCGATAAGCCCCCCGCCCGCAGGCCCAACAACCAACGGCCAGGGTTGTCGGAAAGAGGCCCTTGTCCTCATCAACATGGGGACAAGGTGCTTTGGGGTGGGGGCCCCCTTCCCCCAAAGCACCCACCCCCCCATGTTGAGGGCACGCAGCCTGGTACGGCTTAGGATGGGGGGGGGGGGCGCTCGCTCGTCCCCACCCCCTTTCCTGACTGGCCGGGCTGCGTGCTCGGATAGGGATCTGGAATGGATTTTGGGGGGGACCCCATGCCGTTTTTTTTCCGGCATAGGGGATTCCCCTTAAAATCCCTACCGGACCTAAGGGCCTGGTATGCCCCTGAGAAGGCATGCAGGCTTCATTAGTGAGGCGACGTTATCGCCGCTCTCTCACTTGCTCGCTACTATAGGAAAATGACATTTTCCTATTGCAGCCAGCGCGAGAACCAGTGCGACAGGATCGTGCTGGAAACACAATATCAGCGGCACCTACTGTAGGTCTTCCGAAAAATTTCTTTTGGGAGTAGTTTTAAACAATCTTTTAACTGTTCGTATAGTTCCCCCCACTACTGGATGTCTCTTATTGGATTGCGGGATATCTCTGTATGGCATCCACGCAATTCCCTCTAAGGGAGGATCGATAATTGCCTGTTCCATTTCAATCCATGTTTTTTTTTATGGACACACCAGTCTAACACCCTTGCCAACTGCGTGGCCTGATAGTATTTAACTGGATCTGGGACCCCAGCCCCCCCTTTCTCCTTAGGAAGGAATAAGATGTTTCTGCTTAATCTTGCTGGTTTTCCCGCCCATATAAAATTCATAAACTCAGATCTGATATCCCTTAAAAATTTCATTGGAATTTCTATGGGTATTGTTTGAAACAAATACAGCAGTCTTGGCATAACATTAATTTTGATAATGTTGATCCTTCCAAACCAAGTGAAAATCTCTCTATTCCTTCGCTGGAAATCGAATCTAAGTTGTTGAGTCATTGGGGCATAGTTCAACCCATAGATTCTAGCTAATTTCTTTGGTATCTTTATTCCCAAATAACCGAGATGGGAGTCTGTCCACTTTCACCTTAAAGTTGGACAACTCTCCATATCTACGTATTTCCTGTACTAATGATGGAAGAGATGTCAGGGGGGACATGATAAAGAACATCAAGTCATCCGCATAAGCAGCAACTTCTAATGTCAGGATGAAAATAATAGGTGATAGCGGACAGCCCTGACGAGTCCCGTTTAATATCAGAAACGGTTTTGACAGTATATCATTTATCTTGACTCTCGCTGATGGTTTGGAGTATATATTTAATATCCAACTCTGCATTCCTTCCCCCAGTCCGATATGTTGTATCATGGCTTTTAGAAAGCTCCAATCCACTCTATCAAAAGCTTTCTCTGCATCAGTAGATATCAGCACTAGGGGGTATGCTGGATCTGGGAAAGATGTATGGCACTTATCACTCTCTGAGTATTCTCTCTACCCTCTCGACCTGGAGTAAACCCTACCTGATCCAGATCTATCAGATTAGAGACATGGCTCAATAATCTGGTAGCTATAATCTTTCTAAAGATCTTTAAGTCCACATTAAGCAGAGATATATCGGGCGATAACTCAAGCATACTGATGGATCCTTCCCTTCCTTAAAAATAACAGCTTTGTGAGCCAGTAGAGTTTCAGCTGGTATCATTTGCCCTTCTCTTAGGGAGTTAAAGGCTGTCACAAATCTCTGTGCCAGTTTATCTGCAAACACCCTATAGTACAATAGGGTATAGCCATCCAGCCCGGGGCCTTACCTGGTTTCAGAGTTTTGAGAGCAGCCTGAAACTCCTCCACCACAAGGGGTGCGTCCAAAGCGCTACTTGTCTCTTCTGGGAGCTTCGGCATCCCTGAAGCTTCGAAATATCTTTTTGCCTCCTCCAATCTGCTATTGGTTGAGGCAGATAGGTTCTGCCCTTCCAATCGATTGAAATTAGCATAATAATCCTTAAAGACCTGTGCAATCTTCTGTGATGAATCCACTAACACATCTCCCTTGGTTTTAATATGGGGGATATAATTCCCTACTCTTGTCTCTCTTAGTGCCTGGGCCAGGATTCTACTCGGTTTGTTAACATATTCATAAAATGTTTACCTACATCGTGCCAGTTTAGCCTTTGCCTTCTCTATAAGTAATGAATTTAACTCTCCCCGTAGCCACGTTAATTTTTCCTCTATCTGTGGAGTTTGTGAATTCTTATGGGTATTTTCCTTAACCTTAATCTCTTCAAGTAGCCAAACTATCTGTGCCGTCATAAGACGTTTTCTCCTTGCTCCCAGAGATATCAAAATCCCTCTAATAATGCATTTATGTGTTTCCCATAAACAGAGGGGTGAAACTTCACCTGTATCATTAGTCTCAAAAAAGAAATCCAGTTTTTGAGTAACCTGTTTCTCACACTCCGGGTCTTTCAGTAGTGTCTCATTAACTTTCCAATGCCATTCTCGGGGGACTGGCTTTCCTATCTCTAATGTACAACTAGTTGGTGCATGATCTGAGAGGGTAAAAGATCTTATAAAAGCCTCCGATAAATCTATTAGAACTTCCTGTGACACAAAAATATAATCAATCCTTGTGTATGTCTTATGATTAGTTGAGAAAAACGTGTAGTCTCTATCATACGCATGTAGAGTTCTCCACCTATCCACCAACTGCAACTCTTGTAAACTTCTTTTTACTGTCTTCAACTTCATATTTGATATGTGGGAGACCCCTTTTGAATGCATCTAAAACTGGGTTAAGTGCTATATTGAGGTCTCCTCCCACCACTAGGGAGCCCTCCTTATGTGGCTGTATCAACTGAAGATATGTCTCTAATGCAGGGACCTGATCTTCATTGCTGTGTTACAAATTTACCAAAGTGACTTTTTGGTCTCCAATGACCCTCTTAACAATAAGGAGATTACCTTTTTCCTCTGTAATTACTTTTATTTCCTTCCATGGAATTTGTTTCAAAATCAAAATTGAAACCCCACTTGATTTGGCAGACTGTGAAGCACTATGATATACTATCAGGTACCTGTAATTCCCCAATTTAGGAATTTTGTCTTTTCTAAAATGTGTCTCCTGAAGAAAAATAATTTACATTTTAAGTCTCCCTAAATCATCCAATAACCTTGTCCATTTTATTGGGCTGTTTAGCCCTTTCACATTATATGATGTCAAAGTAATCCTAGTCATTTTGTCCCTCCCAAACAAAATCCTTTCTCTGGGTCAGAACTAATAAATCTCCTATCAAGTACTATCAAGAGGAGGGGAGAGGGAGACACCAGAGGAAGAAGAGAGGAGAGGAATGACATTTTTTTTTCTCCAAAACACCTCTTATTGTCCGCCTACTGGAGGAGAGGTGTTTTATAATGGAGAGAATGATCCGGCAAAATGGAGATTTTAGATGCAGCACAACCAACAGTGCAACACAGACAGCAGTGCAGTCCATTTCTCTTACTATCTATTATTGTAAACCATTCATCTTCTACCCCCCCCCCCCCCCCTATGTTTTTCTCTTATCCTACCGTCATTTTTAATTCCCTATACCTCTACTTTTGGAACCCCAGCCCACTAAATAAGAATACCATATAACCTACCCCCCCCCAATTCTCTCCAAAGAGAGAGAAAAAAACAAAAACACATTATATTAGTGCCTCCTTTCTGTATTATAATCAGTGTATTTTCCCACTCCCTCACAGTATTATTATAATTACACACACATGCTACCCTATTTCTGATTCATGCTTGCCCATTGGGCTCACCAGGGTAACTTTGTTCTGTGACTGTTTAACTCCTCGTTCTCTCCATTTTTATTTTATTTGCATTTTTTATTTTGGATTCTGCAGCGTTCTGGTCACTGTTTAGCTGCGGGCCACTATTGTCTGGGTTCAGCCCCTCGTTTATGAGCCCTGAACCCCTCAGACACTCTCCCCGCACCAGAGCGCAATTTACTCTGTCACGTAAGATAGTTAGACGTTTGGCTACACCACTGACCCCTTTTCCTCCATGGAGTTAAGCACCACCTACAGCAGACTCTGCCTAACGACAGGACTCTGTTGTCAGAACTAGCATTACCACAATGCCGAGCATGGGATTACACCCCAGGCAGGACCGCTGGCCTGGAACGCACTGACCCTGCCTCTCAAGTCTGTGAGATGCTCTCGGCCACTATTGTAGCCTCATGGCAGAGGCGAAGCGTGTACACTGGCTCGCCTCTCGCTGTTGACAGCACCCACTACACCTGCCACTCATGAATCGCCTCCTGAGACTCCTCCTCCTTTGATTTCCACCCGGCTAATGACAACACTGTAACTCCAGAGGAAACCGACACTCCACCCATGCTTCAATAGTGGTGGCCAAATGCTCCTCGCCCGACCCACCCCACCACACATTCAGCCACCTCCATACCCAGGTATGGATACACCACAATATTGTCACTGGAATCCTCCCCCCACCCCCAGAAAATTCTACATCTTCACAGGATTTACTGTCAAGCCACATTATACCGTCCTTGTTTGCACTACTTGTATACTCCTCTTAGGCCCCCTCCCATTCACAGCATGTATACACCACCTCTCTACACATCCCAATCCTCACATTTAGCGAACCCCCCGCTACACGTGGCAACACCAGCCATCTAGACTATAGTGATTACAGACCGTAATACACCAGAACCGCTCCCAATATTTACTCCACAAGGGATTCCACTACATACCTCCCTTCCCTGGTCTTATTATTGCTTCTTGTTATGCTTCTCCCCACTTCTGTAATTGACACGTGCTTTCCTCTTAAAGATATGTATACTCATGACAATACCATAGCTGTATCACTTCAAGTATTACATTCTTGTATTGACACACCTGTCATTGATTTCCTGTTCACCTGTTAAAAATTCAATAAAATCTATTTGAAAATAATAAACATCAATGATACTAAAAGTATGGGCTTTTTTTTTGCAGAATCATGCTTACCTAGGTGGGCCCGATGCTGCATTTTTCCCCCACCGGGTCTAACACTGAGAACCGAGCAATTAAACACCGCCCATCGCTCAGTGCTCCCTGAGCAGAGAGCTGGTGGCTGTCAGTCTCTGAGTGCTGGAATGTGGAGGGGGTGGGAGCCGCTGGCTTAACCTCTTAATGGCTCTCTCAGAGGCTGAGCAGGGTGCAGGTCCAGGCATGTGGATGAATCCCGCTTCATTGTTGAGATCTTGTACTAGCCTGGACCAGCTCTGTGACGTCAGCCAACAGGGGGCTTCAGCCCACTGTCAGCTGAAAATGGGTAACAGGAGTCCAGAATGAACTGCACTCCTGTGATCTACAGGAGAAGTACAGCCAAACGAGCTTTGGTTGTACTTCTCCTTTAACAAAATTGTTATGTTGTCTTTAGAAAGGTAGTAAATATGAACTAAAAACAGGTGCTTCATAATCTTAACTAATCTCTAAACCTTTGGCACTGCCTTTGTGGTAGTAGCAGGCATGAGGTTCCTTTTAACATATTACTTGTGCAGCAGCTGTCTAACTGCTCTCTTTGCATGTTTGCATGCACACAGCTTTTTTCTGCCAGGGCTTCTAATAGGAACCATTTAACAGCTAATCATAAACTAGGAATGGATACCCCATATGCAAGCTTGCTGTAAAAGAAATTAACTGAACTGCAACATGAAAAGCATCTCACATCTGTTTTCAACACAGTGCAGTAAGGCACTACCACAGCTTTAACTGGTATCTACAGGCACAATACACGTTACAGGTTCAAGTGGAAGAAGCTATCATTTCCAAATGAGGGTCCCTTAGAGACTTAAGTGTAGTGATCAATTGTCCAGTATAAATGGTAATATTAATTTAACTGCAGACACATGTTCGTACTATCAAATCTTTTTCTTTCTTTTTTTTTTTTTTTTTTTTTTTACACAAGCCCTTAAGTCATGACTCAGTAGCATCCAGAGCAATCACTCATTAGGGTTCCTCATAAAAGTCTCTGCATGCCCGCAGAAACCAGCAGCCATGAGTGAAATTGAGTATAAAACACCCGCAGCATGAGAGATATATGTTTCAAATCAGCCTGATATGTAAGGCGCAGTTACATAAATATACTTTTAGTTATCACAGTTCTAATATCATTTCCCTTTTAAATACAAAACTGTTACTAATAAGAGCAGCGTAAATTAGGCTGCTCAGCAAGGCCACCACGCAGCATCAATAGAAAAGGACATTTAGCAAGAAGCATTAATGACGCTGCAAACTGTGGAATTAAATCCTCTAATTAAGATCCATCTTATAGTGAGGACTTTTATAGTAGTCAAATCAAAGCATTAACAAGAGACTCAGAATGTAATATGTGTCTTGCTCGGGAACAGTAAACTGTCTAGCCTCTCTAATTCTGTGTTTTCTGTTGTTTAATTTAAAAAGAATGTGTTGCCTAACAGATTTTCTTTTTTTTCAGCTGCTGATTATTCCTGGGAAACAGCAATGGTAAAGAAAATTGAGGGTAAATCACAATTTGACTCACTCAGTAGCTTCTCAGACCTCACAAGGACCTCAAGAATGAGATCACCCTAAGAACATCTGCTAGGTGTACTTTCTTTTTCCTGTAGCCTCCTGAAGCCTCAACACCCTAGTGTTCATTTAAAACTAACATGTCAGTTTTAGGTGGACCGTTCATTTTTGCAGCCTTATTACAATGTACAAAAAAAATGTAATGCACTGGATGATGTAGCTAATCAGACTTTAGGGCTTATTAATGTAGCACTGGCCCCCGAAGGAGCTGCTGGTTTTATTTGGGCTTACTGTTACCTCACCTGCTTGCCTCTCTGTCTCAGGGATCCCGTTGGAAAGTAGCCCAAAGAATGTTAAATCCGACACTTAGTCCCTTTTCAAAGATTTATTTGAGATAAGCACAAAGTCCTTCAATAGAGGGTCAAAGGGTTAAGGTGAGTTCATGCACCTGATAATTGCGGGTTAGAGGTAATGGTCAGATCCAGAGGACAGGCAGCTCCACAGACTGGATCCTGCAACCACTGTATAGGCCCCTCTCACTTGACCTAGCAGCCGGTAAGACGTTCAAACAAAGTCTCTGCCACAGACTTGTCAAGTGAAGTAACGCATTCTTATGAGATTTTGAGAGATTTAAAGAACTACCATACAGTACCAGTTTTCTTTCAGCCGACCCGGCGATACTGTATCGGTGTTGATCCGGGTTGTGTCCTCCAACTGGGTTTCCAGGCTCCTCCAGAGATACCAGCCTTGTGCTCGGTCCTCTCCTAGAAAAGTTCTCCCCTGGATCCTCCAGTTTTCTTGGCTTCTCCCCACAGGCGAGACAGCACAGGACCACCCCTTGATCAGTAGGCCCCAAGACCTTTTTTTGGGCCTACCCTATCAGTTGCAAAACCGGCCCCGAGGCGCAGGATCATGCGACACACACCCAAGGCCAGGAGGGACATGAGGTCGGGATGGTGATCCCCAGAAAAAGAACCCCACAAAATGGCGTTGATACCTTAAATAACCTCTCCCAGAATACACACTCCCACTGGGCTATTTCCGAGCAAAAGATGGTATTCAATACATCCAGCTTGCTGTATTTCCACACTTACCGGTGGTGACAGCGACACTTACGGTCAAGTGGAAATCAGTGCAACCTTTTTTGAATAATTAGCCTGAGCCCAACTGCAGCTTCAGACAACTTAAATTTGAAAAACAATAGCGTCTGCTCATTAGGAGCAGGGCACTACTTTAATAAAGATTATTAATTCTTAATATGGACCAAACTTAAAAAAGTGACGTTTCCTGTTTTACAGGAAACATCTAGAAAAATTAATTGTGCCTAATGCCGCGTACACACGATCAAACAATCCGGTGGAAAAGTCCGGCAAACTCAAGTCCGCCAAACAATCCCCCCCGTGTGTAGCCTCCGGCATACTTTTTTGACCCGACAGTTCGGCGGACTTAGAATTTCGGTTTGCACAACAATCTGCCCGCCGTACTCGCATTTCGGCGGACAATCCGGCTGTGTGTATGCCAGTCCGCCGTACTTTTGAAATGAGCGGACTTTTCCCACCCGGAGAAAAGTCCGCTCATTTCCAGCGGGTCTCCAGGTAGGCAGGGCGTGGGGGTCCCCACAAGTCCACAACAGACCCTTGTCCGAGCACGCTACCCGGCCGGCCAGGAAAGGGGGGTGAGCGAGCGCTCCCCCCTCCTTAGCTGTACCAGGCCGCGTGCCCTCAACATGGGGGGTGCCTTGGGGAAGGGGGGGCCGCGCGCCCCCCCCACCCCAAAACACCTTGTCCCCATGTTGATGAGGACAAGGGCCTCTTCCCGACAACCCTGGCCGTTGGTTGTCGGGGTCTGCGGGCGGGGGGCTTATCGGAATCCGGGAGCCCCCTTTAATAAGGGGGCCCCCGGATACTGGCCCCCCACCCTATGTGAATGAGTATGGGGTACAATGTACCCCTACCCATTCACCTGTAAAATAAAAGTACAAAAAAAAACACAACACACGAGATAAAATACTTTATTGCACAGCTCCGGGGGGTCTTCCGTCTTCGGGGGTCTTCTCGCCGGACTCCTCCGCTATCTTCTTGTAGCTCTTTTGCTAGCGGAGGAGTCCGGCTTTCTTCCTCGCTGCCGGCCTCTTCTCCCGACTTCGGGGGTCTTGTCCCCCTCTTCGGTTCTTCTGCCGGGCCACCGCGCCTTCTTATAGCTCTTTTACAGGTGGTAGCCCGGTCTTCTGTCGCCGCTGCCGCCTTCTGTTCTTCTTTTTCTTCTCCTTCTTCTCCTGGAGATGTTGACTCGACGCTCTCTCCGGCCACAATGCCAGGGACGCGCTGCGCGGCCACTTATATAGGGACAAGGGGCGGTGTCACATGGCTTTATGTCACATGGGTTGGTCACATGGGTTGATGTCACATGGGGACTGTGACATCGTAAGGGGGTGGGGTCACCATGTGACACCAACCCATGTGACATAAAGCCATGTGACACCGCCCCTTGTCCCTGTATAAGTGGCCGCGCAGTGCGTCCCTGGCATTGTGGCCGGAGAGAGCGTCGAGTCAACATCTCCAGGAGAAGAAGGAGAAGAAGAAGAAGAAGGCCGGTATCCGGGGACCCCCTTATTAAAGGGGGCTCCCGGATTCCGATAAGCCCCCCGCCCGCAGACCTCGACAACCAACGGCCAGGGTTGTCGGGAAGAGGCCCTTGTCCTCATCAACGTGGGGACAAGGTGCTTTGGGGTGGGGGGGCCGCGCGCCCCCCCTTCCCCAAGGCACCCCCCTTGTTGAGGGCACGCGGCCTGGTACGGCTCAGGAGGGGGGGGGGCGCTCGCTCGCCCCCCTTTCCTGGCCGGCCGGGTAGCGTGCTCGGACAAGGGTCTGTTGTGGACTTGGGGGGGACCCCCACGCCGATTTTTTTCGGCGTTGGGGGTTCCCCTTTAAGTCCATACCAGGTGGCGGGGCCAGGGACGTCTCCTTCGCGGGCCCCGCCTACCTGGAGACGCGCTCGAAATGAGCGGACTTTTCTCCGCGTGCGTGGGCGAGTCCGTTCATTTCGAAAGTACGGCGGACATTGTACGGCGGACTTAGTACGCCGTATTAGTCCGCTGAAAAAGTGCCGTGTGTGGGCAAGTAGCCCGTTCGAAAATTCCGACGGACAGTTTGGCGGACGTCCGCCAGACTAAGTACGTCGGACAGACGGCTACGTGTGTACGCGGCTTAAGCAGTATCCTGAAAAGTTACGGTTTATCTCAAATTCCTCCTGAGATATACAGTAGAAGTTCACTTCCTGGTATATACCTTTAAATGCAACGTTACCACTTCCTCTGTTACATATACCACCATTAAATAAATACTATATAAATAATACTAAATAAATATACATATACAACCATGTATGTATACACAATAATTGAAAACTAATTTTATTGTACAGTGCTATCCACAGAACAAATAGAGAAAAATAGTCACAGACCTTCATAACTAACCCCGTGGATGGGGAGAAACATGTTAGGGGCGTGGCCTTGATGGAATCAGCCTGAGGCTGCTATCACATATTAAATGCTGAGCTTGTATGGTGTGCTGAGATGTTTCTCTAAATGTTCTGGGGTTTACATGGGGTCAGGGCGGACTTCTAGCCTGACCTGCACCTGTGAATAGAGGACATTGATGTTGGACAGGGATCCTAAAGTTCATTTAGGTTCACAATATAACCTATGTTACATACACACATACATATATATATTTTGCATTATGTACAGTGCATGCTGGGCTGTCTAATCTGAGAATAACAGAGTACTGGCTCACAGGGCTTACTATATGAGAAGCTACCAGGGTCACGGGCAGAAGGTGACAGAACAGGGCAGGACTGCCCACCCCTCCCATGCAATTTCTTTTTGCAGTACCCCACTAATGGTGAGTAGACCAACTGAGTGTGAGACAAAACTTGTCACCTGTTGGTATACAGAATCGAATAGTATGTCATTGTTATTACTCACAGTTCATACATACTATTGTTGGTAGATGGTCCTGGTATCTACTACTGGCGAGACTATCTGACATATTAAGCTCCCTAGATGGGCCCTCTCTGGTAATCAAGAGCTTAAGAGGAGCAGTACTTGGATTTATTCAGGCATTATTCAGGTGAGCTTATGGTACTACTGACTCAATCCCTCTTTTGGAGGACTTACAGCAGTTACAATTCATGAACAAGCGCTTACTCACGGAACATATCAAGCTAGATCTAGATGCCTGAGGTTGCTGTACCTCCCCAACCAAGTGATATTTTTAAGTCTGTTCACACCATTTACCTGTTACATCAGGGGGCCCAGACAACCATAGACAGGGCAGATCATTTTACTATTAATGTTTCTATGCCTAGTTGAATTGTTATTATAATATGTATATGTTTAATGTGAAATAAAGACAGTTGATTTTAATCAAATTATAGTTGTGGTGCCTTCAAATTCCATTTCCTTTGTGTTTTTTTGTTGTTAATTATTTAATGGTTTTCATTCTGCATTAAATGTAAAACTGCTTATGAGTTACATTTTAAACTCTGGCTAATATAGAAAACAAGCATTAACTGGCGAACTAGGGTAATATTTTCTCTTTCTTTAAGATGTATAAAATATTTCCTAAATGGCTAGAAAATGACTTACATAGTAGCCCTGTTCATATCGCGGGAATATATTTACACTGAGAAAAAAACGGCTCATTCCGACCAATGTCAAATAGTGCATTAACACTACTGATGAAGTGGGCACTCATAATACGTCTGCAAAAAAGCAATAAAGCAGCAGCCTGATAGAAATTCCAATAGCCCAAGGAACTGTAACCAAGGTACACAGTTTTTTCTCATCCTCCAAATAATTTATATTCTGCAGCTCTGCTGTAGTACACTGATCAGGGCCTAGCTGTGCGATACAGACACATTGATTTCTGGTGTTCATACACAGTGTTCCAGGTGCTCTGTACGGGAGAAACTATAAATCTGCTTCTGTGTAACAATGCTCATCAGATGCACTTTTAATGTGGAAGGTGAATATAGACTCTATGTACATATTTAAAGCACACATTTTACTGTCAACCTAATTCATTCATTGTGAAAAAAATAATTTACAAAGATAATAAATACATTATTTCAAACAAAATACATTATTACAAATACATTACAAACCTATACTATGAGTATTATGCCCATACTGTACTAAATAACATAAGCAACCAGTGGTAATTAGCCTCAGGTTTGAGCTGAACATGAGCTTGACCCAAACCCAACCTTGTCAAAGTTCAAAATTGACCAGTTCACATGCCTGCTCAAACCTCCGGTTCTATATGACAGGCCTCTATATGACAGATCTTTTTGGCTTATGTCTGAAATTGTAAACAAGCTGGTGGGTTCCTGGGTGACAGATGACCAGATAAAGTCATGACCATATTTAATCAATTTCTTCACCAAAGTTCACCGGAACTCTTGCTTACATTGCTGCAACTCCACATCATTTTTTGGTTTAGCGAAGTTTCGGTCTGTGGAACATAACCTAGAGTGTTTGTTGTTGCTTTTTAAGCTGTATTGGTTTGGAGACTACCAGCCATTTTTGTTTTAAAGGAGATTCTTGTTTTAAAATCTATTTTGTAATAAAAACAACTTTTCGGATTTACACTATGAGAGCCCATCTCTTTTCTGTATGAGGATACAATGTTGAGGGTTTAGAAAAGGAGACAACCACACTCTGACCTAGGGTTAAAAGAACATTCCATCAATCTTTTGGGAGGCTAGAAGCCTTGGATTTCCTAGGATGTGGGGAATGCGGTTTACCCCTGCAGGGATGCTAGGATCTGGTTAGTAGGTATTCAAAAGGGGAGCACAAAAGTGACCCATCACTCTGCTCAAGGATTGGAAATGAATTCCAGTACAAGTCACTATGAATATTGCACAAGTCACTTGAAAATTATGTTATCAGCGATCGGACTGCCTTTTAATACTTGATATATACATTGACTTTCTTCTATTTTGGTCTTGTTTTTGCACTGTGTTTAGTTGAAGTTTTTTTAAAAAGGTCAGACTTACCACTTTGTATGTAGCTAAAAACACCTGCATGTGTTGTTTTTATCAGTTTACAATTTATGTCGAAGAGAAGACTCTAAGAATATTTAATTTTGTTGTCAATATATATAATGGGTGAGGTTTCTATGTTCCCTGTATTGCTTTTATTTATGTGATCCCGTTTTTTAATTTTTTTTTGTATATGATGGTTTTATGCCAATAAACAGCAAATCCTGTTTTTGATCTACACTATGGGAAGGCATTGTTTTTTTTGTTTTAAATTTGATTCCCTTCGGGAGTTTTTTCTTCACTGTTGAGTTACTGGTTGAAGACCATCTTTTTACCATTGGAACCTCTGGAAGGAAGATTGGAACCCTGGAGACTGTGTCGACTGCTTCTCCATTGATTGAAAGACCCACAGCCCCTTCATTAGCTGATGGACCATCTGTGACCGGTCGCATGGTTCCTGTAGAGTCGAGGACTCATTCGTTCATGTTCGTTCGACCTGGTGTCACCCACACACAGGTCCTGTGGCTCCAGTAAGAGTACCCACTTTATTCACATTTTGTTTGATGTTATTTCCCCCAGATGCTCTTTGGATTACCGTTCTGTCTATGCAACGTAAGAGCTATCACATCTGAGACTTATGTATGGACTCTGGGGACTGATTCACTATATTTTTTAGTATTTTTTTGGATTTTATTATTTGGGTTGGTGTTAGTCACTTCACCATTCATTCCTTATTATAATATTTTACTAGCATTACATTTTAGTTTTCTTTAATATATATATAATGGGATTTTGATGAATGCACATTTTTTTACACAAGGCTCTATTATCCTTAGAAGGTGGAATATTTGAGCACACCCAATTCTCACACCTGGTGTTAATTCACTTGAGTGCACTCTCTATGAGAAGAGTGATTCACCAAGATCTAATAACTTACAGGCAGCACCACTCACCCCTAACTCACACGTATTAATATTCCAGATTCGTGTTGTTTGCAATGGGAGAAGTAGTGGGGCAGCATCATGATGGTGGTGGGCATTTGTGGCAATGGGTCTACACATCATCTTGGGTTGCTCATATTAAATATGGATATGAGATAGGCACAAACAATGATTTACTCATTCACCTAGGGTATATCTGAGGCCTCCTTTCAGACCCCCACATCTATTTTGGGAGACAGGATGTGTGAATAAAGCCCCTTCTCCCATCAACATAGGGACAAAGGTAACTTTTTAACTGGAGAGGCTTGGCCACGGCCCCTGTAAGGTACCATCCAAATGTTGAGAGCATATGACAGAAGAGGGGGGCATGTGGTTGCTGCTTCCCATTTTCTGGCCACCTAGATTGCATGCCTTAAAGGGACAGTACACATTTTTGGCAACAATGTGTTCTGTAGCTTTGTGAATATGAAGAAAAGCACAAAATACACACATGGAGTTCCCCTTGACATTCAAACCAGACCCTTTTGCAGATCATTTAGTCGGTCTGGCCAAGGAAAGTGGGGAACATTAACTGTGCAATCTCCTTCCTAAACCATACCCAGCCACATGCTCTTAACATTACTCAGAAGGTAGTGTACAAGGGAATTGTAAAGCCCCCCACCCTTGCAAGAAACCTTGTCACCACGTTAACAGGGACAAGGATCTCATACTCACATACTGTAGCATGATGGGGACTGTGGGGGTGACTTATCAAAATTTGTAAGCTCTCTTTAGAATAAGTGGGCCCCCCTATAGAGGGGCTTGGTAGCAATAATTTGTCAATGACATCACTCAGAATCCGCACCAGTTTGAATTTGAAACAAAAGCCAGCAGGAATCTATCATTTAGAGATGGGAGTGATACTGTCCCTAAATTTCAGACTTACGGCTGCATCAATCTCAGGGCCCCACACATACATACACATGCATTAACCAGCTCAGGGAAAGAGGGGGGAAATGCTGCTCTAAATAATTGAGCCAGTATAAGTCCTTAATTGTGTATAATCAAGAGTATCAGAACTACACATGCTGCAGGTCCGTATACCAGGCTAATGCGGTTATTGTGTAGAGAGGTTGCATCAACAGGTAAGTCAAACACGTGGAGCTATGAAGGCAATCTGTAGCCTAAGTTTCAGTGTGGATCTGCTGACTTTTGATGGTTTCCAGAGGCTGCCTTTCCACCTGTGGATATATAGCATAAAGTGAAAAGTCACTGAATGAGTAGTATGTGATTCAAACTGATCATATAGGGATGGACTGGTTGTTGAGCATATTATATATGTGTGCATCAGCTCCCTTGACCAAGTGTGTTATCTCAAGCAGTGAACAGTTATGGTAAGTCCACTAAGTATCAACAGTAGGTGGAGGGGAAGGATGGGGGTAGAAAGGATGTTGTTTGCCCGAAGGCTCTCACCACTCCAGGATGATGGCTAAGATGGCCATGATACGTGAAGTTCATTCCCCTCCAGAGTCAGCTTGTAGATAGATGCTGAATCAGCATATGGATGGTCGCTGACAGGGTCCATTAGCGCGTTGTAATGGCAGTTTGGTATAGAACGTCTATGTTCTAGGCATCCGCTCAGGTGTCAAGTTTGCTGGCTACGGTGGCCCATAAGTAGATTGCGAAGCAGGCTTATCTGGTCAGTCCCATTGGAAATGGCGGTGCAGGATTTACTCACAGAGCTGGTGCTGCCTACATCAACACATTTTGCTCACATGACCATTGTAAATGGTGTGAACAGACTTAAAAATATCACTTGGTAGGAGAGGTGCAGCAACCTCAGGCATCTAGATCCAGCTTGATATGTTCTGCGACTAAACGCTTCTAAAGGAGCTTATAGCAATGTTCAAATAGATAAAAGTGATGGGTCAGTACATGTCCATAATGATGTCAAACCATATATAATATGCTCAACAACCAGTCCATCCCTATATGACCAGTTTGAATCACATACTACTCATCCAGTGACTTTTCACTTTATGCTATAAATGCATGGGTAGAAAGGCAGCCTATGGAAGCCATGAAAAGTCAGCAGATCCACAGGTATCCCATCAAATCGACAAATCTGTAATTAATAATTATACATATTGACCTCAGCATCTTGTGGAAAGTGGATTCTATGTTTGCTTTTAATTATTCAATTTGGCATGTAATTTAGCCCAATCTGGTCAGTTTGTTTGCCAAACTGTGAACAGCCTTTCAACCCAAACCCAAAGCTTATCCTTAGTTACATTTTGTTACTAAAGAGTTTAGGATATTGCTGTGAATAGGCAGTTTAAGAAAAGTATAGATTATATACCAAAACTAACCTTTCATTTTACACAATTCCTTTATTTAACATTCTTTGCTAGAGTGTAGTATTTATTTAGCAAAACACAGGATTTGGCAGTATTCAAAAATAAACACAACAAGGAACCAGGGTAAATGTCTTCTTTTTTTTTGTCAAAAAAGAGTTGTTTCTTGGATTTCTCAAAGCTTTTTAGAAGGAAGAAAGTCAGTCAAACTGTCAAAGATAAAGCTCATTATGAAAAATGTACAGCGAGCCATTAATCATTCTGCTTAACATCTTAAGAGAAGGAAACCTACATATCTATGTGGGAACATGGTAGATAAACTCTTCAAGGGCCTGCAAAATTAGCTGAGGATGGTCTGAGGACAGGAGAATGTCACTTCAAGAACTAGCAATTAAAACGGGAAGTAGACGCAGCAAATTGATGTTTTCTGGCATATTAGCAATTACAGCTCCGTGCAAGGAATAATGTGTGACATGTAATTGGGATTGTTGAAGTAAAAGCGACTGTCTTCATTTGGCTGGCCACTTAAAAGACTCATATTATCTTTTTGTATTTAACTGCTGCACATTTAGAAAAGCAAAAACATTAAATACACAGTTACTTGTTAGTATCCTGTATGAAGAGTGATTTTAAAGACTATACAATGCTTGCATAGCAACTATTACTTTAATAATCACCTTTAGTACAGCCAGGCTGATTTCTTTTAGTTCTATAGCCCACACTGTCTTTTATTCTACTGAATTAACCTTCTTGGCTATGTACTATTGGTCTGACCATACTCAATATGGACAAGAGAATTTTTTTACATTTTCACTATAGAACTGTTTATTTGGCAAATACTTTATTAGGGATGAGTCCACATGCGACTCGAACATCCAGTGTTCACCAAACAGCGAACAATAAGCGATGTTGCGGAAAATTCAAAAAACACCGGAAAACTGTTAAAGTCTATGGGACACTAACATGAAAAATCAAAAGTCTAATTTTAAAGGCTTATATGCAATTTATTGACATAAAAAGTGTTTAGGGACCCAGGTCCTGCCCCAGGAGACATGTACCGATGCAATTTTTTTTTTTAAATGGACGTTTTTTCAGGAGCAGTGATTTTTTTTTAATGCTTAACCACTTCCCACCCGGCCGATGCATATATACGGCCGGGTGGGAGCCGTCTACTCCTGATAGGACGTTCAGGAACGTCATTCAGGAGTAGCGGGATAGCGCGCGCGCCCGCGCAGCGGCGCGATCCCGATGTGCTCGTGTCACCCGGACACGGCACATCTCAGATCGGCAGGAGGGCTCTGTGATTGGCCCTCCTGATCACATGACGGCCGTGTCCAATCACGGCCGTCATGTGATGTAAACAAACAGCCGGTTGCTAGGCAATCGTCTCTCCTCTCCTCACACGGAAGTCACCGCTGAGGAGAGGAGAGCAGAACGCTGCAGCCGGCTGATGATCAGTGAGTATGGGCTGCTTTTTACAGCTTTTTACTCACTGATCATCAGTGTAGTGTAAACACACAACACACCACACAGTACAAACACAGTCCCCACATATGTCCCCAAAACACACATGTCCCCAAAACATACATGTCCCCAAATAATAAAAACACATGTCCCTAATAATAAAAACATGTCCCCCACATATGTCCCACTAAAATCACATGTCCCAATGATTATCTGCACACATATGTACGTGATCACCTGCACACATATGTACATGATCATTTGCGTACATATGTCCGTGATCACACAAACCAATTATTATACACTTAACGGAATTTTTTTTACCAAAAACATGTAGCAGAATACATTTTGGCTTAAATTTATGACAAAATTTGATTTTATTGGATTTCTTTTCAAATAGAAAAAAGAAAATATTGTTTTTTTTCCAAATTTCCGCTTTTTTTGCGCTTATATCGCAAAAAAAAAAAACGGAGTCGTGAATAAATAACACCAAAATAAAGCTCTATTTGTGCGAACAAAATGATAACAATTTCATTTGGGTACAGTGTAGCATGACCGTGCAATTGTCACTGAAAGCGCTAGAGCGCTGAAAGCTGAAAATTGGGCTGGGAAGGAAGGGGGTGAAAGTGCCCTGTATTGTAGTGGTTAAAGTGAAACAATAACATTTTAATTTTCCTTTCATAGTTAGTTAGGTTGAATAAAGACACCAGTCCAACCTGAGTGAGTGTCTACAATTGTCCCTATCCCTGTACATTGCATGCTCACATTGGTCCCTACCCTCAAGGAGCCCACAATCCAAGGTCCCCATTCATATACTAGGGCCAATTTTGGATAGAAGCCAATTAACCTACCTGCATGTCTTTGGATTGTGGGAGGAAACCAGAGTACCTAGAGGAAACCCACACAGGCACAGGGAGAGCATGCAAGCTCCAGACAGGTAGTGTCGTGGTTGGGATTTGAACCAGTGACCTTCTTACTGCTAGGTGAGAGTGCTAACCACTACACCACTGTGCTGCCCGTAAAATTGTCCTTTAAATATTGTGCCTGGGGGGTGTCTATACTATACTTGCAAAGTGGCACATTTTCCCAGGTTTAGAAAAGCAAAATAACATTTCTAAAGGAAAAATTGTCATTTAACCACTTCAGCCCCAGAAGGATTTACCCCCTTCCTGACCAGAGCACTTTTTACAATTTGGCACTGCCAAGCTATTTGCTGAGAGACATGTTGAGTCCATGGAATATTTTATATTTTGCCACAAGTTGTGGGAATATGACATTTTTTTTTTTTTTTTGCACAAAGTTGTCACTAAATTATATATTGCTCAAACATGCCATGGGCATATGTGGAATTACACCCCAAAATACACTCTGCTGCTTTTCCTGAGTACGGGGATTCCACATGCGTGGGACTTTTTGGGAGCCTAGCTGCGTACGGGGCCCTGAAAATCAATCACCGCCTTCAGGATTTCTAAGGGCGTAAATTTTTGATTTCACTCCTTACTACCTATCACAGTTTTGAAGGCCATAAAATGCCAAGATGGCACAAACCCCCCCAAAATGACCCCATTTTGGAAATTAGACACCCAAAGCTATTTTCTGAGAGGCATGGTGAGTATTTTGCAGCTCTCATTTGTCCATGGCCTCCGAAAACTGTGATAGAAAGTGAGGAGAGAAATCAAAATTTTACACCCTCATGCCGCGTACATATGATCGGATTATCCAGCGGACTTTTGTTCCCAAAAGTCCGGCGGACTTAGAAAGAAGTTTTGACTCAAAATTGTCCTCCAGACTCAGCAGTCCGGCAGACAATCCGCCCGTCTGTGTGCTAGTCTGCCGGACTCTTGAAATGAATGGACTTGCCCACACACGGAGTAAAGTCCATTAATTTTGAACGTGGCTCCAGGTAGCTGGGACTAGGGAAGGAAGTGATTGTCGCTTCCTCCATCGGCGAGATTGACACCTCGCTAGCTCCGTCACCTGATATGGATTTAAAGGGGAAGCCCTATGCCGATAAAACAGTGTGGGGGTCCCCCCAAAGTCCATAAGTCCATAGCAGACCCTTATACGAGCATGATGCCCAGCGGGGGGGCCCTGCGGCATTTTTAAAATGCATTTTGTGAGGAAAAAACACACTTTTTAAAATTGTAATGCATTAAAACACACTATATTGCCCAAATGTTTGATGAAATAAAAAAGATGATCTTAGGCCGAGTACATGGATACCAAACACAACATGCTTTAATATTGCGCACATTGCAGTGGCGACAAACTACATACATTTTTAAAAGCCTTTAAAAGCCTGTACAGGTTACTACTTTAGATTTACAGAGGAGGTATACTGCTAAAATTACTGCCCTCAATTTGACCTTCGTGGTGATACATCACATGCATGGTGCAATTGCTGTTTACATTTGATGCCAGACCAATGCTTCTGTTCACCTTTGCATGATAGTGGGGGGGGGGGGGGGGGGCAGGGGTGCTTTTTATTTTATTTTATTTTTTTTGCTTTTTTATCTTTTTTTCTTTTTTTCAGCCTGTGGGCTGAACGAAAAAAAGAGATTGATCAGTGGGTATGCCCACCATTAGAATACCTCTCTTCATCCACCCACTTCTAATGATGGGCATATATGCACCATTTATATATGCTGAAGCATGGGGGCATCCGCCCGCAAAAGTTAGGAGTAAATCACTCCTCCACCCCTGCTGCCCCCATGCTTCGGTATATATGCTCTTTTTTTTAACTGTGGTGATGAAATCACTTCCGACAGCGCTGGAGTCATGGCTTTATGTATTGCTGTTGCTGTCAAGATAAATAAATCCGTGCTGCAGCTGAATGGCATACCTGAAAACAAAAAAACAATAAAACACAGTAAACAGTAAAGTATAAAAAAAAATTGCATACCTGAAAAGCAAACATGATAAAACATAATAAAAATAAAACATTGCAGAATAGAATACAATAAAAAAGAACAGAATAATAGAGAGAGAATAGAGAGAGAGAGAGAGAGAGAGAGAACAATAAAACGACAACTATTTTTTTTTTTGTGTTTTTATTTATTTATTTTTTTACACTTTTTTTGTAACGGTAACTGTTGTAACGATTCCAGGTTGGGGTCTCCCAAAATGCGATGGCATCTTGGGAGAACCTGTGAAAGTGTGCCTAGTCTGTGGAGTGCTGTAACCTACGCTAATACTCAACTAGTGTATGGTTGGCATGAGCTTCGAGTTCGAGTCAAATTCGAAAAGCCGCAAAACACCCTGTAAAAGTCTATGGGAGAAATCTAAAGTGCTAATTTTAAAGGCTTATATGCATGGTATTGTCATAAAAAGTGTTTGGGGACCTGGGTATCAATTTATCAATGCAAAAAAAGTTTTAAAAACAGCTGTTTTTTCGGGAGCAGTGATTTTAATAATGCTTAAAGTGAAACAATAAAAGTGTAATATTCCTTTAAATTTCGTACCTGGGGGGTGTCTATAGTATGCCTGTAAAGGGGCGCATGTTTCCTGTGCTTATAACTGTCCCTGCACAAAGTGTCATTTCTGCAGGAAAAAAGTAATTTAAAAGCACTCGCAGCTATAATTAATTATCGGCTCATTATAATACAGAGAACAGTCATTGAAAGTCATTGATAAAAAATAAAAAAATGCGTGGGGTTCCTCTAAATTCAATTACCAGGCCCTTCAGGTCTGGTATGGATATTAAGGGGAACCCCGCGTCAAATTAAAAAAAAATTATGTGGGGTCCCCCCCAAATATCTCCAGGCCAAAATTTTTAAAAAAATGGCGTGGAGTTCCCCCCAAAAATCCATACCAGACCCTTTATCCGGCATGCAATCTGGCTGGCCGCAGGAAAAGAGGGGGAGAGAGAGCGCTCCCCAAACCGTACCAGGCCACATGCCCTCAACATTGGGAGGATGCTTTGGGGGTCTAGGACACCTCAAAGCACCATGTCCCCATGTTGATTGGGACAAGGGCCTTATCCCCAGAACCCTGGCCGGTGGTTGTGGGGGCCTGCGGGCAGCGGGCTTATCAGAATCTGGAAGCCCTATTTAACGAGGCGACCCCCAGATCAGGTTGAAGTGGTTTACGAGGTGCCAAATTTTGTAGAGCAAATCATATCCAGGATCTCCACGAGGACGACAGAGTTCACTGTCGTTGAAATGCATGAACCGCAAAAACTGCTTGTATCGTGCCCTGGTCATGGAGGCAGAGAACACGTGCATATGGTGAATTGAGTCAGTGGACCAATATGACCGCAACTCACTCTTTTTTGGTTATGCCCATGAGGAGGGATAGACCCAGAAAGAGCTTAAATTCAGAAACAGTAATTGGTTTCCAACCTCTGGCAAGGGAGGACTGGGGAATAGTGGCGATGTATTGACCAGCATACAAATTGCTTTTGTCCACAATAGATCTATAGAGATCTTCAGTGAAAAACAGTGAATAAAAATCAAGTGACGTAAAATCAACTGTTTCCACCTGAATGCCGGTTTGACCAGTGAATGGGGGAAGTATGGGTGCTGCAGAAGTGGCGGGTTCCCAATTAGCATTGGCAAATGCAGCAGGAAGGGCACTATGGGCTTGACAGGCCTGTCTTTGTCTTCTTCTTGGTGGCAGCTGGACACTACTTGTACTTGCCACCTCACTAGCTTGAACTGCACTTATGGGACTCGCCACGTCACCACATGATACTGCAATGCTGGTTTGACTACGACCAGGGTGTACTAGGCTGCTGGTGCTTGCCAGTTCACCAGAAGGATGAGCGGCACTAGTATTTCTCTGCTCCATAAGAGGGGCCTGCGGTTCTTGCACCTCAAAGACAGAAGAAGAACATCGGGGTCTGGTACGCCTGACCTTGGCAGGGACCACAACTCCGTCATCAGAGCTATCTGTCATGAAGGCTCTGTCGTCTGCAGGATCATATTCTGAGCCTGAATCTAACAGATGCGTGACTTCCTCTTCACTATCTGTCATGCTCAGAAATGTGTAGGCCTTTTCACTAGTGATGAGCCGAGCACCCCCTGTTCGGTACGCACCAGAAAAAGCAATCAGGCAAAAAAAGCAAACACTGTTAAAGTCTATGGGACTCGAACATGAATAATCAAAAGTGCTAATTTTAAAGGCTTATATGCAAGTTATTGTCATAAAAAGTGTTTGGGGTCCGGGGTCCTGGGTCCTGCCCCAGGGGACATGTATTAATGCAAAAAAAAGTTTTAAAACAGGCCATTTTTCGGGAGCAGTGATTTTAATAATGCTTAAAGTGAAACAATATTCCTTTAAATTTTGTACCTGGGTGGTGTCTATACTATGCCTGTAAAGGGGCGCATGTTTCCCGTGTTTACAACAGTCTGACAGCAAAATGGCATTTCTAAAGGAAAAAAACTCATTTAAAACTCACGGCTACAATGAATGGTCGGGTCCTAAAATACACATAACAGTTCATTGATAAAAACGGCATGGGAATTTCCCCACAGGGGAACCCCGAACCAAAATTAAGAAAAAAAATGGCGCGGGGTTCCCCTTAAAAATCCATACCAGGCTCTTATCCGAGCATACAACCTGGCAGGCTGCAGGAAAAGGGGGGAGGGGACGAGAGAGCACCCCCGAACCGTACCAGGCCACATGCCCTCAACATTGTGAGGGTGCTTTTTGGGTAGCCTCCCAAAGCACCTTGTCCCCATGTTGATGGGGACAAGGGCCTCATCCCCACAACCCTTGCCCGGTGGTTGTGGGGGTCTGTGGGCAGGGGGCTTATCGGAATCTGGAAGCCCCCTTTAACAAGGGCACCCCCAGATCACTGTGTGACATGGTAATAGGGGTTACATAACCGGTGACCCTGCCCCCTCTGACGTCATGGGGCGACCTGAAGGGCCTGGTATGGAATTTCAGGGGACCCCACCCTTTTTTGTTTTCTTAATTTTGGTTCGGGGTTCCCCTGTTGGGAAATCCCCATGCCGTTTTTATAAATGAAATTTTATGTGTATTGTGGACCGACAATTCATTATAGCCATGAGTAGTTTTACATGACTTTTTTTTTTCTTTTAGAAGTGTAATTTTGCTGTCAGACTGTTCTAAATATATGAAATATGCCCCCCTTTACAGGCATACTATAGACACCCCCCAGGTACCAAATTTAAAGGAATATTTAACTTTTATTGTTTCACTTTAAGCATTATTAAAATCACTGCACCCAAAAGAGTCTGTTTTTAAAACTTTTTTTTGCATTGATACATGTCCCCTGGGGCAGGACCTAGGTCCCCAATCACTTTTTATGACAATACCATGCATATAAGCCTTTAAAATGAGCACTTTTGATTTCTCCCATTTCTCCCACTTTTAAAGGGTGTTCCGCACCTTTTGAATTTGCCGCGAACACCCAAAATTGTTTGCTGTTCGGCGAACCGGGGAACAGCCAATGTTTGAGATGAACATGAGTTTGACTCAAACATAAAGCTCATCCCTGCTTTTCACTAGTGTACCTTCGAGTTGCCATTTTGGGCTCTAAATTTAGTGATACACTAGTGAGACTCACAGGTAAAAACACCACCAAAAACTGTCAGTGATTGCAGGGATCAGGCCTGACTCTGCAAACGCTGCAGTTATGTGTTTAGTGTTTTGTAAGGGACAGTGATCGATCGATATTGCACTTGGGTGGGCTGGGTTGGGCTGGGCTGGGCAGAGGGGCAAAACGTAGGTGCTAGCAGGTATCTGGGCTGATCCCGCTAACACTGCATTTTTGGGAACCCTAAACTGCCGAGGACGCTAGTATAGATCTGATCAGATCAGATATTGATCTGATCTGATAAGGGTGGTGTATGCTGCGTGCGTGGGTGTTAGCGGTACTGGCACTAACCTGACGCTGCTTGAGGCGATGCAGACCCTATCTGACCCTAAAACCTAACTTATATCACCTGCCAGGTGATCAGGGGGTTAAACTTTTATTAGGTAATAAACAACAGGTGCCCTGACACTATAAAAAACAAACTAACTAACCAGCATCACCCGTAACAGTTTTACGGTGATCGCTGGTGACAGGGTTAACTAGGGGGCAATCAGGGGGTTAAAAGACCGACACGAGCAGAGATGACATCACTTCCTCTGCTCCTGTTTACATTACAGGAGCAGAGGAAGGAATCCATTCACCAGAAACAATTGCGAGGGGGTGGCCATGAATCAGTGGCCTTCCCCTCAGCACAGATCGCTCCCAGAACAATGCTGACCGCGATGCGCCCCCCACCCGTGAGAGGCAAGTAACGTACCCATACGTTACTTCACCTGCCTGTGCTATTCTGTCACAGTATATCTGCGTGAGGTGGTCAGCAAGTGGTTAAAACTGATCATGGCTATAATGAATTGTCGGATCTCTGCAATATAGATAATATTTTTTGATAATGTTTTTTGAAAATGTCTAGGTTTTTAAAAAGCCTTGCTGGAGGTAAATGTTGGTTTTGCATGTGTGCGCTGTAATATTTTTGTTCTGTTGTATGGTCTTATGGCAGCACCATCTTTATGCATTTTTTTAGGGTGTGCCCCCCAAATATCTTGCTTGTCTATTGTATGGATTCTGACCAAATCCTGTTGGGTGGAGCACCCCACTCCCTCAGTAAGTACCTCTCATTAGTGACCACCTGTGTCATGGTGGAGACCTCATGTTCTCCCATATAGAGGAGTATAGCTCCCATGGTTCAGAGAAGCAGGATCTCCTAGTCTATGGATAGTGTAGGACCCACTAATCATGGGGTACTTTGTCGCAGTAAGTGGGCTTAAGCACCGTATAGCAATATGGTGTGACCAAATTCCCAGATTTTTTGATAATGTTTTTTGAAAATGTCTAGGTGTTTTTAAAAAGCCTTGCTGGAGGTAAATGTTAGTTTTGCATGTGTGCGCTGTAATATTTTTGTTCTGATCAAATCAAAGCTCGACGCGTTTCGTGGAGGGAATGTATATAGAAAAGTAATGAACACACCTTCCCTGTGTGAGGTTTTCCCTCATTTATAGGGTACCTTATGCTAAGGTTATTGTATTGGTGATATTTATAGACATTTTCTCTGTGCATTCATATGTATTACAGTTATATACGATACATGGTTTTTGCTTATAGGCAGCATTCCTGGCACCGATTTAATGCCCCACATGGGTATTTGTTTATAAGTGCCTAGTGCACACTCCCCATCTCCCCTCCTCCCCTTTCACCTGTGATCGGGAGGTTCGGGCAGACCATATCTGGGAACAAAATATTAAGTATGTGTATAATTGTAATAGTAATGTTTTTTATTAAAACTGACACCACGCACCCTACGTCATGCAAGTGACATCAGTTCTGATCCCAATACGCCGACGCATAGTGTTTCAGATCTCCGTGTCCCCATGGAGGAGTCTTCTTCTGCCTACTGCTGAGTGCGCACTCAGCTCAGGTGCGGTCCCTCCTCCATTATCTCACACATGTGGCGTTGGCGGCATATTTAAACACACCCCCCACTTGGAGCTAGCTGTGTTTACGGCTAGTCTCTACCTGGGGTCAATGCACAGCAGCCATATGGTATGCTGGTGCCTTTTTGGGTGCTATTTTTTTGGGGTGAGGGTTCCTTTCCTTTTTCTTTTCTTACATACTTTCTTATGCTTTAGATTCTCTTTTTTTTCATTGGTGATCCTGTATTGCAGCTTTTTGTCCCTTTTCATTTTTTTATTCTTTCTTGGCACACTGGGACACTGGCACAGGACTGCGCTGCCCTGACTGTGGCACTGATCATCTCCTGCACCCCCTTCATAGCCTGCCCTGAACTTGCCTCTCCTCCATGGCCTTCATGCGCTCTTGAATTGTCAAAATTTCACAGATAAAAAAAGAATGCTTGTCGTTGTTGATCCCAGATTCACTCAATACTTTTGTTATGTCAGTGTCCAAGTTGTGGGACTATGTGTGCACAGCTAGTAAGTATTTTGTGGCTGAAAATATGACCTGGAGGTTTGCGGTTCACAAACTTTTGGCCGCATTCGCAGTTCACGTTCGAGCGTCGAACCGTCCCGTCGGAAATTCGTCCATCACTAATAGCCGGTAATTGTCAATAATTGTCAGTAGTAGCGGCAGGGGGAATGAAGGTGGAAGTAATGCCCCATACACATGGTCGGACTTTCCAACGGAAAATGTGCGATCGGATCTTGTTGTCGGAAAATCTGATCGTGTGTGGGCTCCTTTAGACTTTTTCCGCTGGACTTTCCAACATACAAATTTTGAGAGCAGGATCTAAAATTTTCCGACAACAGAATCCAATTGTTTAAATTCCGATCGTGTGTAGACAATTCCAACAGAAAAATTGCCATGCATGCTCAAAATAAATTACGAGGCAAAAGCTATTGGCTACTGGCCTGTTTATAGTGCCGATGTGCGTGTTCTACGTCACCGCGTTCTGAACGATTGGATTTTCCGACAACTTTGTGCGACCGTGTGTATGCAAGACAAGTTTGGGCTAAAATCCATTGGATAAAATCTGTGTACAGGGCATAAGAGATGCATCTTAAAAATGTTGTTCATTACTGCAGTTGCAATCATACCGTGTAAATAACTATTAAATAGCACTATGAATGAGACAATTAACCTAGACCTGCATCCAAAAGTTTAGAAAGATTTTCTGTGTTCATGAGATGTCACCGCTTTCATCCTGTCTATCAATATGCATTTCTTCATCACAATCAAAAATTCTGGGTACACATTTTTTAATGACCCCTTCTATGGAGTCTATACCTGACATTATACAGTTAGAAAAGTAACACACAAAATTGGTTGCATGGAGATATTTTTTTTAAAAATTAGCAAAAAAGGCACCCCAGCTCTAAAAAATCTTGAGATGGGGAGAGTTTGTATGTAGTTACATACAGTATTTGTAATAAAAATGTTACTTTGAATATAAATGTAGGTTTAAAGCATTTGCTAATATGTGCTTTGCCTATGGAATTAAGGTTAGCATGCCATGAAAAACCCACACATTGAGGGAGGGAGAAGGCGGAGCCTAGCCAAGAGGTAATGCTGGCTTAGAGCTCCATTCTCAGCAGGACAACGGAGCCATATAACGGCGGAGGTAACTTGACCCTCCGCACATATATCATACCAAACGGTAGATAAATATCCCTACCTTGCATTGGTGACATTCGGGGGGGGGGGGGGGGTCAGAGGAGACTCATGAGGCAGAAAATTAACAAGAAAGCGCCGCCTCACACACACAGCAGTATGGCACTGAAACCCTCCCCCTCTGAGGGGAGACACAGTGAGGAGAACAAACAGACAGCCCCTTCTGCTGCTTTACATAAAGATGTTCTCTCATTAAAGGCACATAGTCTCTCTAACCAAATACCTGAGAAAAATATGTCAGTTCTGGAGAATTTAGAACTTTCCACACAAAAAGACTTATCCCCTCCTGTAACGCTGAAACAAATAGAAAATCTGCTTCAAAAATCACTAAAAACCACTGCAGATATTATCACCACAAATCTTACCAAAGAAATTAGAATACTTGGTCAGCTTACATCAGCACTGGAAATTAGAGCAGACGTTCTGGAAAATTATACATCGAACATTGCCTCAGAAATTGATTTTCTTAAAGAGGAAAATGACATATTACAATCCAAATTGGAGTATTTTGAAAATCGTGCAAGACGCTCCAATATACGTATTAGAGGAATACCCGAATCTGTGACTGATTTAAACGGTGCTATTACTGCACTTTTTCAAGAATTACAACCAGCTATCCCACTAGAGCGTCTTGAAATGGACCGGATTCATAGAGCCCTAGCACCAAAGAAAATAGATGGTCCTCCCTGTGACATTATCGCAAAATTGCATTTCTACCGCACTAAGGAACTACTGCTAAATACAGCTAGAAATAAAGATCCCCTAATTTTCCAGGGTCATAAATATCAATTATTCACAGACCTCTCACAGATTACAGTCAACAAAAGAAGAACCCTGAAACCACTACTGCAAATATTACAGCGAAATGACATAATCTACCAATGGGGCTTTCCTTTCTCAGTGCGTTTTACTTTCCAAAGTCGCAAATATATGTGCCGAACAGCTAAGGACCTGCAAACTACTTTACAGAAACTAGGGATGATAAACACATCAAGAGATGCTGCGGACACTCGCCAAAAATCATCCTCATATGCTGATAATCCCTCCTCTGCTTCCAGAAGAGAAGAAGACTACAATCCACAGAAAAGAAGTCGCATACAATCTCCACCTCCAGATCTGGCTGACACTATGGACTTCTAAACACTTGTACTGAGGCTACTATCTTGCCTTTTCAACAGAATGGCTACTGCCGAGTTTTTTCTCTGACTTCCAATCAATATTTTTATCATAATCTTATTTAAGAAATGTTCCTAATAATTTAGGCACCTTATTATAACTTTTTTTTTTCTCTCTTCTCTTCTTTGTCTCTGAGGTTGCCTTAATCTTACATTTTTATTTTTTGCTTGAAAAATGAAATTATATGATTGGCTCTTGGTGTCCTGCAGGGAAGTTCCTTCCACCCTCTCTTGCTACCCTCAACAGCTCGGTGTATACCGGGCAGTTGACAGTGGCTCATGTACCCTTGGAGGGAGAGATTTTCTCCTCCCAACGGACACATTAAGAACATAGATATGTTAAGATATATTTCAATATTGTATATTAATTGTATTTTCTTGTTCAGTCATTATCTCCTTTCCCTCCACCCCTATACTCTGGAGACAAATAATTTCTTATATGACACACGTTCTAACATAAACACCAACACATATTTACTTTTCCCAACTCCATGACCCCATTAAATATCATATCATTAAATACTCAGGGACTAAACGTTCCACACAAACGCACTAAAGCCTTCTGCACATTTTCATCCAAGAAAGCACATATAGTTTGCCTCCAAGAGACTCATTTTGCGTCACAATCCACTCCCAAATTTTTCAGTAAAGACTACCCCCAAGTATACACAGCTTCGGCCTCCTCTAAAAAACGAGGCGTGCTTATAGCTTTCCATCGCAATACACCATTTTCACTAATGAAGGAAATCAAGGATCCAGAAGGTCGTTACTTGATTCTTAAAGGACACCTACTTGATACAGCTATCACCATTACATCATACTACGCTCCTAACAAAAATCCTATTTCTTTTCTTTCTCATTTATTTCAAACTATAGAACACCACAAAATAGGTACTACAATTCTATGTGGAGATTCTAATCAGACCATATTCCCATTTTTGGATAAATCACCAATTCCACAGTCACATACAGCAGACAAACAACTCTTATCAAAACTAATTACAAAACATAACCTAGTAGATACTTGGAGAGAATTGAATACAACCAAGAAACAATACACACATTACTCGTTCCCACATCGCTCATTCTCTAGGATAGACCATATATTTATGTCCATAGGGCTAATTCCAGAAATAATATCTACAAAAATTATTCCCATCCCATGGTCCGATCATAGTGCAGGCTACATTACTGTTGCCTCTATAATTCCAAAAAAAAAAGATCCAACATGGATATTAAGAGATTTCCTACTCAAAAATCCAGCTCATAAAAATAATATTGAAATTGCGCTCAAAGATTATATAAAATATAACTCCACACCTGACGTCTCTCCAACTACATTATGGGAAGCACACAAACCTGTTCTCCGTGGCATATGTCTACAGCAAGCAAACATATTCAACAGAGAGCGGAAAATCCTTTGTCAGACTTTAGAAACAAATTTCAATAAATGTCACACAGCATTCCAAAATAACCCTTCTTCTTTATCTAAAATAAATCTTGACAAAGCTAAATTGGAATTTGATCTATTCCTTACTGAAGCAGCGGATAAAACCATCAAGAGATCACAACACAATTTCTATATCAATGCGAATAAACCTCACACACTATTAGCCAGGGCATTAAAATCCTGCCAGAACCCAACGAAACCGATACGTCTGAAAATCTCTAGATGGGTATACACAAATAATCCTTTAAAAATATTACAAAAATTCAAAACACAATTAAAAAATGTATACTCTTCTAATAATGAGTTGGACCCTTCTAGAGCAAATGATTTTTTCTCTCATATATCTCTACCGACACTATCTAAAACACAAATGGAAATGATGGAGGAACCAGTGTCAATTATAGAGGTATCTGAAGTTATCAAAAATCTGAAACTAAATAAAAGGCCAGGTCCTGATGGTTTTTCTGCGCTGTATTACAAAACGTTTGTAGACACCCTATCTCCAGTCTTGACAAACACTTTTAATTCCCTTTTGGAAGGTCATTCTTTTAGAAGAGAAACCCTAACTGCAATTATCTGTATGCTCCCTAAACCTCACACAGACGATTCAATATGGTCTAATTATCGCCCTATTTCGTTATTAAATTTGGACATAAAAATTTTAGCCAAAATTCTAGCTAACAGATTAAATACTATTATAGGCAATCTAATACATCGTGATCAAGTGGGCTTCATTCCATTACGTCAAGCAGGAGATAATATTAGACGTGCAACACTCCTGTCACATGCCGCTAAAAAAAGACGTATTCCCACTTGTTTTCTTTCTTTAGATATTATGAAAGCTTTTGACACTGTATCTTGGTCATATATGAACTATACCCTTTCCAAATGGGGATTCGGCCCTCATTTTTTACGATGGATCTCTAGTTTGTATCAAGATCCCAAAGCTTATATCAGATATGCAGGGTACAAATTGGACGAGTTTAATATACTGAGGGGAACTCGTCAAGGATGTCCACTTTCGCCATTATTATTTGCTTTACTCATTGAACCTTTAGCACAAAGAATTAGGATGGAACCCACTATAACAGGTATTGAAATGGGTGGCTTTCATCATAAGCTCTGTTTATTCGCAGACAATATTCTCCTTTTTCTATCTTCTCCACATGTTTCGGCCCCAAATCTTATGGTTGTACTACAAGAATTCTCATTTATTTCGGGCCTTAAGGTCAATATTCAAAAATCTTCAGCATTAAACATTTCACTTGTTGAAAAAGATAAACAATCTTTACAAAATTCACTACCCTTTAAGTGGGTAGATCATAGCCTCCCATATCTGGGTGTGCAGTTTACTCCTAAGGCTCGGTTCACACAGGGGGCGACACGAGGCGACACTACTTGGGAAGCCAAGTCGGATATGACTTGTATCCGACTTAACAGCGCGACTTGGGGCGACTTACAAGTCGCCTCCAGGACAGGGAACTGTACAAGTGAGCTTTCACCCCTTGTGACATCATTCCTGTTCCTGTCTTCTTCCTTGTTCCTGTTCTTGCCTGTTGTTCTGTGTCCAAAATGCTCTCTGTGCGTTACCTTATGTCAGCTGTCCTAACAGCTGGTTTGGCAGTACTGATGGAAGAGGAAGAAGAAGAAATGAAGCGGAGGAGGATGGCAAGAAGACGTCGCTACTGGATCCATCCAATCATTGCCAATCGACATAACAGAGGGCAGTTCTGGGCTATGTATGAGAACTTGCGTAGTTTTGATGACAAGTTTTTCAAGTATACACGGATGTCGATCACAAGGCAAGTACATATGCTGTATGTCATTGTCCACTTTCCACGTCACTTGCCACAAGTTGTGGATTGTCGACCTGCCACGTCCCTTGCCACATGTGCCATGTCACATGCCACGCGACGTGCCGCGCTTGGCACAAGACGTGCCACGAGACCTGCCACGGGTGCCACGGGAAGTGCCACGGGTGCCACGGGACCTGCAACGGGACCTGCCACGGGTGCCATGGGAAGTGCCACGGGTGCCACGGGACCTGCCACGGGTGCCACGGGACGTGCCACGGGTGCCACGGGACCTGCCACGGGTGCCACGGGACGTGCCACGGGTGCCACGGGACGTGCCACGGGACGTGCCACGGGTGCCACAGGACCTGCCACGGGTGCCACGGGACGTGCCACGGGTGCCACGGGACCTGCCACGGGTGCCACGGGACGTGCCACGGGTGCCACGGGACCTGCCACGGGTGCCACGGGACCTGCCACGGGTGCCACGGGACCTGCCACGGGTGCCACGGGACGTGCCACGGGTGACACGGGACCTGCCACGGGTGCCACGGGACGTGCCACGGGTGACACGGGACCTGCCACGGGTGCCACGGGACGTGCCACGGGTGCCACGGGACCTGCCACGGGACGTGCCACGGGTGCCACGGGACCTGCCACGGGTGCCACGGGACGTGCCACGGGTGCCACGGGACGTGCCACGGGTGACACGGGACGTGCCACGGGACCTGCCACGGGTGCCACGGGTGCCAGGGAAGTGCCACGGGACCTGCCACGGGTGCCACGGGAAGTGCCACGGGTGCCACGTAACCTGCCACGGGTGTCACGTGACTTGGCACAGATGGCACATGACAAACCAGAAGTAGTGTGTTTGCTAGCAGTAAGTGTTCACAAATATGTGGCCTTAAAGTCATGTTGCAAGAGCATTTTTCAGGAGTAAAATAGAGTAGTTTTCCCCTTCGACATTACCTGTCACATGTGTCACACATTCCACACTTTGTGTATTGTCTACTTAACACATGACTTGCTACGTCACCTCACCCTAGCTAAATCCCTTCAATCGGATGATTTATATTTGGCATATTGTTGATGCGATAATGTGTGTGTGTGTGTGTGTGTGTGTAGATACCAGTGGTTTATATTTATTATTTTCTAACATAGATGATTAACAACATTTTTTTTGTTTGTTGCAGTTTTGACGAATTGCTTGGTCTGGTTGACATCCATCTTGAGCGACAGAACACAACATACAGGAAGAGTATCTCATCCATTGAAAGACTAATTATTACATTAAGGTAAACTGTCTTTCTGGTGCGCAATACACTTTGCATCCTCACAGCTCAGCGCTACAATTAGCGTGGAGGAGCAGAGCAGGATAGCTGCTGAGTGTCAGCAGCTCTCACATCTTGGAGGGGATAGAAGAGACCCATTGATGATGTTTGATTATTATTTTTTGTGTGAAGGAGCAGCAGATGAAGCTTTGCTCCAATGCTGCAGCCACCTAGGTAATTATTTTTGACAGAAAAAAACATAGCATGTAATTAAATGTAATAAACTCAAACATACCACACATTAGCAAAACATAAACTTTTTTTAATATTAACATCATTTTTGCAAATAGCATCAAAAAACAGTAAGAAACTTTTTAACAAATACCATCAGCACATTTTTTTTTAAAAATCAAGAAATTAATGAGAAAAATTATAAATTTTGATAAGATGGGAAAAAATTATCACCTTCAGTCATAGGAATGGGGGAAGGTGTGGGTTGGACGTTTTCACGGGTGGCCATTGCAGGGGTAGGTAATGGATAGGGCATGGGGGCATTTGTGTTTTGGGAGGTGTTTCCATATTCGTCACAATATGGCCTATAACAAGGGGAATAGTAGGGGTGGGTTCTGGGTGGCGGGGGATTATAATAATTAGGGAAGGGTACTGATGGGGGTGGTGGTGGGGCAAACACTGGAGAGGGGGCAGTGGCGGCAGGCTGGTAGGCTACATTAGCCTCAAGCAGATCGATTATGTTTTTCTTCACAAAAGCCTGGCGCTCCTGCGGGACATTTTTCAGCATTGCTGCCACCATAATCCCGAATCCGCTTTCTGCACTCTCCATGTCAGATAACTTAGTGTTCATTTTCTCCATGAGTGTCGCAAAACGGTCCAAGTTGGTTTGAATGCGAATCGGTCTTCCCGATCTTCGAGGGAGAGCGGGACGGTCTGTTTCCTGTGTAGATTCGTGCTCCTCTACCTCAGCCATGCTGAGATTGGCCGGCTGGGAATCCTCATTTGTCTCCATTGAGTTTTGACCAAGACTCGGTAGCAAAGATGGAGAAGGTGCCCCTTCCTCTCCGTCGGGAGCATTGCCCGCTGCAGCACATTGGGCTGATGTACCTGGCTGTTCCGGGTGCGGCATACTGGATTGTGTTCTGCATGAAAGATAGAATACAATTATTATAACCTTATACAACTGTATAGTATCACTGTCCTAATATGAAAGATATTATCTTACGCTCTAAGATCCATGGATCAGGAACTCCATCTCCTCGGCATGGATATAGGGTGCTACCCTTTTCCCCCCGGAACCACTTCTTTGGTTCGCTAGTTTTTTCAGATATCGATTATAGCAATCCCTGAGCCCCTTCCACCTCGTTTGTAAGATGGTCACTGCAAAACATAAACAGGAACATAATCAATTCTTTTGTTTTTCAGATACCTTGCAACAGGTCATTCAATTGTAAGTCTACATTATGAGTTCATGGCTGGCAAGTCGACTATCAGCTATATCATCCGAGACACCTGCAAAGTTTTATGGGACATGCTTAACACCATGGTGATGAAGAGGCCGACACCTGAAACATGGCGTGATATAGCAAATAAATTTTGGAGTAGGTGCAATTTTCCCAATTGCATTGGAGCTATCGATGGGAAGCATGTACGTGTACAAAAGCCTGTGGGTAGCGGAAGTATGTACTTTAACTATAAAAAATATTGCTCCTTTGTACTGCTCGCCGTTACAGATTCCAACTACTGTTTCACATATGTAGACATTGGATCCTATGGAGGTAGCTGTGATGCAAGGATTTTTGGAAATTCATCCTTTGGTGAAAGACTACGGGAGAATCTACTTGATATTCCTGAAAATTGCCCCCTTCCTGGCACAGCTGAACCTGCGCTACCCTATGTGTTTGTTGCGGATGAGGCCTTTGCATTGGGTGAACACATGATGAGGCCTTACTCTAGTAGGAACCTGTCCACTCCTAAAAGGATTTTCAACTACCGGTTAACAAGGGCAAGAAGGGTGGTTGAGTGTAGTTTTGGAATTCTAGCCAATAAATGGCGCTTTCTACATACTACAATAAGCTTAAACATTGAAAATGCTATAACTGCTGTAAAAGCAGCATGCGTGCTGCACAATTTTGTCAGAGTCAGGGACGGATATTGTTTTGAGGATTCTCTACTACACGAAATGGAAAGTGCACACATCAGTGCTACAAGGGGATCCACTGATGGTGCCACAGTGCGCGATCAATTTAGATCCTATTTCAATTCACCGGATGGTGAATTGCCGTGGCAGATGGACGCCATTTCCTAATCAACTTCATAAATATTTTTACACAACTGTTTTGATTTCATATCAAGTATCTTTTTGGGAATTTTTGAGTACGGTTGTTAACATGTGCTGATATGGATTATTGTTTTTTAATTAAAGTTGTCTGCTATGTTTTTTGTTATTTGTTATTATATGTTCAATAAATTTAATATGTTAAAATTATGTTGAACTTACTTTTGATGTGGTTATATTGTTCAATCATTATTGTAATAAAATTATCATAGTGCTACACATCAGTGACAGACTTCACAATGTTGCTCCGTAATCTTGCCCTAGAGTTAATAGGCACCATTAGGAACCCCAAGTGCCAGGTGACCTGTAATGAGTGCCATGTAAAATGTTACATGTGGCAGGTCCCGTGGCAGGTCCCGTGGCAGGTCCCGTGGCTGGTCCCGTGGCACCCGTGGCACGTCCCGTGGCACCCGTGGCAGGTCCCGTGGCACCCGTGGCACTTCCCGTGGCACCCGTGGCACGTCCCGTGGCACCCGTGGCACTTCCCGTGGCACCCGTGGCAGGTCCCGTGGCACCCGTGGCACGTCCCGTGGCACCCGTGGCACGTCCCGTGGCACCCGTGGCACGTCCAGTGGCACCCGTGGCACTTCCCGTGGCACCCGTGGCACGTCCCGTGGCACCCGTGGCACTTCCCGTGGCAGGTCCCGTGGCACCCGTGGCACTTCCCGTGGCACCCGTGGCACCCGTGGCAGGTCCCGTGGCACCCGTGGCAGGTCCCGTGGCACCCGTGGCACTTCCCGTGGCACCCGTGGCACGTCCCGTGGCACCCGTGGCACTTCCCGTGGCACCCGTGGCAGGTCCCGTGGCACCCGTGGCACTTCCCGTGGCACCCGTGGCACTTCCCGTGGCACTTCCCGTGGCACGTCCCGTGGCACGTCCCGTGGCACCCGTGGCACTTCCCGTGGCACCCGTGGCACTTCCCGTGGCACCCGTGGCAGGTCCCGTGGCACCCGTGGCACTTCCCGTGGCACCCGTGGCACCCGTGGCAGGTCCCGTGGCACCCGTGGCACGTCCCGTGGCACGTCCCGTGGCACGTCCCGTGGCCCGTCCCGTGGCAGCCGTGGCAGGTCACGTGGCAGCCGTGGCAGGTCACGTGGCACATCAAGTTGGTATTGAAACAATGCTTTTTTGAAGCAAAAACGTGGGGAATACAGTTCAGACACCATTAGAACAGTCAATTCATCTAATGTTCATGTAATTGGAGCTTTTGTTGCTCTGGTGTGATATTTTTGATGGCAGGGGGATCTAGGGGGAGGAACCAAGGACTGTTGTGAAAGGGGGCATTTATGCACCGATTCTCTGTGCAAAAGAAGACCTACAAGACCTAAATTGAACTACAACAATCATGCATAGTGAAGGAGAAAAGACATATAAACTTACTTTTTGCAGAGCGGTCGGCCTGCGACAAGACATCCCAGTCTTCGAAAGAGAGTCTGCAGATCTCCAGCCAGGCACTCTCTCTTTTTTGTATCAACTGGTATGCTTTGTTGGTCTTGGCATACAGACACCTTCTCTCCCTAACAAAGCGTATCAGGGACTCATTGTCCACTGGTTCTCTCCTGTTCACAGCAGACATTTTGGAGGAGAGAGCTCTTGGTCTGTGTGAGTTCAAGATAAGCAGGAAAACGAAACTAATGTGTATGGAAAGGAGGGGCTGCCTGCAGTGGGGGCTGGGTGACTTCCTGTCAAGTAGCCTGCAAGTAGCCTACAGATGAACAGGGGAGGCGACTTACATTGACATGGATGGGTACAAGTCGCCTAGAAGTCGTTTCCAAGTAGTACAGGAACCTTTTTTAAAAGTCGGAGCTACTGCAGTAGCGTATATTAAGACAGCTCCATTGACTATCATTGTTTTTAATGCAGCGCGACCTGGAGGCGACTTGAGGCGACCGAGACCGACCTGAAGTCAGATCGCAGTCGCCCGCAGTGTGAACCGGCCCTAACCCCTCCGATTTATTTGCAGCTAATTACCCAGCTCTATTAAAAAATATTACAAGGTCGTTATCTAATTGGTCATCAATGCCGATATCATGGTTTGGGAAAATCAATATCATAAAAATGTCTGTTCTTCCGAAATTTTTATATTTATTCAGAACTCTCCCGATTCATATTCCTGCATATTTTCTTAGGCTGATTCAACAAAAAGTAACGAAATTTACTTTTTACGAAAATAAAACCCAGACTTCACAAAAAAACACTTGTTCTCCCCAAAGCTTTGGGTGGTTTGGGATTCCCAGACTTTAACATATATTATAAGGCAGCTCAATTATCTCAATTAACAAAATATCACTCTTCTACAGAGATTCCTTTATGGGTCCTCATTGAAGCTGTAGACTGTGATCCTCTTCCTATAAACAATATATTATGGTTACAACCTGCGGATCGTAAGTCTATAAATAACCCCATTTCTAAGCACTCTCTATCTATATGGGATAGGTATAGAAATTCACATGGTCTGCAATCTCCACAAAATCCGCTATTATCTTTCCACAAGAATCCGACTTTTTACCCAGCCTGGAAATATCCCAAAACCTTTAAAGCTTGGTCTAAGGCTGGTATCACTTGTCTATATAATTTAACTTCAACTACATCAATAAAATCTTTTACAGATCTATGTGAATTATATAAGCTTCCACAATCAGAAATATTCAGATATCTCCAAATCAAAGATTTTTATACTCCTCTTCTCAATTTAAATGTAAACTTACATAATATTTCTCAATTTGAAAGATTTTGTCTCAAGGAACCACATGCTAAAGGTCGTATTACATCATTGTATACACAATTGATATCTAATTCTAATACTGTTATACCTAAATATGTGGCCAAGTGGGAAAAAGATTTGGATTGTACGATCGATTCTAGGTCTTGGTCAAACATATGGTCTTTCACAAAATCTTCCTCTATAAATATATTGGCGTCTGAATCATCATATAAAGTTCTCACACGCTGGTATTTGGTTCCTGCGAGAATCGCCAAATTCTCAACAGACAACACTGGCCTCTGCTTTCGTGGCTGTCCAGAAAAAGGTACCTATATACATACCTGGTGGCATTGCTCAATTGTACAATCATTTTGGAAAAAGATCTTTCTGATAATTACAAAATTTTTTGATCGTCCAATTTTTCCAGACCCAATTATAGCTCTCCTTAATTTAAAGCCAGCCTTTCTGAATCAGAAACAATTCAAATTAGTTCTTACACTCCTGATAGCCGCAAAGCAGACTATAGCCAATGCGTGGAAAACAGATGTGGTGAATATTGCAGAAACCAAACGTAGAATGAATCAATCTTTCATCCATGCTAAAATGGACGCTATAGATAAAAACCAGATGACAACGTTTGATATCATATGGAAACCCTGGATTAAATATTATACATCAGATAATATTGACAACCAAGTTTTATTGTTATGGTGATTAAGATTTTTTATAGAATTACAACATTAGATGATATATAAAACCTCCTCCGGAGAATTATTCCCTCCCCTTCCCCTCCTATATACCTTTTATGTTCTTCCCTTACTATATAATACTTACTATAAACATACTTTAGAAGTTATGGTCAAAACTTTAAAATCATATATTTTCTTTTAGACATATTTATATTTTCTCGGGATCAAAATGTTTAAAACTCAGCTATAAGAATGTTTTCAAATTCTAAAATATATAAGGCCATTTATTGTCATTCCCACGAGAATATGTTTAAATTCTTCTTTGCTTTGTATCATCCGTACTTCAATATGTCTACTTTTTATTTCTGGTATCACATAATTTGTCTTATATTCTGTACATGTAATTTATTTTAACATAAAATAAAATTTTTGAACAAGAAAAAAAAAAAAAAAAACCCACACATTTCACCCACACAGAGGAGTAATGAGGTAATGTCTGTTTTATCACTTATATTTTAAACACCTGCTCTGCTTGTATGTTGTGAATTCCATTATTTCCATATCTATTACTATCTGTGACGGGGAAGCTAAAGCTCTACCTGACAGCAGAAAATGACAATACAAAATATTATTATGCAACATTTAATACATTTATCACTAAAATAAAATGGATTTTATTTTTATGTCCTAATATAGAAAGAATATATTCACAAAACCACTATTCATTTTCTTTCATCAAAGTCAAAAATCAGAATTATGCTGAACACTGTTATTCTTTGAACTGATCATTTAGAACAAATTCGGGTGCCTTTCACCAACAACCTTTAACGTAAGATGTTATTAGGAGTCATTAAGGGAATCAAACACATACAGTCAGAGCATCTACAGCACTATCCTCTTATTTTAGCTTCTAAATCCTAATCCCAATACTCTCCACAATTCTTTATTACACAAAGCTTCTTAGACTGATCAATTTGCTTTCATTTAGCTCTACCAACTAAATTCATTCTATTCCAAAAGTCTGTAAAAGGTAAAAGAGGAAGAACATCATTATAGAAAAAGGGAAATAAAATAGTCTAATGGCTATTAAAGATGATTTAACTCTGAAATACAGGGCCACATACTGGATCACAAAAATACCTAAGCATAAATTATTGGGAATTATGATTACGCCTTCAAGAAAAATAAAAGTCTCCAACAATATTTGCCATGCCTACCAGATCTACATCAGGGGTATGCAACAGAAACAATCCTCCCTAGCCTTGGGACTGGGTATGACTGTTTTCACTTTAAGCAGTATTGTCACACTGTTGCCTAGATTCCTATTCTGGACTCTAATTTAAATGTACTTATTTCGTTTTTTCTTAGATAACAGCTGATGCCATCAGTTCCCCTAGCTGGCACTTATTAAGCTAGCACATATCAGACCCCATTAGCCTTAAAAAACCTTGGCACCTGTCTTGCATTGATATGTCTCTCAACCTTTATACTGTACATCCTCATACCAAATGCAAGAAGTTAACAAAACTTGTTCCTGGTCCAGTCTTTTGCTTTATATGATACCATGATACTTATTGTCCTGCTTCCCTATTGTTAATCAGTTTATGTAATTGGCTCTTCTTTTTTCCATTCTTGTCTTGTATCTTGTCATCAGTCTGACTTCTGAGGAGGATACTGGTCTGCTTCCTCCTCTCATTCATGCCTGCTAATTCGGTAGTTCAATTTGTAACTTCTGCTGCTTACCTTGGCCTTCCTACTGACCATATTCCTGTCAGCTGATCCATTACTACAGCTGTGATATTTCTTCCCCTGGATTTGGCCTATTGTCCTTTCCCATGAGCTGGGAGTTTCCACAACCAATTCTATTTATTGTACCAGTGGCTGTGGTGAAAACAGAGCACTCTATATCTATTGAAAAATAGGGAACTTATCCCATTGACTGATCCATTTGTTGATCGTGTAGATGTGCCCCCGTAGGAGCTGCTGAGTGTTGTGGTCCACCTGCCACTCTGCTCAGCCTGGCGTTTACTGCTCAGTCCCTTTCATGCAGAAAACAGCCCATGTGCTTGCTTGTTTCGTTTGTTTTATTGAGGGAATTTAACTTGGACGTGGTAAGGGAAATATGCAATGCCTGGTGAGTTGTATATGAGTCAATTGGTAGATTGTATATCAATCAATTGGCGGATTGTATATCAATCAATTGGGACAACTACATTTACATATACTGGCAGAATTTATGATTTCTTGGCCATTTTTGAGATATGGATGATAACACAAAAACATTTCTTTCACATATGGTTAGTGTTTGGCTAAAGCGATGTATCATTAATCAACTGTGTTTACTCTTTTTAAATCATAATCACAACAGAAACTACCCAAATGACCCTGATCAAAAGTTTACATACCCTGGTGTTTTTGGCCTGATAACATGCACACAAGTTGACACAAAGGGGTTTGAATGGCTAGTAAAGGTAACCATCCTCACCTGTGACCTGTTTGCTTGTAATTAATGTGTGTGTATAAAAAGTCAATGAGTTTCTGGACTCCTGACAGGCCTTTGCATCCAGTGCTGCACTGATGATTCTGCATACTGAGTCATGGGGAAAGCAAAAGAATTGTCAAAGGATTTGCGGCAAAAGTTAGTTGAACTGTATAAAACAGGAAAAGGATATAAAAAGATATCCAAGGAATTGAGAATGCCAATCAGCAGTGTTCAAACTCTAATCAAGAAGGGGAAAATGAGGGGTTATGTTGAAAGCAAACCTTGGTCAGGTAGAACAACTAAATTTTCAGCTACAACTGCCAGGAAAATTGCTTGGGATGCAAAGAAAAACCCACAAATAACTTCAGGTGAAATACAGGCCTCTGTGAAAACATGTAGAAAGAAAGAAAAAAGATGGGCTGCATGCAGTGGCGGAATTATAGGGGTCGCTGCGATCGCCAAGGCGACCGGGCCCCGTGCTGCAGGGGGGCCTTGAGGGCCCCCCTGTATAATTGAAGGAGCGGGCGGCTGTGACCGAGCTCCCCGATCTTCAGCCGAAGTGTAATCGGCACTGTGCGGGGAGCTCAGAGTCATCACACTGCTTGTAACTAAAGTGAAAGCAGTGTGTGCTCTTTGTCTCCCCCTACAGTGCAGTACCCGGCAGGAAGAGGTAAGATAAAGCTCTGCCGTTTTTGAACAGACTTTATGTGTGTGTGCATTTCTGTGTGTGTGTGTGTATTTGTGTGTGTATGTATGCGTGTATGTGTGTGCATGTGTGCGTGTATGTGTGTGTATGTGCATGTGTGTAGATGGCGAGCGGGCAGGGGGGGCACACTGGCGGCATTCAAGGGCACACTAGCAGCATTTGATGGCACACTGGCAGCGTTTAATGGCACAGTTGTAGCATTTGAGGGCACAGTGGCAGCGTTTGGCACAGTGGTTGCAATTGATGGCACAGTGATAGCGTTTGATGGCACAGTGGCAGTGTTTGAGGGCACAGTGGCAGCGTTAAATGGGCACAGTGGCTGCAGTTGATGGCACAGTGGCAGTGTTTGATGGCACAGTGACAGCTTTTGATGGCACAGTGGCTGCAATTGATGGCACAGTGGCTGCAATTGATGGCACAGTGGCAGCGTTAAATGGGCACAGTGGCAGTCTTTAATGGCACAATGGCAGCGTTAAATGGGCACAGTGGCAGTGTTAAATGGGCACGGTGGCAGTGTTAAATTGGCACAGTGGCAGTGTTAAATTGGCACGGTGGCAGCGTTTGATGGCACGGTGGCAGCGTTTGATGGCACGGTGGCAGCGTTTGACGGCGCAGTGGCAGCGTTTGACGGCGCAGTGGCAGCGTTTGATGGCACAATGACAGCGTTTGATGGCACAGAGGCAGCGTTTGTTGGGCACAATAGCAGCGTTTGGGCACAGTGGCTGCATTTGAGGGTACAGTGGCAGCGTTTGACGGCACAGTGGCTGCATTTGATGATTTGGTTTATAAAAAATGTTGTGCCCCCCAAAAATTTTGAGCACCAGCCACCGCTGTTTAGATGTATTTATGCACATTTTATGTATCTGCGTTTAATCCTGCCCCCTTCCCATATTAGAGCTGGGCGATTTTCTAAAAAAAAAATGTTGTCATTTAAAAAAAAAAAAAACTCAATTCACAAATCGAATCCAGTTTTTTTTTTTATGGACACCGCGCCAGTCCTGAGGAGCTGCGGGCAGGAGTTTTTAGGTGAGGCCGTGGCTTCGTCCTAGTCCGCAGGTCCGGCCTCGCGGGCTAGGCCGAAGCCACGGCCTCACCTAAAAGCTCCTGCACGCAGTTCCTCAGGACCGGTGCGGTGTCAGCACTGATCCTGGTGAAAAAATAAATATCTAAAAAAAAAACTATTTGCTGAAAATTTTAATCGATTTGCCCTTTCAACTCAATTCAAGATTCAAATCGATTTTTTTCCCCAGCCCTACCCCATGTGTGTACAATCAGAACTGTTTTTTTTTTCTTGCTTGTTCAAAGTAGCAGCAAAAAAAATGCTTTTACTCTGAAAAGCGATCTGTGCTCAGATCGCTTTTCAGAGGCATTTGACAGCTGGTAAAGGGGCAATATGTTGCCTCCTGACCACCTGTTTTAATCCCTTAATGTGATTGTAAAGGTTTTGCTTTTTTTTTTTTAATAACAAACATGTTATACTTACCCTCACTGTGCAGCTCGTTTTGCACAGAGTGGCCCCGAACCTTGTATTCTGGGGTCCCTCGGTGGCTCTCGTGGCTCCTCCTCTTATCAGACAACCCCCTAGGAGAAGCGCTCTCCCGGGGGGGGGGGGGGGTTACCTTGCAGGCGCTGAAAACCCCGGGCAAAGGAAGAGCGCATCTCCACCTGGTGAATTTCCAGGGCTCAGGTAAGTAAAAAGGTGGGGGCTGGGGTTCCGGTGACTGCCAGGTGTTTTTTCACCTTAATGCATAGGATGGATTAAGGTGAAAAAACACAAGGGTTTACAACCCCTTAAATGCATCATCACTATGCTGCAACTGCATGCAATGCACACAGTTGCAGGGGGGTTGCAGTGCAGCCCCATTCACCTAGGGATGTACTTAAAGGATGCCCTGACTGGAAAAAGCTTGAGAAACACCGACATAGAGGAACCCATCTCTCCATTTTTCCTCTTGCAGCCGCTGAATGCCTGTGGAAGGGAGAGGTGGAGAAGCGGCGGCAAATGGAGAAATTGGTTCCTTTACATGTAGCCACCCACTTGCAACCGGGTCCTGTTGTTCCGCCACCAAACTCGGAGTAAAGGGCCCTGTCAGGGGGGCCCTTCATGGTTTCTTGCATCGGGGCCCTGAAGGTTCTAGTTACGCCACTGGCTGCATGGTTGAGTTGCCAGAAGAAAGACATTACTATGCAAATGCCACAAAGTATCCCACTTATAATACACAAAAAGCACAGAGACAAGCCTCAAACCTTCTGGCACAAAGTCATTTGGAGTAATGAGACTAAAATGTAGCTTTTTGGCCACAACCATAAATGCTACATTTGGAGAGGACTCATGATGAAAGGTACACCATGCCTGCTGTGAAACATGGAGGTGGATCGCTGATGCTTTGGGGATGTTACAAGTTACAAAGGCACAGGAAATTTGGTCAAAATTGATGGCAAGATGAATGCAGTATGTTATCAAAAATTACTGGAGGAACATTTGCATTCATCAGCCAGGAAGCTGCGCATGGGACATACTTGGACATTCCAACATTACAATGATCCAAAACACAAGGCCAATTTGATCTGTCATTGGCTACACCAGAATAAAGTGAAGGTTCTAGAGTGGCCATCTCAGTCTCCTGACCTCAATATCATTGATCCATTCTGGGGAGATCTCAAACGTGCATTCATGCAAGACAGCCCAAGAATTTACAGGAACTGGAGACTTTTTGCTAAAAGGAATGGGCATCTTTACCATCTGAGAAGATAAAGAGCCTCATCCACAAATATCACAAAAAGACTTTAAGCTGCCATTGGTTTTAAATAGGGCAATACACAGTATTAAGAACTAGGGTATGTAAACTTTTGATCAGGGTCATTTGGGTAGTTTCCGTTGCCATTATGATTTAAAAAGTGTAAACGCAGTTGATTGATAATAAATGTCTTCAGCCAAATACTAACTATAAGTGAAAGAAAAGTTTTTGGTGTTATCATTCATATTCTCTGAAAAATGGCCAAGAAATCATAAATTCTGCCAGGGTATGTAAATTAATGAGCACAACTGTATATACACTTCTCTGTACAAGTTACTACTTCAGTCTCCTTCAGCACTTTCCTTGCTTGCAGACTATTCCTCTTCCTTTGTACAAAAGTCATTGTCAACTGTTTGGATAAGACTAATACAGGTCCGCATCCCTAATACAAAGTGTAAAAACCAGGTTCCTCAAAAGGTGGGACTTTAATGGACCATGAATACTATGAATAATGTGTGATTTATAAATTAAATTACAAATTTATTTTTGTTACAAAATATTGAATAATAAAAAAATCTTAAAATATTGAACACATGATGAAATAAACAGAGTACAGACAGCTGGAAAAACACAAATTGGATGTCAATGAGACAGAGGAAATCCAACGTGTTTCAACGAGTGAGGTAAAAGTCTTGTTCAGGGAAAATGGGCTTAGGATTTCCAGATGTATACATGCAATCTACAATATCAATATGCACATAATTACAACCAAATTCATAATATCACATAGTTAATAAGCTGATAAAGGTTTCAAGGCGTTTGCAGACAAGAGAAAAGACATGGACATAAGTATAGATACTGACCTCATGTGTTATGCATTTCAATTAGGAGAGATTATAACTCAACAAGTTAAAGGAAACTGAAACACTAATACAGCGTCATGAGGCCAGAGCAGGATAAGGGTGGACCATGTCCAACAGACCCCTGTATCTGAATGGGCCTACCCAGAAGTGGGCCGGAGTGGAGCAGAGGGACAAGCCACAGAGAATCTAGATACATAGATACATAGAAGAAGAAGTATATAATTAATTAATGGATTATAATATACAGGGCATAGAATAACACACACGCTCTGTGAAGTTACTCATATATGCAATGACAAGCATACCTATAGCTTTGAGGTTTATGGAACCAGTCATTCAATACCATGGAATTAGTTCTATAGAGGGGCTTTTCCAGAAACCCAATCCTACTCATAATGGCTACTAGGTTTGAAACAGGACTGTACAGCAGACATGTCCATGAGACCAGACCTAAGATCATATATAGTTAAAATGGATATTACAAAGGGGAAGATATTACATAAATGCAAAAGACATTGGGTGCCAACAGGCCCCAAATGTCAATAAAGTATACCCTTCCTTATAGGTGTCATCAGTGCAGCAGTTCCTTATGTCTCCAGAATGATGCAAGGAACATATCAGGCCTGTGAGCATTTATATAGTGGCCATAATGGAAAGGGGGGTGTGGTGATGTTATCCTGTGGCAGTCCCTCAGTCCTGCTCCTGGATTCGCCCCCTCCCTGAGCCGACGGCGCACGCCGCCCGGCCGGTAACATGGGTGGACCTGATCACGGTGAAGCTGGGCCTTGGCGTCGCCCGCAAATGACATCATCATGAGCGGCACCCACAAATGACATCATTGAGAGTGACATCCGCAAATGAAATCATTGCGAGCGAGCTCCGGTGTCCAGCCATCGCATAGTGTCCGCCCCATACTGCACAGGTGCAGCGCTTGCGCAGTACGGAGGAAAAGGAGACTCCAAAAGTCTCACAGCGCCTGAGTCCAGGTGCAAGCCCCACCATCCATGTGAACATACAGTACCACATAGTAAGAGGGCCCCTCGGGGGCTCGCTTCGCTCGCCACAATTCGGGCATAGCCTCGCTTCCATTGGCTTTTTTTTATTCTAACTCTGTGTCCACTTGGATGGTGGGGCTTGAACCTGGACTCACTGGGCAGGCGCCGTTCATCTTCAGAGATTTTCAGAATATCCTTATCCTCCGTACTACGCAAGTGCAGTACTAGTCAGACACTATCTGATGAGGGACACTATTGGACACATCACTGGACCCGATCACGTGACGGTGATCTATCCACTGATGCATATGGGGCATACAGGCGCACAGGGAATCCCCGAGCACCAGAATCCAGTTAGGCCAGCATCACCACCTCACAAGGGGGCAGACCACATGGCCTGGGTGCTCCAGATGGGAGAGCACATAACAGAACACAGGGGGAAGGCACAAGATTGTACTATGGAAAAAACATGAGGCTGCGAATGTTGCAGACCGGCCATCAAGAATACAGAGCAAACAAAACTTAAAAAAAAAAATATACATGGCATGTTGTGAAAAAACACAAAAATCCCAGCAGTTGATGCCTGGAAAACAAAGTTCGAGCAAAGAAAAAAAAAAAGAGAAAAAAGGGGGGAAGAAGGGGGAAGAGGGTCAGTGGGATAGAAAAGGAAGAAGAAAAAATATAAGTAATGATTTATCACACATGAGGTCAGTATATTAACCCTATAAAAGCAGTGTTTTTATGCATACATATATATATATATATATATATATATATATATATATATATATATATATATATATATTGTGGTAGTACGGAATCTCCAATCCTGGGACCGGGTTTTGGGAACAGCCAGCAGTCTGGCTGGATGATTGCACAGGTGGGTCTTGGGCTTAAAACAGAGCCAACACCATGGTTCTGGGCTCCACCCTCCCGAGGAGTCCAGGCGTGTAAGGGAGAAGAAGTGTGCAGGTCTGCACAGGTCGGTCTGTCAGAGCAGACAGAGGGTCCAAGCTTGTGGGCTGAAAAAAAAGAAGCTAGTAAAGAGTGCTGAGGTACTGGGTGTACAGGAACTCTGTTAAAGAGCCAAGAGGGCTGCAGCAGAAGTCTGAGCAGCAGTGCTGCTAAAGAGAGCCAGGTGGCTTGGTATTTTTGGTTCTACACACATTATTGCTGTGGAAAGCTGAAACCCCTGTGTGGGCAACTATTTTGTTATCGGACTTTTCTTTCTTTAATAAAAGTGGGCCTACAAGCCCTTAAAACGGCAATTCTGGCGTGGACTCAGCTCACTGGTAAGCTCTACCTTTAAGCTAAAATAACCCCCAAATATTACTATATATATATATATATATATATATATATATATATATATATATATATATATATATATATACATATATTGTCATACGCATGATAGTTATATACTAAGCATCACCCAGGGGCGTAACCAAAAATTACAGGGCCCCATAGCAAAATGCTGTATGGGGCCCCCCCTCACCCTCACCCAGGGGCGGATCCAGAGTCTAGTCTCGGGAGGGGCACTGCCAGAAAATAAATTTTTAACATGGTTGTTATGGTGTCAGGATGATTGAACCACATTATTTCAATTATTACATTGTTTTAGAAAATGAAATAGTTCAACTCACTATAATGCAGAATCAGTGGGAGCCCCGAGTGTGTCACACGTTGCAGATTGTCCATTTGCCACGTCACCTGCCACAAGTTGCGGATTGTCATTTGTCACGTCACCTGTCACACATTGCGGATTGTCCACTTGCCAAGTCACCTGCCACAAGTTGCGGATTGTCACTTGCCACGTCACCTGCAACACGTTGCGGATTGTCACTTGCCACATCACCTGCCACAAGTTGTGGATTGTCACTTGCCACAAGTTGCAAATTGTCCACTTGCCATGTCACCTGCCACCCATTGCAAATTGTCCACTTGCCACGTCACCTGCCACCCATTGTGGATTGTCATCTTGCCACATCACCTGCCACAAGTTGCGGATTGTCACTTGCCACAAGTTGCAAATTATCCACTTGCCACGTCACCTGCCACACATTGTGGATTGTCCACTTGCCACATCACCTGCCACAAGTTGCAGATTGTCACTTGCCACAGGTTGCAAATTGTCCACTTGCCACGTCACCTGCCACTCGTTGCGGATTGTCCACTTGCCACGTCACCTGCCACACATTGTGGATTGTCCACTTGCCACATCACCTGCCACACATTGTGGATTGTCCACTTGCCACGTCACCTGCCACAAGTTGCAGATTGTCACTTGCCACACGTTGCAAATTGTCCACTTGCCACGTCCCCTGCCACCCGTTGCGGATTGTCCACTTGCCACGTGACCTGCCCCAATTTGCGGATTGTCGACTTGCCACATCACCTGCCACCACATTGCGGATTGTCCACTTGCCACGTCACCTGCCACACATTGCGGATTGTCCACTTGCCACGTCACCTGCCACAAGTTGCAAACTGTCCACTTGCCACGTCACCTGCCACACATTGCAGATTGTCCACTTGCCACATCACCTGCCACAAGTTGCAGATTGTCACTTTCTTGCTAAGGTGGGGAATGGGAATTGTCAGTTTCCCAGTCTGAGTCAGGCATCAGAGAGATGATGTAATCTCTCTGCTGCCTGCACAGTGAGTAAGGGCGGAACTGCCAGGAAAGAGGGCAGGCGCCGGATGATGAGAGATGATGTAATCTCTCTGGTCCACCACCCGATTGGCCACCCAACTAGCCTCCCAGCTGGCAGCTACCCCCCCCGTCGCCAAGCCACCCAGCTGCGTCTGCTCGTACAGTCAGTGTGACTGTACCCCCCACCATTCTTCTGGTACCACCACCACCAAAGGCCCAATTTTTCTGCCCCTGTTTAACAGTGACATGAAGTTACAATTTTTGATATAGTATTTCACAGCAGGGCTCATTCCTGCACCCACCAAGAGTAACTTAACTGAAGGATTACAGTGTTCTAGTATCACCCACATCTAAGGCCCAATTTTTTTTTTACTTTAAATTTGGGTGCGGGTTCCCCTTTATATCTATATCTTTATATCTATGGCAATGGACTGGGGGGAGGGCCCATGCCGTTTTTTCAATGATTTTCATCTATATTGCCTGACAATACATTACAGCTGCGTAGTTTTAAATTACATTTTTTTCCTTTAGAAATGTCATGTTGCTGTTTGTATTATTCTAAACACAGGAAAAATGCTCTACTTTACAGGCAAATTAAGGACACTTCCAGGCACGATATTTAAAGGAATTTTTAATTTTTATTGTTTCATTTTAAGCATTATTAAAATCACTGCTCCCGAAAAAACGGCTGTTTATAAAACTTTTTTTTGCATTGATACATGTCCCCTGGGGCAGGACCTGGGTCCCAAAACACTTTTTTATGGCAATAACTTGCAAATAAGCCTTTAAAATTTGCATTTTTCACATTTGTATCCCATAGATTTTAACAGTGTTCGCATGTTCAAACTAATTTTTTGCCTGTTCGCATGTGCATGTCCTGGTGCGAACCGAACGGGGAGGGGGGTGTTCGGCTCATCCCTAATCCAGTGTTAGAATGTGCCAGTATTTGTTGATAATTTGTTTAAAATTTTCCTGCTGATTAGAGAAATTGTTAATGATTTCTTAGATTCGATTCAGGTTTCTGAGTTTTGATTTTATACAGCAGTTCTTCCCTAGTTTTGATAGTGCTTTTTTTGAAAGCTCGCTTAGGGCACTTATGTTAGTACCCACAAGCTAAAAGTCTCAACCTAAGTTTGTCTGCTTCTTCTTTCAATGCATAATCTTTTGAGCAATTTTGGCTAATACAAAGGTACTGGCCAAAAGGAATAGATTTGGCCAGATTGCTAGGGTGGAAGCTGGTGGCATGTAGAATGCCGTTACCGGCAGTGAGTTTACGGTAGAGGTTACTTGACAGATGGCCCCCCTTGTCTTTATGAATATGTACATCTAGAAACTCAATTTTATCTGGATCACAGAACATGGTGAAATTGAGGTTAAAGGTGTTGGTGTACAAAAACTGCCACTCCATGAAAATATTGTCGAAGTAAGGAAACCAAAGGACCACATGGTAAAAAAATGGGGCTAAATAATCCAAAGTATTTATTATCAGTTCCCACTCCCCCAGGTACAGATTGGTGTAGGATGGGGCACAACAAGTCCCCATTGCTACACCCTGTACCTGGAAGAAGTTGGAACCTTTGAAAGCAAAATAATCGTGACGTAATACAAAGTGCATCGATAATAATATCATTAAATTTACGTTCAAAACTGCTTTTTTTCTGATAGAACTTGTTGAATGCAAGCCAAACCCTTATCATTCGGAATTTAGCTATATAAGGCTTCAACATTGATGGCTGCAAGGATCACATTCTTGGAACCTGCAGACCATCAACGTTTCGGAGAAGATGAATAGCTTGGGATACTCAGAACATGAAGCATAAATAGCCATCGATAGGTTTACTCAGGTTCTCATTTAAAGAATCATTACCTGATATTATAGGCCAGTCCAATGGATGCAGTGTACTTTTGTGCAGCTTAGGCAGTGAATAAAAGGTGGGTGTGAGTGGAAAGGAAGTGTGGATGAATTCCCATTTATCGTTCTCAATGATGTCATTTGCGGGCAACACCAAGGCCCACATGTCTAGGATATACTTTGTTGACATTTGGGGCCTGCTGACACCCAATGTCTTTTGCATTTATGGGATATCTTCCCCTTCGTAATATACATTTTTACTATCACTGATTTTTAGGTCTGGTTGTTGACCATTAAGCCATTTCCTATAGACCTGCTAAATAGCTTTTTAGCATGGCACTCTCTCTTGACCATGTCTGCGGTACAGCCCTGTTTCAATCCTAGTGGCCATTGTGAGTTGGATTGGGTTTCTGGAAAAGCAACTCTATAAAACAAATCCCTGCATTGAATGACAGGTTTCATAAACCTCAAAGCTATAGGTATGCTTATCATTGCATATTTGTATAACTTCACAGAGCATTCACTGGTGTGTATTATTCTACGCCCTGTATATTATAATCCATTAATACTTAATTATACTTCTTCTATGTATCTAGATTGTCTGTGTCTTGTGCCATGGCACCGCTCTGGCCCCCTTTTGGGTAGGCTCATTCAGATACAGGGGTCTATTGGACACGGTCCATCCTCATGCTGCTCTGGCCTCACGATGCTGTATTAGTGTTTCAGTTTCCTTTCACTTGTTTAGTTATAATCTCTCCTGATTGAAATACATAACACGTGAGGTCAGTATCTATACTTATGTCCACGTCTTTTCTGTTGTCTGCAAATGTCTTGAAATATGATCAGCTTATGAACTATGTGATATAAATTATGGTTATAATGATGTGCATATTGATATTGTAGATTGTATGTATACATCTGGAAATCCTAAACCCATTTTCCCTGAAGAAGACTTCTACCTCACTCGTTGAAACTCGTTGGATTTTCTCTGTCTCCTTGACAGTCGATTTGGGCTTTTCCAGCTATCTGTCCTCTGTTTAATTCATCATGTGTTCAATTTTATAAGATTTTTGTATTATTCAATATTTTATGACAACAATAAATGTGTTATTTTATTTATATTCATACTGATCATGGTCCATTAAAGTCCCACCTTTTGAGGAACCTGGCTTTTATATTCCTCTTCCTTCTCCCTGCACAACTCTTAACTCCCAGAGTACTAGCACATTTAAAATTAGGCCTTTTTAAAAAATGAAAAGTCTTTAGCGCTAGCTGTCCTACTGGTGGACTACTGCTCCCAGTCAGCCCTCTTTAGGCCCTGACAGCCCTCCTGGCTGTAGCTGCCCGACTCCACTGCCCATGACATTGCAGTCCTCACTACTGCCTCTGCACCCATCCCATTCCAGTACTATGCCTCTGTGTTTTGATTGTACTCTAGTACCATGCAGTGGCAAACAAGAGTTTTGGCACAACATAGGACAAAAAAGAATGCATAACAAATATTATTTTAGGTCAGATCTGGGTAACTAAAATAAATGGTTTCTAAAATTATTCTGGGAAAGGGTTAAACACAAAAAAGTGATATTATTCTATTAAAGTGGAATTCCACCCAAAAATGGAACTTCCACTTTAAGGGAAGGTGATTCCCTGACAATGCCACATTTGGCATGTTATTTTTTTTGGGGGGGGGGGGGGGGGCGGAAACCCTCTTTTTAGACAGTCCCAGCTCCCACTTCCTCCTGCGCACCCGCAACACTGGAAGAAAGATCACCTCTCCCCCCTCCCTCTCGGCAATCATCTGGGACACATCACAGGTCCCAGATGATTGCCCGACCAGTCACAACGTGGCTCACGCATGCGCAGTGCGTGTCCGTCTGTGAAGCCACAGCCGGGTGCCCACAATGACAATGCTGGCTCCGCAGAGAGAAGGGGGAAACAAGCAGGGCTTTGTTCCTCTGCAACGCTGGACCCTGGGACAGGTAAGTGTCCAATTACTAAAAGTCAGCAGCTGCAGTATTTGTAGCTGCTCAATTTTTTTTTTTGTTTTTTTAATTTTATTGGAACTCCGCTTTAACATAATTCTCAATTCCATTGCTAATTAATTTATAGGGAGCCTCAAGTGTCATTTTGGCCAAGGTAATGAAAAAGGTGTTATTGAATTAAAATGAACCAATTGAGCTTTTTAATTTCATTATAAAAATTCCTTCAGGTTTTCCTTTGCTGGCAATTTTTAATTAGAAATAATAATATATATAAAAAAAAGTTAAATTGCAATAGACCTGAGAAAAATATATGGCTGAAATTTTAATTCCATGGAATGGAAATTTTGTTAATTAATGAGTGGTTCTCATGCATGAAAGCAAGACATCACCAAGAGGATTCATTATGATGAAGTTAGAATGATGAACTTTTACAAAATTGTGTAACTGGGATAATAGAATGGCAATACTATAGATTTTTATACTGAAGTCAGAATAGTAAAACAACAAGGTTACAGCAAAATTCTGCACTTATATTTGAAAGGAAAAGTTATTTTAATGTTATTGTGCATTTAGGCCTCTCTTTGTAAAATCGCTCTGAAAATCTAAACAGTCCAAGTATAAAACAAAACTGTAAGGCCCCTTGCACACTGGGGCGGTGCGGGTGTCGGCGGTAAAGCAGCGCTATTTTTAGCACCGCTTTACCATTGTTTTAGCAGTGGTATGCGCCCATTACTGGGCCGGTTTAAACCCCCTGCAGCGGTGCTTTGCCGGCGGTATAGCCGTGCTGCCCCATTGATTTCAATGGGTAGGAGCAGTTTAGGAGCGGTGAATACACCGCTCCTTCACTGCTCCAAAGATGAGGCTAGCACTTTTTTCACCGTCCTGCCAGCGCACCGCTCCAGTGTGAAAGCCCTCTGGCTTTCACACTGGAGTGAAAGGGGCCGTTTTTTTTCAGGCGCTACACAGGCGCTTTTTTTAGCGCTGTAGCGCCTGAAAACCGCCTCGGTGTGAAAGGGTCCTAATGCTCAAGCATTCTAAACTAGCTCATGAATTAAAATGACATTTTGATTGGTTATTATTACTAATCAGTAATATACAAATCTGTCTGGGTTAAATTTGCCAAGGGTTAGTTTCACCAAAATTCTGTGAACCTGCCTACATGTAGTCCTTTCACACTATCAAAGTATGTTGCTGTTATTTTTATATTTTGCCACAGTGCACAACACACACCACTATTAAATCCTTGAATTTTATTTTATTTAGCAAGGCATTATTATCTCAATGATTTGCCTGCAATTTTAAACATTCAGTGTAAAAACAATCTGCCTATATTAGTATTTATTTAATTTCATGATTATTAATGAAAATTATTTTGATGTATCTAGGTACACCATTGGAGTAGGTAATGCTGAGACTTGACTTGAATAACTTCACCAAACCACATATGCATTTTTATATTTAAATGTATATTTATTGAAGAAAAATTTTTGCATAACAGAAAAAATATACTTCCGATACAGACAATCAAAATTGACATTGCAATCATAACAGCAAAAACCGCCGCAGGCGGAATATAAAATGTTGATATTTTGATACATCACGTTGGGGGGGAAGGAAAAAGTATACACCACAGGTTCGCAAACAAAAGACACATAGTTAAACCCAGAGCTGTAAGTTGTAAAAGGGAAGTATAATTAGAATCCCGAGATCAAGCCTTAGTAAAACATTCCTGAGAATTCGTATCTACATATCAGGGTGTTGTCTCAGGGTTAAATATGGAGTTGTCCCACCCGTCCCATATCTTAGAGAACTTGGATAGGGAGTCCTGTACCAGTGCAGTCATGTGTTCCATCCTGCGCATATGTGCAATAGCGGAGACTAGCTGTGAGTGAGTCGGGGGGGGGTGGGAGACAGCCAGAGGGCAGGGATCACTCTCTTGGCAGCTAAGAGGATATAAGCTGTCAGCTTCTTGGCGTGTTTAGATAGCGTCGTAATAGGCAGGCCTAGTAAATAATGCCTAGGGTCTAAAGGGATATCTATCCCCAACACAGAGTGGAGTAGGGATTGGACCGTAGACCAAAAAGATACAATCAAGGGGCAGCTCCAGAATATATGGTAATGGGAGCCTTAATTTCGTAGACACCTCCAACACAGTTTAGATACGGTGGGATCATATTTGTGTAACACTTCTGGGGTCTTGTACCAAAACATCAGTATCTTATAAGCTGTCTCTCTCTGCTCCACACACCTAGAGACTTTAGAAGTGGACGTCCAGATGTCCTGCCATTGAGAAAGAAAGGGAATTGGTAGAATTTTGGCCCATCTCCTCATATAGAGGTGGGATTCCGTGGTGGGAGAGATTGAATTGTGGAGGATGCCGTATATAGAGGATATAAGGCCTTTCTGACAAGGACCCTGGGAGCATAAAGTTTCAAAGGCGCTAGGGTTGACTAAGGTCAGGTCAGGAGATCTGGAGTGAAAATAGTGTTTAAATTGGAGGTATGAAAAAAGTAGCTGATTCGGGATGTCATATTTATTCTGAAGCTCTGGGAAGGATAGGAGTTTGCGAGATATCGGATGCACCAGGTGGCGGAGTTGGAAGATGCCCGAACTAAACCATGGGAACATATTCTTCACAGAGAGACTGTCTGGCAAATCTGGATTGAAGATGGCATTCAACAGGGGTGAGCATGGAGAAGAGAGAGAGAACTTCCTATGACATTTTTTCCATATGGATAGAGTAAAGAGCATCGGCCCAAGGTTTATGCGCCTAAGCTGAGCTATAGAGGAGGGTAGATCTGACCACAGCATGGAGCAAGGATGAACAGGGCTGATGACACTCATTTCCAGCTCCGACCACCTACTGGTAGCGAAATACGACGAGCAGGAGATAGCTGTCAAAAGATGAGTTGCATAGTAATACTTCACTATATCGGGGGCTCCTAACCCTCCATGGGAACGTGGAGCAAAAACCACTGTTTGGGCGATTCTGTGCAATTTATTCCCCCATATAAATTTAGTGAAGGCCCGTTGAATATTCCTAAGCTGTGGCATGGGAATAGCGATTGGTAAAGTTTCAAAGAGATATAAAAACGTAGGGAGTATGGCCATTTTTAATACATTAATCCTGCCCGTGAGAGATAAAGGGCAGGTTGTCAAACCCCGAAGCAGGCTATGTGTTTCCGCGATTAGAGAGATAAAGCTGGCTTCGTAGAGAGAGCTGTATGTGGCGGTTAAGTTGATGCCAAGGTACTTGAGGGAAACAGGGCACCAATGATAGGGGAATTTGTGTTTCAAAGAAGCAAGAAGTGAGGGTGGAATATGGATGGGAAGCGCTTCAGTTTTAGTTGTATTAACCTTATATCCCGAGAGTCTGCTGAATGTATCTAAAAGGGTGTGAAGTTTGGGAAGGGAGATGTGAGGTTTCGTCAGGGTGAGGAGTATGTTGTCTGCAAAAAGAGACAACTTGTATTCCTTCAGTCTGAGGGAGATTCTGCTTATGTCCGGGTTCTCCCTTATAGCTGCAGCTAGAGGTTCAAGGCATAATATAAACAGCAAGGGGGAGAGAGGGCATCCCTGTCTAGTGCCATTACTGTGTGTAAAGAGCGGGGATCTATAAGATGCCAATTGGACCTGGGACGTAGGAAGTGAGTACAAAGCTTGCAGGGCTGACAGAAAAGAACCAGAAAAACCAAAACGCTGAAGCGTGGCAAACATGTAAGGCCATCCCAGCCTGTCAAAAGCTTTTTGTGCATCTAAACTTAAGATAATGGCAGGGCAGGACGTCCTATCGAGCAGGTCTATGAGGTCAATGGTACGTCTGGTATTGTCACCAGCCCGTCTACCCAGGACAAACCCCACCTGATCGTTGTGGACCAAGACGGGAATCATTGAGGAAAGTCTATTAGCTAGAATTTTAGTGAAGATTTTATAATCGGAGTTAAGTAAGGCTATGGGTCTGTAGTTGTCCGGTAAAGTAGGTGATTTACCCGGTTTCGGGATAGCTGTAATATGTGCATGGAGGAACTGGGAATGGGGTACGATACCCTTCTGTAGGGAGGTAAAAAGATTTAGCAAGTGGGGGCTTAGTGTCGAAAGGAAAGTTTTATAATAAATATAGGGTAGTCCATCGGGTCCTGGGGATTTATGGGATAGGAGTACTTTTACAACCGCTGCCAATTCTTCTGGCGTAACAGTAGCATTAAGGGAATCTACTTGGGATGAGGACAACACTGGTAATTTCAAGGAAGTACAGAAATCATCAAAGCTATCCTGAGAGAACACGTGCTTGGGATCAGAAGCTAGGCAGTTATATAATTTTTTGTAGAAAGCACCAAAGACTTTAGTCATTGTTAAGGGGCAGTAGGTTGGAGTGCCATCCGACTGAATAAGGAGATCAGGATAGGAGTGAAAGGGGCGGGGTTTGAGCTTATTTACTAACATCCTATGAGGCTTGTTGGCAAACTCATAAAATTTCTGTTTCGCCCAAAGTAGGGCTTTAGAGCATTTATGCATATCTAAAGATTTTAACCTTTCACGTAGGGAGGTCACTGTGCGAAGACGAGGCACCGAAGGGGAGGACAAGAGCAGAGCTTCAGCTTTTTGCAATTGCGAGAGAATGTCCAGTCTCTGCGCAGCCGAGTCCCGCTTAAGGCGGGAGCCGGCTGAAATACACAATCCTCTAAAAAAGGCCTTGTGGGCCTCCCAAAGGGTGGACACGTCCCGCACAGACCCTTCGTTAAGTTGAAAGAATTCGGCTAAGCTTTGGGACAGATGAGTTTCAGTAACCGGATCGCGTAGGAGAAAATCATTGAGTCTCCAGTGGCAGGTTCTGGGTGTAGATGTCAGGGAAGTAGGCGCAATCTCACGAGGGTACGTTCGTGTTAACGCGCGTCAGTGCCTACGGAAGCGCAAGGTAGTTCCAAGACGAACGGCCGACGCTACGTCTGACCAGGCGGGCGTACGCGGTGATGATACGAACACACAACGTACTCGACGTAGCCGTATGATCGCCTCGACGCGCTCACGTGACCTGGGCACCTCGCCTATTTAAACGTTCGCCTGACAGTGCTGCATCGCTGGATTATCGTCAGCTCCCCTGTGTACCTGTGTCCGTGATTTCTGCAATCTGATCTCCTGTGTACCGACCCGGCTTGCTCGACCTGCTCCTGTTGTTCTCCTGGCTCTTACTCCTGGCTTGTACCCGGCGTTCCTTGTCTGCTCCCTGCACCCGATCCCGGCTTGGCCTGACTCCTCTTCTGGACTTCTGCTGCTCCGCTCTTGGACTTCCTAGCACGGTTGCCCCCAGAGACTTGTTTACCCGGCTCTTGTCATCTGCTGCTGCTACCTGGCAACCTGTGCTACTGTGGGCACTGCATCCCTGTGTCATCTTCAGGGTTGTGCTGCACTCGGCCGCAAGGGGAGCCCTCTCAGCAGCTCGGCCTCACTCCTGATCGTGACAGTAGAGGAGGAGAGAGTGAGGTTGAGCTGGACCGAAGCATGGTCCGACCACGTCATGGGGTTCAACTCCGAGGCCACTGCAGACGTTAGTAAAGGTGCCGTAACAAAGATATAGTCTAATCTGGAGTACATCTTGTGTGGGGGAGAGTAGAAGGAAAATTGCCTGTGTGTAGGGTGCTTAATCCTACAAATGTCTAAAAAATTATGGGACCTAATGAGTTTGCGAAATGCAGTAGATTGACGTTCCATTTTAGAGGAGGGGTTATCTGAGAACAGGGTTTGTCTGTCCCTCCTAGTGGACATGGTCATATTGAAGTCCCCGCCGATGATCATGAATGGCTGGGCATATGTGCCCAGATTTCCCAAGATCTCAGTGAGGAATTGAATCTGACCCGAGTTGGGAGCGTAAATGTTAATTACAGTAAGAGAGCGGGATAGGTAGTCGCAGTCCAAGAGAATGTATCTACCCTGTGGGTCAATAAATGAAGACTTAACCCGTAACGGACAGGTTTTTTTAATCAGTATCGCAACCCCTGCTTTACCAGAGGGGTCGGAGGTCATAAAAGAGACCGGAAAATGCTTGGCGGCAAATTTAAGAGAGCCCCCTGGACCGAAGTGAGTCTCCTGGACTAGGACCACGTCTGCGTTTGAGGACTTGAACTCCTTCAGAGCTAACCAGCGCTTATGAATTGAGTTCAGGCCCTTAACGTTGTAAGTAAGTACCCTCAAAGCCATTGTGTACAAAATAGTTTAAGCTTAAGGTATCCATAAAAAACAGACAGTAAACAGATATAACCATACAAACCAAGAAAATACTCGGTTCCGTGGTGTATCCTATAGACATGTGCATTCGTTTTCGTTCGAATGCATTTTCGTCCAAATTTCAGCTATTTTAGTTTTCGTTTTGACAAACGATAACGAAAGCACAAAATCCGAAAAACAAAAGATCCGACATAAATAAATGCTTTATTTTCGTTTTCATTGTTACAACAGTTCGATATAGAATAGGAGATTCGACATGACTCTGACAACAATCTGTGTCTATAGAACCTGTGGTCGAATGTGCCTAACCTTACCTCTATTAGTCCAAGATTATATAGAGAAAATATTCGACAGAGAAAAAAGATTTGACAGAGAGAAAAGATTCTGCAAGTTACTGTCCTAAAAAGTGTTTGGGGACCCGGGTCCTGCCCCAGGGGACATGTATCAATGCAAAAAAAAGTTTTAAAAACGGCCGTTTTTTTGGGAGCAGCGATTTTAATAATGATTAAAGTGAAACAATAAAAGTGTAATATTCCTTTAAATTTCGTAGGGGGGGGGGGGGGTTGTCTATAGTATGCCTGTGAAGGGGCTCATGTTTCTGGTGCTTAGAACTGTCCCTGCACAAAGTGTCATTTATGCAGGAAAAAAAGTCCTTTAAAATCACTCGCAGCTATTATGAATTGTCGGCTCCGTAATACAGAGAACACTCATTGAAAGTCATTGATAAAAAAATAAATAAATAAATAAATAAAAAAAGCGTGGGGGTCCCCCAAATTCAATTACCAGGCCCTTCAGGTCTGGTATGGATATTAAGGGGAACCCCGCGTCAAATTTAAAAAAAAATTGACGTGGGGTTCCCCCTAAAAATCCATACCAGACCCTTTATCCGAGCATGCAACCTGGCAGGCCGCAGGAAAAGAGAGGGGGACGAGAGAGCGGCCCCCCCTCCCTCCTGAACCGTACCAGGCCACATGCCCTCAACATTGGGAGGATGCTTTGGGGGTCTGTGACCCCTCAAAGCACCTTGTCCCCATGTTGATGAGGACAAGGGCCTCATCCCCACAACCCTGGCTGATGGTTGTGGAGGTCTGCGGGCGGGGGGCTTATCAGAATCTGGAAGCCCCCTTTAACAAGGGGACCCCCAGATCCCGGCCCCCCCTGTTTGAAATGGTAAGGGGATACAAAAGTACCCCTACCATTTCACAAAGAAAGTGTAAAAAATGGTTAAATAAAACAAACACACTTTTGAAAAATTCCTTTATTAAAAAAAATAAAATAAAAAAAAAAGATTCCAGCGGCGGAAATCCACTCTTGCTATCCAGCGATGGACGGTCATCTCTCCAGCGATGGCTCATCTCATCCAGCACAGCGAATCCTCCATCCTTCTGTCTCCGTGGAGGAGACACTGCAGGCATTCCGGCGGCTGACGTTTCTTATATACGGAGGGCGGGGCCACCCATCACCTGACCCCGCCCCCCTTTGACGCAAGGGGAAACCCGGGGTTCCCTGTGACATATACATACACCCCTCTGATGTAACACAGGCAGGTTTCCGTTACATCAGAGGGGGGCGGGGTCACCCATACGTCACAGGGAACAAAAAGAGGCACATCAGGGGTTCCAGCTCATCTGGAGAGACCCTGCCACCTTCCAGCAATAGTTACAGGTAGTAAGAACGGTATACTGTAGTCCCAACAACCAAAAATAGGGATAGAAGAAAAGGTACAACCCATAAATAAGGGTGCAAACACCCCCTGTCATGGGGAAAACATGGTGAGATAAGGGCCGAGGCCGAAGCCAACCAAACACTGCATATGAAAGTTCTCTTCAAGGAGGGAGCCTGGGATGCGGGTTACGCTGGGGAGTAGAGAAGGACTTCTGCGATTTCTGGCGAGCAGGGGTCCAAATCCGTGCCGGGATGGATGAGGGTCTGGGTGTCGTCGGGAGCGGGGTGGGATCTTCGTCTGGCAACGGTGGTAGACCCAGGTTGCGGATGAAAGCTTCACTTTCCTGGAGGTCCCTCATGGAGTATTGAGTTCCGTCTTTAGTAGCCGATAGGCGAAAGGGGAAACCCCAGCGATACAGGAACTGGTGATTCTGCAGATGTGTAGTCACAGGGCGGAAGCTGCGACGTTTAGCGAGGGTGATAGGGGATAAGTCACTGAAAATTTGTATCTTGGCCCCCTTAAATTCCAAACGAGATTTGTTACGGGTGGCCATGGTCAAAGCTTCTTTGCTGTCGTAGTAGTGAAAGCGTACAATAATGTCTCTAGGGTTGGCTCCAGCAGGGGCTTTTGGGGCTAAGGATCTGTGTGCTCTATCCAATCTTCAGTCTATATCCGGGATTCTAGGGGCGACAACATTGAAGAGGCTGAGTAGGTACGGTTTGATCTCTCCCTCACTGACGGCCTCAGGAACTCCTCTGATGCGTAGGTTTTGGCGGTGTTCCCTGTTCTCCAGGTCTTCCTGTTGGGACTGGAGCTGAGAGACAGATTGCTTCAAACCGGCATTGTCTTCTTCTAAGACGTGCACATACTGTATCAATTCATCAAATTTAGTTTCCAGGACGTCAGTCCGTTCCCCAATCTGAGCAAGCTCCCCCCCGCACCTCATGAGCAAGTTTATCCATTTCCTTAGAGTCATTGCTCGTCAAGTCTTGCAGGAGAACTCGCAGCTTGTCATCGAGTACTTCAACTGTTACAGGGGCGGACATTGTGTCCGAGTGGCCGCTTGGCAAAGATCTTGAGCTGTCTTGTACTGACAATTGGGAGGCCACTTGTGCATATGTGGAAGAACCTGGAGATGGGGAAGGGGAGGCTGGCCTGCTCAGAAAGTGGTCTAGAGTCTGTAAGGGCCGCAGATCCGGAGAAAAAGACTGAGGAAGGTGTTTCGGCCCGTATTTCACCATGAGGCGCTGGGACTAGGCATATATTCAGTTACATGAGGTGCTTCCCATGTGGAAGTAGCGACTGTTAGCAGCACGGGAGCATTGGAAGGCGGCTAAGGCCCTTGTAGAATGATCACATGTCCGTCAAGCAGGGGGACCCGGGGTGTGACCCCGAAATAGGATGTTGCAGGGTAGAGATCACAAGCCAACAGGGGGGAGCGGGTGAACAGACAGTAGCAGCCCCAAGCAATCGGGGGGGGGGGGGACTCCAAGAGACACAGCACCACTAGCTGGCAGAGAGAGTCAAGGCAAAGGCCAGGGCAGAGAGTGGGCAAATGAAGGCCTCAGGGAGCAGGAGAAGGGGTTGGGTGATCCAAGATGGCCGCCGGCCAGGCCAAGGGCAGTCTCAGGGTGCGTAGAGGCGTATGGTGTGGGCAGGCAGCCACTCAGGGGTAGTCAGGCTCCGCTGAGGCAAGGGTTGATGCCCTTGCTTGAGGGGGTAACAAGCTAGAAGCTGGAGGGGGTGAACAGATAAACTGCAGCAGGCCCTGGGTGTAGCACGATGGCCGCCGGAGCTCACCTCTTAGGCTGAAATGCTGGCATCTCTCCAGGCATCCGACAGACGGCCACAGGATCTCTGCCACAGGCGGGGGTGTCCTGTAGGTCCAGCAGCGAGCGATGTCCGCGACCCTGCTCGAGATGTGTCCCGAGATCCGCTGCCCGAAGGTCCCGAGGAGCGGGGTAGGCCGCAAGATGGCGGTGGCGCCCGGCCTGTCTCGCCGTCCACGGCCGCGGGCCGGTTCACAGCGTCAATACGGCCAAAAAACAGCCCTGACCGGAGCTCAGGAGTCCCACCGGTAGGATGGATGGTTCGGTGGGCTGGAAAGTCGTATGGCGGGTGAGGATGGATGTGGATGATGAGAGGCACTAACGGAGCTCCTCTCGGACGCCCACATATGCATTTTAATTATGAAATGTTTCACAATTGTTGTCTGCAGATACAGTGGTCAGTGAGAGCTTGCTTTAAGGGTACTTTCACACTGAGGCAGTGGAGGGTGGTAGCAGTATAGCGCTGCTAGGTTTAGCAGCACTTTACCTTTGTTTAAGCAGCGCTTTGCCACCACTAGTGGTGTGCTGTTACCCCCCCCCCCCCGAAGGGGTTAAAAAGGGATTAAGAGTGTCTACAAAGTGTCACTGCCAAAGCACTTTGCAAGCACTTCGGTAGCGCTGCCCATTCATTTCAATGGGCAGGCTGCCCCAAAGATACTGTTGCGGGATTTTTTTTAACGTCCCGAAAGCGCACTGCTCCAGTGTGAAAGCACTCAGGCTTTCACACTATAGTGACAGGAGAGGCACTTTACAGGCGCTTTGCAGGTGCTATTTTTAGCACTAAACCCCTGTAAAGCGCTTCTGTGTGAAAGTGGCCGAAAACACAGTTCCAGAAACATTAACTTTTACAGTTTTTACCTTTAATATTTGTTTATTACTTTATTATCTGTATGTAAATCTTGCCATACATTTTTAAAATTGCGAGGAAGCAGATGAAATTGTAAGCCACAAAAAAGAGAATAGGATTCCCACTTGAAATGCATTTATTACAATACAATTCTTGTGTTTTACTCTAGGAAAATAGACTTGTGGTTTATAACCACTAAAAATTGTATTCTTTTCATGCTTTTATAAAGTGTATTTTGTTAACCTGAAAGCAGTTATTATCAAGAAAACTGATAAAAAGTTTAAATTGCTTTCATCTGCGACCACAAGAAATCAATGCCTGAATGCTGAAGTGAACATCTGTTGACTTTGCTTTTTATGAAGGCGCAAGCTCAGTGGTTGTATTTTTGATTTAAAGTGGAATTCCAGGCTATTACTAAGCTTAAACTGGTTCTACTACCCTTCTAAATCCTACACTAACTACCTTGTTGAAAGAAGATGCTTATACTTACCTATTCTCAGGGCATGGCCATGTGATCAAATTCAGCAGCAGGGGAGAGGAGGGAAAGCCGACAACGGCTGATAGCAAGCCTTTGGGTGACATTATTGCAAAGGCATTGAATCCGTTGTCACCGCAATCTTCTCTCCCCTGACTAACTGCTGGGGAAATCATGTGACTATCATGGAGCACTCAGAGTAGATAAGTATAAGCATCTTCCATTTACAGGGAAGTTATTAAAAGAGTTAGAAGGGGGTGGGAACAGATTTAAGTTTAGTTAGTAATAGTCTGGAATTCCACTTTAAGCTTGGGTTTTCTAGCATGTTACTGACATGAAACAAGTGTAACAAATCTGCTGCTCTCTACTGGCTGTATTTGTAAAAATGTGTTGCTCTTTACTTATCAGAGAGATATTTATGCACATCACTTCCCGTCTCTGTGTGACTGGGTTAGAATCCCCAGATGAAAGAACGGGAGAGGAAGAGAAAGGAGCTGAGACCATATGCCCCCATAGATGAGCTGTTGCTAGCCCAGGCCAGAAGCAGGGGTTATTAGGCAAGTGTTCCTATGTTAACAGTTTACTATTGTTGCCCATAGCTTCTGGGTGCATAAGTAGTATATATCTAAGACTGGTGACAGAGGTACCTGTACATCTGCCCCCTTGTTGTTATATCACTTGCACTATAACAGATAGCTGAGTCTGTGATACAGTATGAATATATAATGGCCACCTGCTGTTTTTTAGTAGGTGAACTTGTTTATTGCAATAGAGTTTACAAGTATATACAGCTCCCAATATTTTAGCTAACCCTGTCCCTTCTGGTCTTGGATTCTATAGCTAGTTTTAGCTCCGGGCTCAGTAACCAGCATAGGATGAGCCCAGGTTAGGCCTCTGATGGTCCACAGGTAGTTAGAGGTCTGGTCAAATCATTACTAGGAACTAAAAAAAACAGAATAGATAAGCTGACCCTGAGTTCCATTGTCACACCATGGTTTCTGCTGAGAAGCTACTGTGCATTCCAGGACAGTTGGACAAAGGTTGGAGAATCATACTCATCAACACCAGGACCAATGACACATCATAATCATCCCCAGGGGTCCCTGCAATTGTATCATTCATCTGGAGCAGGGATGGGCTGAACAACCCCCTGTTCACTTCGCACCAGAACATCTTGAAAAAGGAGAAAGTTCTAGCGAAAATGTGAACTCTAATAAAGTATATGGGACAAGAACATGAAAAATCAAAAGTCCTAATTTTAAAGTTATACAAGTTATATTGTATATTGTATACAGTTATAAGTTATATTGTATACAGTTATACAAGTTATTGCCATAAAAAGTTTATGGGGACCTTGGTACTGCCCTAGGGGGCATGTAACCGTTTTTAAAGGAGCAGTGATTTTAATGATGCTTAAAGTGAAATGATAAAAATGAAAAATTCATTTAACCCTTTCACTGCCAAGTCCGTACTCCATATGGACCTATAGAAGTGCCCACAGGTGGCCAAGTCAGTAGGGCGTACGGACCTCCTTTCTTTCTCTCCTATAAGTATATGGTCACTTCAATGACTCTGCTGAACAATTCTAGAACTCTGATCAGCGGGTTGTAATCCGCTGATCAGAGTTATTAACTCCTAACGTGACCATCCCCACCAATGCTGCCGCTTCCTGACCCCTGCCTCTCCACACCCGCCGCACCCTTCCATCTAAAACTGCACCTCCACTCTCCTCTCCTATCCCCTTCACACCTCTTCTTCACCAGCAGTACTGATTACCACCCCCTCCACTCGATCTGACCCCCCCCTGAAAACCCGCTCGCCACAGCCACCATCATTATCCAGCATCCCTCCTCTTCCACTCCCGAAGGATTCTGGTGCTGCATGGGGCTTGGGGAGGGTCCAGATGTGTGTCTCCCGCCAGTCAGATCACCCCCCCAAATGCCCCCACACCCCTGATCCATGGTCACTCTGAGTGGCTTCTCTCCTTCCCTGCTGCCGGCAGCTTTTTCCTGCATAGAAGTGTAAATAAACAAATGCGCAAACCAGTGTAGTCTATGTTCAAAATCTTAGTTTAAAATCTTGTCAGTTTTATCACTTCCTCAGCTCTCACATCCTGTTAGGGAAAGCTTCTGGGAGATGACCTAACAGGAAGTGAGAGCTGGAGAAGTGATGAAATCTAAAAATCATTTTTAAAATACAAATAAACTGACAATATTTTAAACCTCCTATGAAAAAGACGAAAGGATCTCCAGAGCACAGTATACAGTATGTGTGGAGGTGAGCATACTATGTAGGAGTGTGGAGGTGATGATATATTAAGTATCCATTTGAATTCCCTGTATATATTGAGAAGCTGGAGTGTTTTAAAGAGTGACACTAAAAGTGTGACTAGACCTGTAGGAGTCTTTCTCTGAGGTGAGAGGCTAGGGCACACTATGATCACGGATGGTGGAAGTTCCTCACTTTGAAATCATTTTTGACTATTGCTTATGTGTGCACTTTGGATGGTGACATTACTATAGGAACATTTATTATTGCACTGAAGACTTTTGCATGGAGCACTTTAATATCATACTGGAATTGCTTACACAGAAGCTTTTTTTGCACAGAGCACCTTTTGCATTTCATTGGAATTGTGTACACAGACATTTAATTTGATTATTTGCAATATATTGTATACGCGTATTGTATACATGTATATATATTTATTTTCGTTTATGCACTTCAATGTATTTATTGTATTGAAGAAGCGCCACATTATTTGCTTTATATATTCTCCTTGCACAGAGCTGCACAGAGCTCCACCATCTGTCTGGCTGGGTATCGCTGCGGAGGGGAGAGGGGCAGCGAAGCCGGTGGGGATGAAGTTGGGGCTGGGGGGGATTGGTAAGCAAGTGTTTACTAAACTCCCCCCTGTAGAAGAGAGGGTGCATGCAGCGATCACTAATGATCCCTGTTATATGCCCACTGACAGCTGATATATTGCAACCGCGAATGTTACAATGTATCAGACTGTAATTTTCTGAATGAAAGGAATCTGTATACAGATTTCTCATTTATTCAAGTAAAGTGCTGCAGAGAAAAGGAATCTTTTCTATCTTCAGTCCCTTTCTCTGTCTCAAAAAAAAGAGATACGGGGGTCTGTTTAGACCTCTAATATCTCACCAAAGACCCCCCCCCCAAAAAAATAAAAAAAAAATTACAGTAAAAAAATAAAAAAAATAAAAAAAACAAACAAAAAAACCCACAAACATAGTAAGACCCCCCACGTCCGCCGCACTCACCCTTCCACAGATACCTTAGCTTCGCCTCCTGGCCAACCCAGTCCATCCTGATTGGCCAGTAGGAGAAGCTGGAGTAAGATAGCAAATATTCATTTTCTATTGTCACAAGTGGGTGGGTTTAGGGTGCAATGCTCTCTGCCCTGAGCCCAGTGCAAGCAGGATGCAAGCGGGTGTAAACGGAGACATGTCCATTTACTTCAGCCTCTCCATAGAGAACAATGAGTGGTCCCATTGGGCCCACCTGAAAAATGGAGAGGCAGACCCGATCGGTGTGCTTGTGTGTAAGCGGCCTAAGGCCTTGTTCACACAGGGCATAAACAGTGTACCTTTACAGGGATGCACAGGTGTTCCGTGCATCTCTGTGCAAGCAGTCCCATTGATGTCATTTGGGATGTGGCAACTGCCCAATTTTATATCCATGTAGGTCCACATGCATGTCCCTCAGCTCACACTGTCTGCGTTCGGGGTCATGTACCCACACCCACACAGATGTCAGATTGGGAACAGCAGCTTTGCCTGTGCAGCCGTTGCATCCCAATTGACAGACATGAGACTTCCTTTTATTATATTATATTTAATGATTTTTTTTCTACATTTACCATACCCGGGCTGTCTACTAGACTCTTGTTTGGACAGATTTAAGTGTGTTATTCCTAAGAATTACAGGCCTACAATATTAAACGCCAAATTTCCATGAAAAACATTGTACCACTTTGAGCATCAAAATTCTGACATAGTCATACTGCCAGGGAAGTTAACTGACAATTGTGTGGTCATGCAACATTGCACCCAAACAAAATTTATATCCTTTTTATCCCCACAAGTAGAGTTTTCTTTTGGTTGCATTTGATCATCTCTGCGTTTTTTATTTTTTTGCGCTATAAACAAATAAAAGTGAAAATGTTGATAAAAGCACAAAATTTTTTACTTTTTTGCTATAATAAATATCCAAAAAAAAACAAAACGAAAAAAAAAAAAAAAATTTCTTCATCAGTTTAGGCTGAAATGTATACTACATATTTTTGGTAAAAAAAAAAAAAAATCACAATAAGTGTATATTGAGTGATAGTTATAGCGTCTACAAAATAGTGGATAGATTGGATGGGGGATGTCATAATTTTTTTTTTTTCTACTAGCAATGGCGGTGATCTGCGATTTTTATCAGGACTGTGACATTGCGGTGGACAGATCGAACACTTTTGACACTTTTTTGGGACTATTGACATTTATACAGCGATCAGAGCTAAAAATAGCCACTGATTACTGTATAAATGTCACTGACTGGGAAGGGGTTAACACTAGGGGATGATCAAGTGGTTAAATGTGTTCCCTCACTGTGTGTTCTAACTGTGGAGGGATAGGAGTGACTAGAGAAGGACTAGACACAATCTGTCTCCTTTCCCCTGACAGAACTGGGATGTGTGTGTGTTTACACAGACACATCCCTGTTCTCATTCTGTCATGAGCAGTCGTGGATGCCCAGCGGACATCGCTTGCCAAGCACGTGCATCGGCTGCAGGGAAACGATGTGGGCGCATGCCTGCAATACCGTCTTAAAGAGCCGACGTTTACCTACTACAATTTGCGCAGCCATGCCAACCTTCCGCAGTATAAGTGCGGCAGCTGGTCCTCTAGCGGTTAAAGTGTAAGTTCACCTTTATAGAAAAATCTGTAAGGTGAACTAACACAGGACCCCCACCTCACCCCTCCAGTCCCGCTGACTTGCATTGCAGCGATTGCCCATTCTAAGCCCCACAGCTCTGGCAATTAGAAATCCTTTCAGCTTTCTCTCTTCTTCCCCGCTTAGAGGACAGGCTACACAGCTTCTGATTGGTCCGCGCCGCCCATGTGATGGCACCGACCAATTAGAATGCTCCTAAACATGCACCAGCTAAATCGTGCCTATAGCTATGATTAAAAAAAAAGTTATTTTTTGCCACCTGTTAGCTATTTTGCATGTGCATTTCATTTGACAACAACTCTATATGAAGAGTATACTGATATTACTAAAGTTTACTGTAAAACTAAAAAAGGTCATAATGTTTTGTGGAAGTAACACAGCATGCATGCTCAAACAAGCATATTTTGGCAACAGCAAGCACTTATACACAATTCTATATGCAGGTGCTTGCAAATGCTTTCTCACTGTGCCCATCTGCAGCTGTACCTTTGATAACAAAAACAGCGGGCATCTCCTGCTGTGTCATGCAGTCTGTTCGGCGGCCTGATACAATGCTGTGAAACTGTATCAGTGTTCCGTCTATCGTGGATGAGGAGGATACGGGGCTTTGTTACAATGGATGGCCGCTGAACAGACTGCATGACACAGTGGGAGACACCCGCTGCTTTAGTCATCAAAGGTACAGCTGCAGATGGGCACAGTGAGGCTGTAAATGGGCACAGTAAGGCTGGATATGGGCACAGTGAGGCTGCAGATGGGCATAGTGAGGCTGAAGATGGGCACAATGTGGCTGCAGTTGGGCACTGATGATACAGGTGGGAACAGTGAGGCTGCAGATGGGCAATGGGCAGTCACTATGTTTTCCCAGTTTTTTGTGGTAAAATTAGGTGCTTTGGCTTATATTCGGGTCAGCCTATACTCAAGTGTATATAGTATCTTTATAGCAATTTCTCCCTATTTTTTCACATTTCTTTTAAAAAAAAGCCAATTCAGGAATACCCTTTTATGTCTACCCTCATTTTCACTTCAAAGTCAGCCATTATCAGACTTTTATATATATCCTAAAGATGAACTCCAGGCAGACAGAAATTAATGCAGCTATATATTTATCAATATTTATCTTGCATTTCTGGAGTTCAAACTGGGAAAGGGAGAAACAGCACGATGAGTCAGCCAGCTGTATTACAATGTTTATATGCTAATAAGGTACATACTGCCAAAAGGAGAGAGCAGAGCTGTCATATAGATGAGCTCATCAGTCTTCTGCTTTCCTTTCACTGTCCAGTAACAGGCCAGGGGAGGGACAAGACCCATATATATATATATATATATATATATATATATATATTTTTTTTTTTTTTTGTGGAATAAAATAAATAAATAAAAATACAACTCAGTTGGTAGGTACAATAACTCCCATATATAAATTGAATCTGTATATTTAGTGGTTTAAAAATGTACTGAACAATGCTTTCTACTTTCTACTTTCATTACTACAGACCTAAAATGAAACAAAATCCCCCTATATTTAGCATTTTGATGTTGGCAACAAAGCTAAGTCAACTGAAAGTTGCTGTTTGAAGAGATTGAATTAAAGGTTTATTGTTTTGTGCAAATGAATAAAAATTAACTGAAGCATTTGATGGCAAAGGATTCTCACGGATCACATAATTCACCACCCAGGCAATCTGTTCAGTGCTCTATTTGGAGAGATTCTCTGAATATTTCTTGGCAAGGTTCTGGAGCAATTGATTTACAATTAAATTAGATACAAATGTATGTAGATGAACATAGAACACATATCTGCAGTATGTGAAAACAATATTGAATAGCACTTGCACTGTCAGGGTCCTTGGTTTAGTTACATCAGGGACATTACTTACAAGCTCTCCTTGTACTTAGAAAAATGTTTTTCTTACAATTCCAAAAAACAGAATCTTTATTTAGCTTCTAACCAAATGACTTTGTATGACTGTTGTAGAGATAGTAGACTGTAAGCTTATTTGGAGCAGGAGCAGATGTGAATGGTTCTACATATACCTGTAAAATACAATGTTTTATGAATTTGCCATACAAATGTTGGAAATAAAATCAACTCCAGTTTACTTTGGTACATTCAATTTGTAAGATACAGTAATGCTGTAATCTCTAAAAAAGCAATTTCTCTATGCACACAAACTTCAAAAATTTCAAAAATAGTTAATGCACAGTCTAACTCTAAGGCGAAAACTATATATACCATAAGGATATTTGTACTGTCATTCCAAAATCATGTTATACATGACAGGAATAAAATAAGGTAATTAGGACTCAATGAACAATAATAAAATCAAGGCAAAAAAAGTAAATAAAATTGATTTAAAAATATGTGATGACGACACATTATAATATTATACTACCTGTTCTGCCTTCAGCAGGAAATTCATTATGTTTGATCTCCCTACAATATTAAATATGGCCACTAGATGGAGCCCAAAATAAATATACTGATTTACAGAAGGTAGAGACTGTTTAGTTTTAATAAGAGCTCCCATCATCCCTCAATCTGAGAAAAGGAAACAGATGCATCCTGGGAGCTCAGACTTCATATTAAAGTGGTGTTCTGCTTAAAAAAAAAAGTTAGACGTCAGCAGCTACAAATACTGCAGCTGTTGACTTTTAATAATCGGACACTTACCTGTCCCAGGGTCCAGCGATGCGGGGGATCAAAGCCCCACTCATTTCCCCCTCTGCTTGGTGGCACCGGAATTGTAACTGTGGGCGCCCGGCTGTGGCTTCATAGCCGGGCACCCACTACGCATGCACAAGCGGCGCTGCGCGCAGTGATTGGCCGCGCAATCATCTGGGACCTGAGACGTGTCCCAGATGATTGACACGAGGGAGGGGGCAGAGCTGATCTCCCTTCCTGTGCTGAGGGAAGTGACGTCAAGAGCCCAGGCGCTAAAGTAGGCAGACTACGAGGAACCCCCTATCAACAGGCATTTAGAGGTGAGTAAAAAAAAATAAAAAATTCTCCAAATGTTTTTTTTTATGCACAAAAATGACTTGGGAGAGGACACCAGCCATCATACCTGCAGCACATTTTAAACTTACATCCCCTACAGGCAACATCACTGGTGAACAAGGCCACCCACGGTCTAGTTATTTCATTGTGTTTTTGTATATTTCATACATTGATTATATGCATTTCGCATCTTTTTTTCACGATAGTTTCACCCACCCTGTTTTTGTCAATAAAGCATCAAGATTACATTCAGGCTTGTTGCAGAATACGAGTGTTTAGCTGCATGTCGCGTTACACAAAAGAAATCGTGTAGCAAGTAGACATGTGCAGTTCCTTTCGTTCTGAATTAATATTCGGACACATTTTTGGTTATTCAGAGATTCGGATAGATCTGAATACCCAAATTATAATATAAACAAATTTTACCAAATGCTCCGATAGTGTAAGAAAATTGGTCTGAATTTCAGAAATTCGGGCTGAAATTTTAATCGAATTTTACATTGAACTCCCCTCGAATTCTAACTACACATATTGCTTAAATCAAAGACTGAGTGTGTTAATAGCGTACCATTTCGAAATAATGCTGTTTTTTGTTAAGTCAAAGGCAACTTAAACAGTCATTGTGATCATTTGATGAGGATTTTTCTTTTCTTTGTTAACTTTGCTGCATTCAAATCGAAAAGAATATAACATTTTCGTTGCGACCAATTCAAAAATGTATCGATTTTAACATTTCGAATGGAAAAAAATCAGTAAGTTCGAAGAAAATTCAGAATACGAATTCCAAATACCAATTTCTAAATATGAATTGAACAAATCAACTTAATTGAACTAAACAAAATATCTAGATTAACAAATCAAAACAAAACACATTTTTTTTGTCATGCACATATCTAGTAGCAAGGACAGATTACTAACACCAATTTATTCCTTGTGACTACACATTAAAAGCAGCAAGACAATGACAAAGTGCAGTATTTTCAATCTCAATGCCTCCCTCCTCGAAAAATTAAAATAAAATACTTAATAGCAGCAATATCCCTGGATGAGGCATATTTTGTCAATATCAAAGCAAAGGGGAAAGAGCTATTTATTCCTGGTGGTTCTAGATCTAATGCTGCATAACTTTCCACCTAAAGGAAAAGGGATGAATAGCCTGTGAGCAGGATAGGAATAGTCACTCATAATATTGAGGACCATCTTTCTACACCTGCTGGGCTTCTGCTCATTTACTAAGCTCTGGAGCAACTGCACCTGCAGAGTGCAACTACACATTCTATTTGCCTTTAGTAATTCAACCCCATTGTTTCTTCTTGCTGTTGTAGCAGTATGTCCGCAGAAGCTGCAGTCAGCTAAGTGCTGCTGTAAGTTCCAATAAAAAATGAGGCACTGCCAATATCAGCTACACCTGCCAAGATTGTATATGTCGTATTAATCTTTAATTGGGTACCTGTTCTAGGTGGACTAGCATAAAATGGAGAGCTTATTTTTGAACTCCAGTCCAACCAGAAAAATGACTTCAGACTGGAAGCTTTATCTCTCCCAGAGCTCTACAAAGCTATCAGGCTCCGGGGACCCAGGCCAGACTTATTAAAGTGAATGCAAAACTTAAAAAAAATTTAATAAAATCACAAACAGGTTGTACTTACCTGCTCTGTGCAATGGTTTTCCACAGAGCAGCTCCGATCCTCCTCTTCTGTGGTGCCCAAGATTATGGCCTTGTGGTTGGCCTGGCGGTCGGTTTCGCGGCGAACTTTGCTCGTTCGTGATTTGCCAAACCGGTGGACTTCTGGCGCTGTTCGTGGCGGACAAATTTGTTTACATTACAACTTTGACCCATGACACATCCATCATGGGGTACAGGACAGCCAATTGAGACATTTCAGCACATGGACATACCCCCTTCCTTATGAATAGACCTGATCTGGCGGCTATTTTACATTCTGTCTTTTCTCGGTGAAGGAAAACGACACTGTGTGGAGCAAGGACAGTCAATGTAATCACTAGCTTTTACTATTAGGTCCACAAAAGTCCTTTTAAGGACTGGTATAGGTGTACAGTATATAGGGTTGTAATACACTTATAATATACTTTCTTTCAAATATAGAAAGCATATTATAGTGCACTGCTGTGCTGCTGAGTGCTGACCGATTCTGCAGCTGTCTTTTCTCAGTTTAGGGAGGGACAGTTTGGTTTTTGGAGCAGGAACAGTCTTCAATTCACTAGCTACTAGGTCCACAAAGGTCCTTTTAAGGACTGGTATAGGTGTACTATTTGGTGTGCAGTATATAGGGGTGTAATACACGTATAAAATACTTTCAAATATAGAAAGCATAATATAGTGCATTTCCACTGTGCAGCATTGTGACTGCTGAGCGGTTCTGCAGCGATACTACAAAGAGTGACAAACACAATTAGAAAAAAGTATTATAACTGGTGTGATAGACCAGTGTCCCCCCAAAACGACAGATTGAAGCGGGGTGTTATATACCTTCTTCCACATACATACTGCACTTCTCTAGAGACATTTGTGACAGGGTCATTTAAAAAAAAATGACAGGCATAGGAAGAGGCAGGCCCTTCTGCAGGGGTAGTAGGGGTAGGGCAGGAGAAACAGGCTTAAGCCAAAGTGGCAAATTGCAGAAGGTGCATTCGATTACGTCAAAGGATACACCAGACTTGGTTGAGTGGCTCACTCAGCCTTACTCTTCTGCACCCTCCTCATCCTCTCGATCTGCGCCCTCTTCACTCTCTGCTGTGTGCACCCCCAAAGACACTACCACCAACACCACCACCACCATATACCCTCCGCTTGAGTCACAGGAATTATTTTCCGATCCATCATTAGACATTGCCAATGCGCAGCTATTATTGGCATTGGATCAGGAAGAGGAGGTAGCAACAACTGCCACTCAGCAGTCTGACGACAGTACCCAGATTAGCCCAAGGAGGTTGGTCCCCGGTGTTGCTGCCTACTCCGAGATCTCTAATTATAGCTGTGGGGAAGGTGACGTCGATGATGACGTGTCTAGTGATGTCACGTGGGTGCCCACAAGAGAGGAAGCGGAGGGGAGTTCAGAGGGAGATATGGACCAGCAGATAGGGAGGAGAAGCACAGGAGGGACAAACCAGACTGCTAATGTATCAGGAGCGAGGCATCAACCATGTACGGTCACATCTGGCACTCCCAGGACGCCGGCACATGGCTCCACAGTGTGGGCTTTTTTTTAACGTGTCCGCTGCTGACAATAGTGTTGCCATCTGCAGCCTTTGCAATCAACGCATAAGTCGCGGTAAGCCCAACACTCACCTAGGGATGACCGCCTTAAGAAGGCACATAAGTTGCCATCACCAAGCCCAGTGGGAGCAACGTAACCCACAAAGCCACACTCCATGCTCTCACCGTCCAGTCCCTTCTACTTCTCCTTCTCCTCTCTCCTCAGAATTGTCCTCCACTCCACCTTCCATCATGTCGTCCTCGCGTTTTTCTGGAAAAAGGCAGGCTTCCGTGGGCCAAATGTTCGAGCGTAAAAAAATGATGACGCTGGATAACCCTCTTGCCCAAGGGTTGACAGCTGGCTTGTCAGAACTGATAGCCCATCAACTACTGCCATATAAACTGGTGGACTCTGAGGCCTTTCAAAAATTTGTGGCCATTGGAACACCACAATGGAAGGTCCCAGGAAGGACGTGAATGTATCTCTGGCACACAGTGTCGGTGCCAAGATACATTTGACCACAGACACGTGGTCTAGCAAACATGGGCAGGGAAGGTATATAAGTTTTACTGCCCACTGGGTGAACCGTCTGACGGCCGTCAAGCATGTAACCCGTGGCACCCCTGCAGATTTGGTTTTACCACCACGGATTACATGCAAGCCTGTCTCTTCTTCTCCTCCTCTTACTCCATCCTCCCTCTCCTCCTCGGCTGACTCCTCCTTTTTTACTGCTAGTGTCTCTTCTGCTGTGCCACCCAAGATCCCCAGAACCTATTTGCCAGGTGAGACGTTGCCATACTGTGCTGCGTCTGTTGTGCCTGGAAGCCAAGAGCCGCACTGGCCCTACACTCCTTTCAGCTTTGCGTTCACAGGCAGATCAGTGGCTAACACCTCTCAATTTGACAGTTGGTAAAGTGGTGTGTGACAACGGTGCCAATCTGCTTAGTGCATTGAAACAGGGCAAAATTCCACAGGTGTCATGCATGGCACACGTCTTAAACTTGGTCGTGCAGCGATTCGTTGTCAAATACCCTGGGGTCCAGGAAAATCTCGGGGTTCAGAAGATCTTACACGGCCATGGCTCGCCTTGCTGACATTCAGCGGCAACACAATCTGCCAGTCAGATGTCTTATTTGCGATTGCCCGATGCAATGGAACTCAACCTTCTATATGCTTGATATGCTGCTCCAGCAGAAACGTGCAGTTCACGACTACCTGTACGAACTCTGTGGCAGAACAGGTTCTAGGGAGCTTGTTTTTTTTTTCACCGTGCCAGTGGCTGCTCATGCGCGACACATGCAGACTTCTGCAGCCAATTGATGAGATTACCAAACTGGTCAGTCGCAGCCATGGTGCCATCAATGACATCGTACCTTATGCCTTCTTTATGAAGCATGCATTGCGTCGTGTCATTGATCAAGCCATGGAGGAGCAGGAGCAGGAAGATGAGGAAGTCACAATGCTGGATAAATTCCCGGGGGGCTACTCTATCTGAGACAAGTCAACAACAGGAGTCTGAAGAGGAGTCAGAGGAGGATGGTGCCGGGGCAGATGAGGACGAGCAAGAAGAGCATGCTTTAAACCTTTGTGGGATCCCTGTTGTTGTCCGTGATGGGGAGAGGAGAACGGGGAGGATGACATTATCCTGGATGATGAGCAGGAGCCAGGCCACCACACCGCTTCCAGTTTAGTGCAAATGGGGGCCTTCATGCTCCAGTGTTTTAACAGGGACAGTTGCTGATATCAGTGCTGGTGTCAGTGCTCTCTATCTCGGTGCTGGTGTGGTCTCAATGCTCTCTATTATGGTGCTGATGTCAGTGCTCTCTCTCTATCTCGGTTCTGGTGTCAGTGCTCTCTCCCTGTCTCGGTGCTGGTGGGGTGTCAGTGCTCTCTATCTCGGTATTAGTGTCAGTGCTCTCTATCACGGTGCTGGTGTGGTGTCAGTGCTCTCTATCACGGTGCTGGTGTGGTGTCAGTGCTCTCTATCACGGTGCTGGTGTCAGTGGTCTCACAGTGCTGGTGTCAGTGCTCTCTATCACGGTGCTGGTGTCAGTGCTCTCTATCACGGTGCTGGTGCCAGTGCTCTCTCTCTTTATCTCAGTGCTGGTGTCAGTGTTCTCTCTCTATCTCGGTGCTGGCATCAGTGCTCTTTCTCTATCTCGGTGCTTGTGTGGTGTCAGTGCTCTCTATCTCGGTGCTGGTGTGGTCTCAGTGTTCTCTATCACGGTGCTGGTGTCAGTGCTCTCACGGTGCTGGTGTCAGTGCTCTCTATCACGGTGCTGGTGTCAGTGCTCTCTATCCCGGTGCTGGTGTAAGTGCGCTCTATCTCGGTGCTGGTGTCAGTGCTCTCTATCACAGTGCTGGTGTCAGTGCGCTCTCTCCATCTCGGTGCTGGTGTCAGTGTTCTCTCTCTCTCTCTGTGCTGGTGTGGTGTCAGTGCTCTCTATCTCGGTGCTGGGGTGGCCTCAGTGCTCTCTATCACTGTGCTGGTGTCAGTGCTCTCTATCACGGTGCTGGTGTCAGTGCTCTCTATCATGGTGCTGGTGTCAATGCTCTCTCTCTATCTCGGTGCTGGTGTCAGTGCTCTCTCTCTATCTCGGTGCTGGTGCGGTGTCAGAGCTCTCTATTTTGGTGCTGGTGTGGTATCGGTGCTCTCTATCACGGTGCTGGTGTCAGTACTCTCCATCTCGGTGCTGGTGTTAGTGCTCTCTAACACGATGCTGGTGTCAGTGCTCAGTCTCTATTGCGGTGCTGGTTTCAGACAGTGAGGGAGATAGCAGCAGAGAAGCCAAACAGCAGGCAGTGCCAGCACCATGGCTGAGGATCTGCACTGGACTGGCACCTCCGGACCACCGCAGTGGAGCCCTGCATAGGCGGGGGTAAGGGCCGGGCAGAGGGCGGGGCTAAAGCACAGGTTAATTTGGGTTAAGGTATCCCCGCGCTGTCGTCAAGGGCCTAAACTATTTAGAAGGATAGGTTGCAGCAAACTACCGACAGGGGTATGAACCCTAACCCCCAGATAATAAAATGAAAATCAAACAGATGGTGTTGCGCTACCTGAACTAGATATAAATAAGGAGCCTAATACTGGAAGAAATAAAATCTAGCTATAAATCGACTAGCCTATCTTAAATAAAAATTAAGGTGCCTTGTGCTATGTTGATAAAAAAAAAAAAAATGGTTTAAACTTGCTCCACCAAGTTAGTCCAAAAAAACAGAGAGTATCCAGTGTATTATAAAACTTAAATTCCAGAAATCATGTGTTTATATATCAACATAAGTAACTCTAAGTAAAAGGGGAAAATATTCCATAAAGTGCAACTGTCTTATATTAAAACGTGCAATTCATAGTGCATGATTACAAAGAGTTGGTAAAATACAGTCTTTAGTGAAATTAAATGAAGTGCCAGTGATTATTAGTTCCGTAATCTTCTTAATACAAAATAATTTAAATATGTATATAAAACAGTCTATATGTGAACTGGAATAGGTGCTCAGTGACTTGTTCAGTGCTTCTCAAGAAAACAGGTGCCAGCAATCGTGTTGTAATTTCTGTGTCTCCAGTATACACGGCACACTAGGTAAAATGGCCCCTTACCTTACTGCTGTAAGGTAAACAGCAAATCAAGCAGCCAAAACAAGGGTCCAGGGATTCTATCCCAATTCCTAGCAGGTGGATATTGGCCCCCTCAGGTAGGTTTTTTTCCTCTCAGATAGTTTCCATATAGATCTTTGGCTTCAGTATAACTCCCAGAGGTCGCACGGCAGCACAGCCCGGGGCTCTGGAGGGAAGTCTGGCGGAGCTGTTGAGCCTCTGCAGTGATCTCCCTAGAAGTCCGAAGCGGGCCCACAGGTTGGCACACTGGGACACTGGCACAGGACTGCGCTGCCCTGACTGTTGCACTGATCATCTCCTGCACCCCCTTCATAGCCTGGCCTGACCTTGCCTCTCCTCCATGGCCTTAATGCGCTCCTGAATTGTCAAAATTTCACAGATAAAAAAAGAATGCTTGTCGTTGTCGATCCCAGATTCACTTTATACTTTTGCTATGTCAGTGTCCATGTTGTGGGACTATGTGTGCACAGCTAGTAAGTATTTTGTGACTGAAAAAAATGACCTAGAGGTTTTTAAGGTTCTCCTGCCATTAAAGTCAATGAGGTCCGCCGCGAACCGCAACTTTTGGCCACGTTCAAGGTTCGCATTTGCGAAACGTCCCGTCGGGAGTTCGTCCATCACTACCTAAGATGAGGAGTGAGAGAGTGGCACAGTGGTGTAGTGGTTAGCACTCTCGCCTAGCAGTAAGAAGGGTCACTGGTTCAAATCCCAACCGCAACACTACCTGCCTGGAGTTTGCATGTTCTCCCTGTGCCTGCGTGGGTTTCCTCCAGATACTCCGGTTTCCTCCCACAAACCAAAGACATGCAGGTAGGTTAATTAGCTTCTGTCCAAAATTGGCCCTAGTATATGAATGGGGACCTTAGATTGTGGGCTCCTTGAGGGTAGGGACCGATGGGAGTGTGTAATGTACAGGGATGGGGACAATTGTAGACACTCAGGTTGAACTGGATGGACTGGTGTCTTTATTCAACCTTACTAACTATAAGACTATAAGCCTCGGCTGTTGTGCACATCGCTGGATGGAGAGCAGGCTCAGGTATATATTGGGTGGGGAACTGAGGGGTAAACTGCATCCAGAAGATTTTTTACCTTACTACATAGAATGCAGTAAGGAAAAAAAAAATTTGCCTTTACAACCACTTTTAAGCCCCATACACACTATCAGTACTATCATTTTTTCTGCTGAGTTTTTCCTTCAGATTTAACAAAACCATATAATATGAGGTGAAACCTTAGGAGTTTCAATTTGTATGCAATCAGGCAGGCCCTTGCACTACATGGTTTTGGTAAACCTGAAGGAATAACTCAGCAGAAAAACTGATAGTGTGTATGGGGCTTAAGATTTAAGAAAAAAACAGAGTTTGCTTTATACATAGCAGACAAATACCCCAGAGCCCCTCATCATGTGTAGGTGAAAAATCCAGGTGACACGTGTACAACATTTACAACTTTACTAGCAATTGCCTCACAATATAGTTGTGTATATGTATGGCTTAATGTGTGACCGAATATATGTGGTGCATAGCAGTGGCTCGAGTGGCTGTGAGGTTCTCTGTGCCCCCACCCCCCACTTCTGGAGGCGCCGGCTGTGTGACAAACAGGTTGTATGTGTGCCAGTGTCCACTGTTCTTGCTCACCTCACCCCCTGCCAAGACACTATGGGGGTTATTTATGAAAGGCAAATCCACTTTGCACTGCAAGTGCACTTGGAAGTGCAGTCACTCTGAATCTAAGGGGTACATCTGAAATGAGTGGAAGCTCTGATGATTTTATCATCCAATCATGTGCAAGCTAAAATGCTGTTTTTTATTTCCCCTGCATGTCCCCCTCAGATCTACTGCAATGTTACTTCCAAGTGCACTTGCAGTGCAAAGTGGATTTTCCTTTAGTAAATAACCTCCTATATGTCATGAAAGGAGCACTGGGCTGTGTGTGTCAAGCCAGCTTCTCTCACTGCAGCTGACAGGAGTAGACCCCTGTTTCTGCTGCACCCCCCTCCTTCTGGCAGAGGGCTTAAGCCAATCAGGAAGCAGGAGAGCTTCAACCAAGCAGTGGACTAGCTATGCAGATGCCAATGATCATGGGTACTGTAGTTCTTAAAGGGGTGCTGCACCATAAATGTCAGTGAAGGCCGATGGGCTGTATACTTCTCTACCCACAAATTCGTTCACTCAAGGGAGGAGAGGGAGACTTTTTCCCAGGCAACACTTTTGCTGAGTCTGTACAGAGATCAGGTGCTCTTGCTGTTTTCATGACAGCCTGATCTGCAGTGGGATCACTTGCTGTGCTTTGGGACCAGAGCTGGGAGATCCACTGCCATGAGTGCCTACACCAGAGCAAAGAGACTGAGCTGCTGGGACCTGACGTCAGGGAACCACCAAGCATATGGACCCAGACCTGGCACTTGCCTGGAGTGGTCAGCTGAACTACACATCTTAAACTCTTGTCACACACTGTTACCACAATAGAGACAATAGGAATGCATATGCCAACCCCCCCCCCCCCCCCCCGCGCTTTTGGGATTTTCCTGATTTAGTTGATGTTGCTACCTGAACTTTAGTTAAATTAGTTATAGTTTAAAGTGATTGTAAAGTCTTATTTGTTTTTTTTTTTATATATTATTATTACAAACATGTTATACTTACCTGCTCTGTGTAGTGGTTTTGCAAAGAGCAGCCCAGATCCATCTCTTCTCGGGTCCTACACTGCTGCTCCTGGCCCCTCCCTCCTGTCAAGTGCCCCCACAGTGAGCAACTTGGTGTGGGGGCACCTGAGCATTGCCATTATACATCTAATCAATAATAAATCTAACACCGAGTTGCTTGAGGTCTAATTTATGTGCATTATTATAGAGTGGTAGCTTACTAATGCTTAAGTCACACGTGTGAACAGCCTCTATCCTATAACCAGGTGTGTCAGTAGGGACCGGGCATTTCGGGGATCATGGCAGAACAGAGAACTTATTATCACCAGTGGCTCCTGCAGGGGTAAGCACTACAGGTGTATTGTGTAATGGAGAGTTCTTACATTATATAGATTGTTATAACATTGAATATTTGCCAAGTATCCACTGGTGGGAGCATATAAAATAATTCTTAATGATTTGAATTGCATTGATTATTTGTAAAAGCTGTAAACTTTTATTCTGAGCTGAACTGTACAAGCAAATATGTACCTGAGCCTGGAAGAGTTATCCCAAGGGGCAAACACATCACTGTCTGAGAAGCTGTGTTGTAGTGTACATATTAGTGTATGGTACCTTGTCTGCTGTGCATTATACCTGGCTCCCTGTATGCGTCTATTTTCATATTTCTTGAACCATGCTACATACTCTGCTTACTATGATTAGTTATTTTTATTTTGACAAGTGGTGAGACAGAACATGGGGTTTTGATTGACAGCAGATAACAAAGCTCCAGGAGAGGTATGTTAGTGAGGGCTTTTGTGCTCTAATATAATAATGTAGTATTTATCTGTCATGGAACATTTGCACACTGCGACATACAGTAATTTATATACAGTAACTGTTTCAAAAATTATTTTGATGGAAATACTTTCCAAATAGCTTACAATTTTAAAGGGCATTGTATTACAACTTTCTTAACATAAGTGATGACCTAGAGCATTACTTGTTAAATGCACAAAAAATAAATATGAACACATAATTGTGTAATATTATTATCATTATTATAATACGGGATTTATATAGTGCCAACAGATTGCGCAACGCTTTACAACATCGAGGAAGACCATACATTTACATTACAATACAATTCAATACAGGAGGGTTCATAGGGCCCTGCTCATTAGAGCTTACAATCTATAAGGGAGGGTCAAGTGGAACAAAAGGGTAGTAGCTGTAGGGGATGATCATATGGACAAAATAAAGTTGTTAGGCATGGGTTTTCAGGGATCGTCTAAAAATGAATAGAGTAGGAGATAGATGGACAGATTGGGGCAAGGCGTTCCATAGGCTTGGAGAGGCTCTGGAAAAGTCCTGGAGACAAGCATGGGAGGAGGTGATTAGAGAGCAAGAAGTCTTGAGAAGAACAAAGAGAACGATTAGGTTGGTATTTTGAGACTAGCTCAGTGATGTAGCTGGGGGCAGAGTTGTGGATTGCTTTGCAGGTATTTGATAGTATTTTGAATTTCATTTGTTGGGTGAGCGGAAGCCAATAGAGAGATTAATAGAGAGGAGTAGCAGAGACAGAGCGATTGGTAAGGTGGATGGGTCTGGCAGCAGCATTCATGATGGACTGAAGGGGTGATAGACTATGGGGATGTAGGCCAATGAGGAGGGAGTTGCAGTAATCAAGGCAATAGATAACCAGGGAGTGAATTAAGAGCTTTGTTGTATCATTGGTTAGAAAGGGGCACATTTTGGAGATGTTCCTGTGGTTGAGGCAGCAAGATTTGGACAGTGATTGGACATGCAGCATAAAGGAGAGTTCAGAGTCCAGGAGCAGCTTAATATGCAGCTTAATACAGCAGTCCCACAAGGTAAAAAGTGTTGTAAAATCAAAATACATGACTTCCTGCTGACAAGTGAACCAGAACAGGATAGGATTAATGTAAACCTAAATGGTTTTAAACGAAATCCCAGTCTCAATCTTTTAGTGCAAACAGTATCTACCTTGTTAACTGAAACCCTCTACTGCCATTTGTCGATTCTTCTGTTTAAATATAACAATAGATATGAGGCACATACAAATTCAAAACATTTAACACATGCTGTTATGAGTGGGAAGGATAAAGGCCCTTGGACCGTAACAATGAATGTCACTTAGAAATTAAAAAATGATTGGTTTCAACATTACAGCATCGAGCAGTAAACAATGAAATCACCGCAGAGTGGAGAAGCTGATTTAACAGATACTCTAGGCGCTTTGTCTTATGAATTTTTAGCTCTAGAGTGTGTTTTGTTGTTTAGAGATTAGGGCCTTGAATGAAATGGAGAAAAGCCTTTTTGGGAAAGAAAGAAAAAAAAAACTGAAGCAGTTCTTTGTCAGCTCGCCAAATGCCAATATCAAAACTTAGCTGAGACACCCATCACGTTCTCTCCCGCCCCCCAGTTAATCTTCAAACAAACACAAAAATACTGCTGCCTTGTTACATGGATCTTATTGTTAGTGGTGTTGATTTTGTGCCTTATTGTATTGTATTTGCTTTGAATTTCACTAGGTTATCTTGAGGGAAGATTTTACATGGGGTTACTGGAGCAGCAAGTGCATGTTTATTTGTAACACACAATATTCCACAAGATAAGGCATGGATGAATAATTCATAGCTGTATCAAGACAATAACTTGTATGCTACAGCAAGTGAAGCATATCTTCCTCAGGTACAAGCAAAGACTATGGGGCTGACCTAGAAATCTATGTGAGTTTATGAGCTAGGAAACTTAAAGCAGACCTCTAGCTTAAATTGCAAGATGAAAAATATTAGTCCATTAAAAGATAAAATAACAATAAGATTTTGCTTCACTATTCACCTTCAATCCACTTCAATCCAACCCACAGTATTTTCTTGACCTGCTCTATGTTCTCAATTTGATGACCACCATCATTCAGTCATCCTGGACCTCCCCTAGCATGGACAGTGAACGGAGAAGCAGTACAATGATTACCTGATTTCTCGGTCACTCTGCTCTCTCTTCCTATCAGTATGCTGCTTTTTAACACATACACTGATTGGCTTCTTGTGCTGCTTCTTCCTCCCACAGCTTTTATATACAGGGACTTCACGTGGCTGATGCCAGGTCAAATTCACATACTTACACAGCTTGCATTTAACAAAATACATAGTGATTAGGGATGAGCCCGATGTTCAAGTCGAACGTAAGTTAGACTCGAACATCGGGTGTTTGCCTGTTCGCAGAATAGCGAACAATTTGAGGTGTTTGCGGCAAATTAGAAAGCCGCGGACCACCTTTTAAAAGTCTATGGGAGAAATCAAAAGTGCTAATTTTAAAGGCTTATATGCATGGCATTGTCATAAAAAGTGTTTGGAGACCTGGGTCCTGCCCCAGCGTACATGTATCAATGCAAAAAAAGTTTTAAAAACGGGCGTTTTTTGGGAGCAGTGATTTTAATAATGCTTAAAGTGAAACAACGGGTACAAACGGTCACATTTTTTTTTCTTTTTCAGTCTGTTGGCAGAGCAAGAGAAGAAGAAGAAGACTTGTGGGTCAGTTTTATTTTTAAATTTTTTAATAAAGAACCCATCCCCAAGCCGTGTCATCTAATTTTTACAATTTTCACACTTTTTTTGTGAAATAGTAGTGGTACATTTGTACCCTGTTACCATTTCACACAGGGGGGAATGCCGGGATCTGGGGGTCCCCTTGTTAAAAGGGGTTTCCAGATTCTGATAAGCTCCCTGCCCACAGACCCCTACAACCACTGGGCAAGGGTTGTGGGGATGAGGCCCTTGTCCCCATCAACATGGGGACAAGGTGTTTTGGGGGTCCCCAAAGCACCCTCCCCATGTTGAGGTCATGTGGCCTAATACGGTTCAGGAGGGGGGCACTTTCTCGCCCCCCCTCTTTTCCTGCGGCCTGCCAGGTTACATGCTCGCATAAGGGTCTGGTATGGATTTTGAGGGGGGCCTCCCGCGATATTTTTTTTACATTTTGGCGCGGGGTTCCCCTTAATATTCCTATCAGACCCGAAGGTTTTATTTCAATGACTTTTATGTGTATTGCCAGGGCCAACAATTCATTATAGCCGCAAGTACTTTAAAATGACTTTTTTCCTTTAGAAATTTAATTTTGCTCTCGGACTGTTCCAAACATGTGAAACATGTGCCACTTTACAGGCATACTATAGACATCCCCCAGGTACGAAATGTAAAGAAATATTTCACTTTTATTGCTTCACTTTAAGCATTATTAAAATCACTGCTCCTGAAAAAACTGCAGTTTTTAAAACTTTTTTTTGCATTGATACATGTCCCCTGGGGCAGGACCCAGGTCCCCAAACACCTTTTTGACAATAACTTGCATATAAGCCTTTAAAATTAGCACTTTTGATTTTTTTTTATGTTCGTGTCATATAGACTTTAACGGTGTTCGCACGTTCAAACTCATTTTTTTCCTGTTCACATGTTCTACTGTGAACCGAACCTGGAGTGTTCAGCTCATATCTAATAGTGATTACAGAGCTGCAATAAGTTGTCTTTTATAGCTGCTAAAATTTCAGCTTAAAAAAAAAGGGAGATAATGCAGCAGTCTGACAAATCTCAGACATAAACTGGCAGCCTGGAAAATCTCAGACATAGACAGGTACATGGAGGTATCTACTGAGACAGCAAAGATCTATTTAAGAAGTACAGACATATAATATTTTTTAAATATGTATCTTCCATACACATGAATTCCTAGCCAGTGCTAAATAGCTGGAACTGCTGATTGAGCAAGCCTAGTTTGAGTAGCTGCAGGCCTCTAATGAGAAAAGGTACTGGGCCTACATCCCTTTAGCCGTGATTTTTCCTATTGAAAGTACCTTACCAAAAATGACATTTTTGTTGCAGGGGATGCCAGAAATCTGACTTGTATTTTAGTGCAGACTTCCGGTTTCTGGCGGGCGTTATGCACACTCTGTGTGCAGAACACCCCCGGTTAGCTATATTGCATTGTATTTTCAGGAAATTACAGCGGCTGCAGATAAAAAAGGAAAGGTAATTTTTAATAACATTCATTTACAATATGACTTGTGTCTCAATTGTATACACTATTTTTTTTTTTTCTTTATTTGCTATTTTTTTTCCATACGTAAGTGAAGTTACCATTTAGATCAGAAAATCATTTCCAAGGAAGTAAAGCTAGTTGACAGATAAGATTGAACATATCTGTTATTCCAAATTTAAATGTATATATAAATATTTGTATATACTTGCAGCAGGGCATGCACATTGTAGTGTACTCTCTCATCTCATTATTGGCATCACTAAAATGCCTATAATTAAGCTGAGTACCAGGACACTGTAACTCCAGTATGCTTTAAACATTTTATTTTTTATAATCCTATTTATCTTATTTGAAAAAAATATTAATTTTTTATTAAAAAAATCTTCTACTTTCTAGTCCAACCCAAGTTTGGCGCAAACTTTGCTTGCATTTCTACTGCTACTATATATGATAGCTTCCTTCCAATCAATGATGTTAGCCATTATCCCTGTCCCTTTCTGTGCATCTCAGGAGCTATCATTAGAGGTTTGATGGGTTGGCAGGAATTGTATATATTTTTTTCATTTGGCAATCAGTGATCAGTGTGCATTATCCTTTGTGATTGATGATGGATTTACAATGCTGGATTTTTTAATAATATATTTTTTAATTATTTTTTTTTGGGGGGAGGGGGGGTAATTAATAGGTTATGTGTGTTTATTTACTATTGTCCTTTTTTTAAATAAATAGTGATATTAAGTACAATTTACTCATTACAAAATGAGGGGGCAGATATCTGGAGAGGGGCCTTATCCTAAAGATGGCTTCCAGATTCCTATATGTCCCTCCATACCCACTAGGCCAGGGTTGAGGACAAGTGCCTCTCCGCCACATCAAAATCTGCACTCCCACATATTGAGAACATACAGGTATTGGCCTGGCATGCGTCAGAAGCCACACTGCTCCCACCTTTTTTCCTGGCCTGCCAGGCTCCATACTCAGATTCGAGTCTGGTATAGATTTTTAAGGGGAACCAACTCCTTTGGGAAACTCTGCACCCATTTTAGAATCTATACCAGATCAGAAAGGTATTGTACTAATTTTAGATGGGACCCAATGCCATTTTGTTTGTAGCGGCCCCTCTAAAAACAATACCAGATCTAAAAGGCATGGTATAAATTGTGAAGTGGTCCTACACTTTTTTACAAAAAAAGTGACAGAAAGAAAATAACAGTCATTTACATAAACAAACGCTCTGGAAACACCCCAAAATATATACCAGGCCCTTATCCTCCTTGATCGAGGTCTGGTATGTAATTTGTGGGCATCCTTATACAGTTTTTCACTAAAAGAAGTTTGTAGTCTGTAAATAGCATTGTCTTTTTTTCCTTGTGAATGTAACTATATATAGATTTCTTTTAAAGGAATAGTGCATTTCTATTTTTGCATTTGTTCCCCCACGGTAGTGCCCAGCCCTACATGTTCTTTTTGCAAATCCCTTGCCTATTACCCTTGACAATTAGAATAAATGATTTTACAGATTCAGCTCCTATTGACTTAAAAAAGTTCAGCATCTGATCTTGTGATATATCTGCCAGGTGCAAACATCTATAAGCAATCTAGAAGACTTAAAATAAAGGGACACACAACCACACCCTATCTAACCATAGAAACATTTCATTAATGTATTACATCACCATACACTAGTACAGCTATTTACTGAACATTAATAGAAAATGTAAACCTTATATAATACTATTAATGCTGCATAATCAACACTTTCAACATATCACCCCCCCCCCCCCCCCCCCCAAATGTACTTGCAAAACAGAGTTGCAAGATGTCTTCTGAGCTTTTAGTCATAAGAAACTGTCATACCTAAGATAATTCAGTCTCCTGGGGTGGCATAATTATGTTAAACTAGTGAAAAGTACTGTTATTGTAGAAAAAAGCAATGACCTTTCACTAGCTGGAGTAAAAAACAAAAGTATAACTAAACAGAATGTCATAAGACACAAGTAAAATACAGTATGCTGAGCCCACTGAAAATACCAGGCAACTGTAGCACAAGAGTACAGTATATCACAAAATTGAGTACACCCCTCACATTTTTTGTAAATATTTTATTACATCTTTTCATGTGACAATGCTGAAGAAATTACACTTTGCTACAATTTAAAGTAGTGAGTGTACAGCTTAAATATGCTGTAACCTCAGGAAAACTCAACACACAGCCAATAATGTCTAAACCGCTGACAACAAAAGTGAGTACACCCCTAAGTGAAACTGTCTAAATTGGTCCCAAAGTGTCAATATTTTGTGTGGCCACCGTTATTTTCCACCACTGCCTTAACCCTCTTGGGCATGGAGTTCACCAGAGCTTCACAGGTTGCTACTGGAGCCCTCGTTCACTCCACCATGATGAGATCATGGAGCTGGTGGATGTTAGAGACCTTGCGCTCCTCCACCTTCTATTTGAGGATGCCCCACAGATGCTCAATAGGGTTTAGGTCTGGAGACATGCTTGGCCAGTCCATCACCTTTACCCTGAGCTTCTTTAGCAAGGCAGAGGTCATCTCAGAGGTGTGTTTAGGGTTGTTTAGATTAGTCTATAATTTTAATGGTAGGTTTATTTTAACAGTGAGAGACAGAATAACAACAAAAATATCCAGAAAAATGCATTTAAAAAAAAAATATAAACTGATTTGCATTTTAATGAGTGAAATAAGTATTTAACCCCTTAGCAGAACATGACTTAGGCCGCGTACACACGCGGGGACTGTTCGCCCAACTTTGTCCGTCAAACAGTTTCGGCAAACAGTCCGCTCAAAATTAGCATGGACGGACATGGCCACACACGACGAACAAACAGTCCGCTGAAACCGTGCGCGATGACGTACGTCACGTACGACGGGACTAGAAACAGGAAGCACAAGACACAGCAAAGCACCCTTTGGGCTCCTTCTGCTGACTTTGCGTTAGTAGAAGTTTGGTTAGAGACGATTCGCGATTTTTAGACCTCAGCTTAATTTGTCCGTTCACTGCGGCGCAGTCTACCTGTGAGGTGTATATCTGCCTTTCGGTACGCGTGGATCAGTTGTACCTGTTGGGCGCTTCTGGTCCGCTCGTTTCTGTGTTTCAGGTCGTTCTTCATAGGTCTGGCTGTTCTTCAGTGCGTTCAGTTGAGCTTGTCTGTCCAGCCGACCGTTTCAAAGCCATGGAGAGTGGACGTACTCGGGAACGAGTTCGTGCTATATTGGGGCTTGGTGTTTTAGTTGTTATGAATTGTTTTTATTTAATGACAATTTTTTTTTTTCCCTGTGTTTGACTCCCCAGTGTCCTTCCACGCCACAGGAATGGCAGACTGTGGCTTCCCAATTCGCTGCCCGTTGGGACTTCCCCAACTGCGGAGGGGCGATCGGCGGGAAACGTGAGGATTGTGCCCCCACCACATTCGGGTCCTACTATTGGAATTATAAGGGGTTCCATAGTGTGGTGCTAATGGCAGTGGTGTCGGCACAATGTGACTTTCTTTATGTGGATGTGGGGAAGAACGGCCGGATGTCTGACGGAGGAGTCTTTAGGCAGACCGAGTTCTGCCACCGTCTCATCACTGGTGGCCTGGACTTGCCACCAGATGCCGAGAATGTGGAGGGTCTACCGTTTGTGTTTCTGGCTGATGAAGCGCTCGGTCTGAGTGAACATCTTATGAAACCCTTCCCCCAAAGGACCCTCACCCCGGAGAGGAGGGTTTTTAATTACCGGCTGGCCAGAGCAAGAAGGGTTGTGGAGAGTGCCTTTGGCATTATGGCCAGCCGGTTCCGTCTGTTACTGAGAGCGATCAACCTTGTAGAATATAAACTGAACTATGTGATTCTGTGCTGCTGCATTCTGCACAATTTTCTACGTAAATTTTCAGGTAACCAGTACCTGCAGCCTATTGGGCCTGAGGCCGGACTCATATTTCCAGAACTGACAGGGCTGGATCATGCCCTTCCTGGCTTAGCCCCCCAAACAGCACGTGAGGTGTGTGACCGCTATGTCAGCTATTTTAATGGTAGGGGGGCTATTCCAATGCCAGCTGAGCAATAAAAAAATTTTTTTCTTGAAATATGTCTTGTCTGTTCACATTTTTAAGTTTGGTTCTTGTTTGCTTTTCACATTGCTTGTCTCCTACATTGTCCTAATTCAGGGATATGCAATTGGCCAACCTCCAGCTGGTGCAAAACTACAAGTCAATCATGCCTCTGGGTCTCATGCTTGTGGCTGTCAGTCTTGCTATGCTTCATGGGACTTGTAGTTCTGCAACAGCTGGATTTCCACTAATTGCATATTCCTGTCCTAGTGCATTTGTATTGCAAAGTGGTTTTTGACAATAGGAAATAAGGCCCTTTGTGACAGAAAACACAAAATGACTTCCCAAACTGGTATTGAGTATTGAAAGAAGTAGACACACACACACACAAATCTTTTTTTTTTTGATTTTTTAATAGTGCACATGCCAACTAGTGCCTCTGTTTTAGATATTTTTTTGGTGTTTTTTTTTTAATTGTTTTTTTTTTTTTTTTGGGGAATTTTTTTTTTTTTTTTCTTTTTTTTGTAAACATAGAATATATATAGAAATATCTAAAAAACAATTATCACAAAAATAAAAAAATAAAATCAGATTTTTAACTATTTACATAAAACAAGGGGTAAAGCCAAATTTTGAAGATGCACACCAAAAAATGGTAATGTCAACATGTGCTATGTACCATCATGAGTGATCAATGGACGTGTTTGGTGTGTGCAATCCCTTCCTCTCACATACTAGAATGAGGAAGGGTTTGCAAACACCAAATGCGTCCATTGCGATCCTCTGATGGCACATAGCACATGTTGACACACCGTGTGCATCTTCAAAATTTGGCCTCTAAAAACTATGTTTTTAAAACATTAAAAACGTTGTTCCAAGGGAATGAAGAACATGATCGATTGGGTTTTAGGGAAAAGGGGCTTAGATTCTCCCTAAAACATTGATCATGTTCTTCATTCCCTGCCTCATAGTAATCAGTTCTCTTTGTATGTTGAGAATCTGGTTCTCCATACGGTCAATCTGGCCATTCCAGGCCATGATGTCACCAATCATCCTCTGGGCACTATCACTGGTAAATGGGTCCGCGACTTGTTCTACCACAACCAGATCACCTAAAAACATGTGTAGATAAAAAAAATTGGTTAAAATATACAGCCATTAATTGTTTACCTTAAGCTGGGTTGTCAGACACTCACTTTGTGGGGTGTGTAACTCCACCTGCTCTTCCTCCTCCACATCTAGCCCTGGGCTCGGCTCATCCAGTGGAGCTACGGAGCTTGGTCCAGCGGAGGATACCGAGCTTGGCTGCTCCCTCGCAGACACAGGACTGGGCAGCTCCAATACCGACGCAGGGCTGGGGTTGGGGCTGGGGCTGGGGCTAATTGCCCAATCAGGCTGGCGAGGTCGGGGGGTCATGGGCTGCTCCGCCTCTTGGCTGAGTCTTTGTTTCCCTATGAGAATGAAAATAAAAAAAAATAAAAATAAAAAAAATAAAAGATACTTTTAAGCATAGTGATATTTGAGTTCCGAAATGTGAATATGAAACATTGGTTTGAAGTGGTGTACAATTATTAGCTGGTTATTACAAGATCCTAGTTTAATACATCCTTAAAATGACTTTTTTTTTAGTTAGGCTGTGTTCAGACTGGTGCGATGTGCGAACGCAGCAAATCTACTGTGGTTTCACGCATCGCATGTGCAGTTCGACTGCCCTATGTGACCTGTTGGGAGTATCAGTGTAAAGTTTTATTGACACCTCCGAATTAGTTCTCATTTCACAGTGCAATCTTTAAACTCGGACAGGAATCGGACCACATGGTGTGAATACCCATGTGATCTGATTCGGCTGTGCACTAAAAAAAGGGCCATGTACAAGTTTGGGCCGGATGCGATGCAAATTCAGCCATACTATATGTATGGCTGAAATCGCATCACACAGAGATCACATGTGATTTGCACTGCAGTGCGGTGCAAATCACATTCGATCTCGTACATTGCAGCAATGTGAACCTAGCCTTTAACCAAACTGTGATACTTTATATCTTTTGTCCAAGTTTCACAGACGGACACACTCGAATCATCCCCTGGAGTACCTGTGTGTGATTATGTCAAAAAATGTTCTATGATGTCCCAAACTACACTTAAATGTTTCCCAGTCCAGATGTTGAACCAGCATTCTATCTATCTATCTATCTATCTATCTATCTATCTATCTATCTATCTATCTATCTATCTATCTATCTATCATCTATCTATCATCTATCTTTTTTTTTTTTTTTGATTGAGTCTACATTGCACTGAATAAATTTAGGAAACTTTAGCAAAAATTCATTTCCTATAAACTGAGCGTGACAATTCAGTTTATCATGAACAATACCAAAGAAATAATAACTAATTAAAATCTAATCCAACACCAGATAAATTTACACCATATACAAATTCATGCTATTTACGCCCACATATACGAACAACCATATGAGCTCATTACATGAACTATTAACTACACGAACGATCAAATCCGCCAGATTCACATACGGTATGTACACGAATGATTAGGATCAAATCCACCAGTTTCACAAACGGTACCTACACGAACGATTGAGATCAAATCCGCCAGATTCACCTACGGTATGATCACGAACGATTAGGATAAAACCCGCCGGATTCACATAAGGTACCTACACGAATGATTAGGATCAAATCCGCCGGATTCAGATACGGTATGTACACGAACGATTATGTCCGACAGTCACGGAAAAAGTGCAGTTTACTCACTTTTTTTCAGGGCCTTCATGATCCGATGATATTGCTCCGGCTCCCTGGACTTGATGTCCGACCATCTTTTCCGCAGCTGGTCCTTTCCTCTCCGTACCCCGAATTTTGACTCCAAGGCTGTGACCACCTCGTCCAAGATGGCGCTTTTCCTTATATTTGGTTTTGGGTAAGGGCCATGTTCCCCATCATAATCCTCACTTTTAAGGATAGATACCATCTCCACCATCTCTTCGAACGCCATATTGGTGGCCTTATATCTCCTTCTTGCTTGGGGCCCATGGCTTTCCTCCGCGCTGCTCACGCTGCTAATTGAACTTGCATCCGCCATTTTCCACTCTCATACACCCACAGCGGAAGGAGGGTAAAAGGGGCGGGGAAACACGGTCGCAAGGAACGTCAGGGGCGGGCGACGCAGGCGGAGCCTGAGCGCATGCGCCGTATATAAAGCGGTACCACGAGGTCGTACGCTTGTCCGAACGGGAGCAGCGAGTGCTACACGCGACGGTAAGATAGTTATCATTTTATTTTCGGTTAATTTAAAGCCTGCGTTAGGGATATCCATATTGAATTTTATTCTTATTGATGTTTAATTGATTTCTATGTGGGTTGGTGGTTGAGTGGGCTTGGTGTTTTGTGTGGTAGTGTGGGGGTGGGTGTATAGGGGGTGGGGCTAGTGTGTGTGTGTGTGTGTGTGGGGGGGGGGGCAGTAGTGTGTGTAGAGTGTGTGTGTGTGGGGGGGAGTGTTTGTGTGTGTGTGTGTGTGTGTGTGTGTGTGTGTGTGTGTGTGGGGGGGGGGGGGGTAGCGTGTGTAGTAGTGTGTGTCTCGCCTACATTGTCACAATATAGTGTGCATTTGGTCTGACTTTTTTTTTTGTTGTTTTTTTTTTTTTTTTTTTTTTTTCTTTTCAGAAAATGCAAAAGTATACTGCAGACCCCTTTAAAGAGGAGGCCTTCCTCTCCACCTTTATAGATCTAGTGGAGTCCCACAGCAATCTGTGGGATACAAAACACCCCCAATACCCAATCCGTGCTGCCCGGAAGAAGACACTGGAGACAGTTTTGGCGTTTGTGAAAACCCGAGTCCCCCAGGCAGACACTGCCTTTGTGAACGCCAAAATTCAGAACCTGCGTAGCGCGTATAGGCGGGAGCAAAGAAAGATCCTAGAGTCCCAAACATCAGGAGCAGCAGCAGGTCAGGTCTATGTACCTAGGCTGTGGTATTATGACAGGCTGCGTTTTCTGGATGACACGTCAGAAGCCAGGCCGTCACTTTCGACTCTTCCGTCTACCCGTCCCTCCACCCTTCCCTCCGCCTCAGGTGAGCCATCCCTGGAAGATCCAGACCCTTCCTTGCTGGACGAAGTTGATGCGCCCAGCTGGAGCCAGGTATATTTTAGTTTCTAACGTTTGGATTGCTCAAATATTAATGATGTCAAGTTCAATGTTTGAATTGCTTCCAAATCTAGGATTTCATCACAAATTAAATTAGATAGAAGGATACAGTAGTTTACACAAATGTGGTTCAAATCTTAATGAACTGATGGAAAAATGATGGTGTCAAAATGATAGCCTTTTGTATTTCAAGACAAATGTATTTGCAAGTGAGAACTGTAAAATTGTTAGTGATTGATGATTTCTAAATATAGACATATTTTAGTTATTGATTGCTTTGTTTTTTTACACAGGATGAGCTCACCCAGGAGGAGGCCGGGACCAGTGGTATGGAGGAGGAGGCCGGGACCAGCCACACGCAGGAGCTAGCTGGGCCCAGCAGGAGTAGGACTGAGAGCCAGGTCCCTCCCCTCCGCCTAGCCAGCAAAAGGCCCAGGAGGATGGGCCGTACAGAGGAGGAGTCCTTGGTGCTGATACAGCGAGCCACCCAGATTTTGTCCAAACCCCCCAATCCGCAGGAGGCCTATGCCACTTATCTGGCTAGCAAGCTCCAAGAAATGGACAAACCCCAAAGAAACATGTGTGAGGCAATCTTCTTTGATGCCATACAACTGGGTCTGAAGGGTGAGCTCACACCCACCACGAAGCTCTACAAAACAGACCCTACTGCTGCTCCTCCTCCTCCTCCTCCTCCTCCTCCTCCTACCACAACTCCACCACCAGAGGCACAGCCTCCAGCGAAGCGTGGAGGGAAGGCTAGACGGAAGAGTCGCAAGTGACTGCCTGGCTTCAGTCTGCTCTGAAAGAAGACGCAGGCTGTTGTAGTACCACAGTCTGGGGACATAGATCTCATCTGCTGCTGTTCCTGGTCTTTGGGATTCTAGGACCTGGTTGTGCTCCCTATGTACATGCTACACAGGTTCGGAATTTTGGTGTCCACTCACTTGATGTGTGCCTGGTGGACAAAAGGCTTCACAAACGTCAAAATTGTCTCCAGTGTTGCCTCCCTCTTGATTTATTTTGGTTCTGAGGAAAAATAAAAATTTTTGATTTCAAAAAAATCTTGTATGGTTTCTTTTTTTTTTTTTTTTTTATCAATATTTTTGTATAATTTTGGGTTAAAAAAAAACAAAGTTTATTTGTGAGTAGGCAGATACATGTCAAAAGACTCTGGGGGTTATTAACAAAACACATGTTCATGTAAATATGCTAACTTCAAGTGCAATTTTTAAAGCACTGCAAGTGCACTTGGAAGTGCATTCGCTGTAAATTTGAGGCTTAACATTTGAAATGAGGGGAAGCTCTGCTGATTTTGAACATGCAATCATGTGTAGGCTAAAATGATGGTTTGGGTATCTATCTATCTATCTATCTATCTATCTATCTATCTATCTATCTATCTATCTATCTATCTATCTCTACTTGCATAGTCCTGCTTGGCCCAAAAAAATGCAAGTCCATCTTGTTTCAAACCCCCCACCCCAAAAAAAAAAAAAAAAAAAAAAAAAAAAAAAACAATAGTAGTTCCAAAAATATATAGTAATAGATTTTTTTTTCCTGAAATAAAAAAATAAATAAATAAATATATAAATATAAATATATATATAAATATATATATATATATATATATATATATATATATATATATATATATATATATATATATATATATATATATATATACAGTGGTGTGAAAAAGTGTTTGCCCCCTTCCTCATTTCCTGTTCCTTTGCATGTTTGTCACACTTAAGTGTTTCGGAACATCAAACCAATTTAAACAATAGTCAAGGACAACACAAGTAAACACAAAATGCAATTTGTAAATGAAGGTGTTTATTATTAAAGGTGAAAAAAAATCCAAACCATCATGGCCCTGTGTGAAAAAGTGATTGCCCCCTAAACCTAATAACTGGTTGGGCCACCCTTAGCAGCAACAACTGCAACCAAGCATTTGCGATAACGTGCAATGAGGCTTTTACAGCGTCCTGGAGGAATTTTGGCCCACTCATCTTTGCAGAATTGTCCTAATTCAGTTACATTAGAGGGTTGTCGAGCATGAACGGCCTTTTTAAGGTCATACCACAACATCTCAATAGGATTCAGGTAAGGACTTTGGCTAGGCCACTCCAAAGTCTTCATTTTGTTTTTCTTCAGCCATTCGGTGGTGGACTTGCTGGTGTGTTTAGGATCATTGTCCTGCTGCAGAACCCAAGTTCGTTTCAGCTTGAGTACACGAACAGATGGTCGGACATTCTCCTTCAGGATCTCTTGGTAGACAGCAGAATTCATAGTTCCTTTTATCACGGCAAGTCTTCCAGGTCCTGAAGCAGCAAAACAGCCCCAGACCATCACACTACCACCACCATATTTTACTGTTGGTATAATGTTCTTTTTATGAAATGCAGTGTTCCTTCTACGCCAGATATACTTGGACACAAACCTTCCAAAGAGTTCCACTTTTGTCTCATCGGTCCACAGAATGTTGTCCCAAAAGTCTTGGGGATCATCAAGATGTGTTGTGGAGAAATTGAGACGAGCTTTGATGTTCTTTTTGCTCAGCAGTGGTTTTCTCCTTGGAACTCTGCCATGCAGGCCATTTTTGCCCAGTCTTTCCTGATGGTGGAGGCATGAACGCTGACCTTAACTGAGGCAAGTGAGGCCTGCAGTTCCTTGGACGTTGTTGTGGGGTCTTTTGTGACCTCTTGGATGAGTCGTCGCTGCGCTCTTGGGGTAATTTTGGGCGGCCGGCCACTCCTGGGTGTAAGGAGATTCCATAATACATTGCATTATTGATTGTTGATTTTGATTATTGATTTCACCCTGAAGATATAAGTTCAGGATTGCTTATCTGCTTAGTGATTTAAAGAGACTTTCTTGGTACATTTTAGAGAATCTATCTCATGACAGTATTGCTTAATAACTGAATTATCTCATTGCCATGTCTATCTATTTCTGTTAAATGTCTTCATCTTAGGAAACATCTGTTTGTGGTTTTTATCTCTGTACACTGTTACTGGGTATGAAAAGGCTAGAATTGGTTTTTAGGAAGTTGTGGCTGGGCACATCATGGTCAGCAGACGTTAACAGAAAGTAAGGAATCATTGAACTGTAATAGCTTGAAATACAGAGGTTAAGATTAAGGTCACAAGACATTAACGAATAATATGCTAATGAACATTTATGTGTATCATTTTGATTGGCCCCCAAATTGGGGCAGAGTCTTGTAAAGACAGCATAAAACAGCGAATCCTGTAATAAAGAGTTGTAACCATTTCAGCATACCTATTGTGTGTGTATGTGTCATTGGTTAACCGCCAGCGAGGACCTCCACTGAGCCATCTCCAAGAGCCTAGGCCACAAGGAGAAGACGGGCAACCTAACAGTTTTGGTACCAGAAGTGGGGTGTGGCGTTTGTTTGAACAGGTAAGACACATTCTGCTCCTTTTTACCTATTTTTTGGTAACTGGTGTTGGTGCTTGCCCTGTTCAAATAACCTTGTATATCCACCCACTTACATAACTGTGCCTTCGCAACGGGCTAGGCTGGCCCCTTGGAAGGTTAGAGGGGCTCGCAGGTATTTTGGTTTTTTGAGTAGTCTGACTAGGCTGGTCTGACTGTATTAAGTAGAGGTATATATATATATGTGTGTTTAAAACTCGGGAAGTATAGGATACGCCCGTAGTATAAGGAGTGGCTGAGTGGACGCCCAATCTTTTTGGGGGAAATATTGGAAAGTGCACTTATAATAACATGTTGATATAATGTAACTTTATTTGGCCATTGTATATATATATATATATAAGATTTTGCTTGTTTTTCTTTTAGGTACCACCGTAAGTATTTAGGGTGTATAGAGAATTAGAGATAAGTGTATGGTATATATATGTATGACAACTGAATGTAAAGTACTGTATTGATTTGAAAGGTTTTATTAAGGCATTACACATATATGCACTAAATGAACAACATATATCAGGAACCCAATTGTAGTGAGATAGCGCCCGCCTGCCCACATTGCACCTTTGGTTTACTGTTCCTTAGTGTTGACAGGACGTGGATCCTGCTTACCACTAGACCAACTGGGTTCTCATACCGACTTGGTGCAAGGGGAGTATATCCTACCACGAGGAGGGGTTTCCTATACCGAGTACTGAGGGTTAACCTTCATAGCTATATCAGCCCCACAGCAATAACAGACGAGGGGACTTATTCCCAAGTCAGGGAACAGATTATAGCACGTTTACCACTGTTCCATGTCTTCGCCATTTGTGGATAATGGCTCTCACTGTGGTTCGCTGGATTCCCAAAGCTTTGGAAATGGCTTTATAACCCTTTCCAGACTGATAGATCTCAATTACTTTCTTTCTCAATTGTTCCTGAATTTCTTTGGGTCTCGGCATGATGTGTAGCTTTTAAGGATCTTCTGGTGGACCTTACTGTGTCAAGCAGCTCCTATTTAAGTGATGCCTTGATTGTGAACAGGTGTGGCAATAATCAGGCCTGGGTGTGGCTAGAGAAATTGAACTCAGGTGTGGACAACCACAGTTATAGTATGTTTTAACAAGGGGGGCAATCACTTTTTCACACAGGGCCATGATGGTTTGGATTTTTTTTCACCTTTAATAATAAACACCTTCATTTACAAATTGCATTTTGTGTTTACTTGTGTTGTCCTTGACTATTGTTTAAATTGGTTTGATGTTCCGAAACACTTAAGTGTGACAAACATGCAAAGGAACAGGAAATGAGGAAGGGGGCAAACACTTTTTCACACCACTGTATATATATATATATATATATATATATATGTTTTTTTTTTTTTTGGGTTGGTTTTTTTTTTTTTTTTTTTTTTATATAAATTGGGAATATATTTTTGCTATAATTGGAAGATTAATCATAGGATGAGGATGAATAAAAACATGTAGTATAACTCTGTGTGAATATAAGCAGCAAAGCTACTTCACTTTTCTTGCATTACGAAGAAGAAAAGAACGGGCTATATTAAAAAAAAAACACAAAATTAGCAGCATGACGAATATGCTAGCTTCAATACGAACACTAGTTTTACAAGACCGAGCGCTTCCGCCCTGTAAATTCTTTCTGAGTATGCGCGGAACTTAGTTTGACGAACAAGCCTACACACGAGCGGACTGTCCGCTCAAACCAAGTTTCAGCGGACAGTTTTACGGAAATTCCGAAAAACTTTGTTCGTCAAACTGTCCGCTGAAACTGTCCGCTGAACGCCCACACACGAGCGGACTGTCCGCTGAAACACTGTTCAGCGGACAAAGTTGGGCGAACAGTCCGCCCGTGTGTACGCGGCCTTAGTACTTGGTGGCAAAACCTTTGTTGGAAATCACAGAGGTCCGACTTTTTTGAAGTTGGTCACCAGGTTTGCACACATCTCAGGAGGGATTATGTCCCACTCCTCTTTGCAAATCCTCTCCGAGTCATTAAGGTTTTGAGGCTAACATTTGGTAACTCGAACCTTCAGCTTCCTTCACATATTTTCTATGGGGTTAAGGTCTGGAGACTGGCTAGGTCACCTCAGGACCTTAATGTGCTTCTTTTTGAGCCACTCCTTTGTTGCCTTGGCTGGGTGTTTTGGGTCATTGCCATGCTGGAATACCCATCCACGACCCATTTCCAATGCCCTTGTTGAGGGAAGAAGGTTCTCACTCAAGATTTGATGGTACATGGCCCTGTTAATCGTCCCTTTGATGCGGTGAGGTTGCCCTGTCCCCTTAGCAGAAAAACACCCTCAAAGCATAAGGTTTCCACCACCATGTTTGATGGTGCGATGGTGTTTTTAGGGTCAAAAGCAGCATTCCTCCTCCATCAAACACTGTGGGTTGAGTTGATGCCAAAGAGCATAATTTTGGTCTCATCTGACCACAACACTTTTACCCAGTTGTCCTCTGAATCATTCAGATGTTCATTAGCACTTCAGATAGGCCTGTACATGTGCTTTCTTGAGCAGGGGGACCTCGTGGGCACAGCCAGATTTCAGTCCTTCATGGCGTAGTGTGTTACCAATTGTTTTCTTGGTGACCATGGTCCCAGCTGCTTTGAGATCATTGACAAGATTCTCCCATGTAGTTATGGACTGATTCCTCACTGTTCTCATGATCATTGAAACTCCACAGGGTTCTTCCATTCGCAAATAATCGCACCAACTGTTGTCACCCTCTCACCAAGATGCTTGGCGATGGTCTTGTAGACCATTCCAGCCTTGTGTAGGTCTACAATCTTGTCCCTGACATTCTTGGACAGCTCTTTGGTCTTGGCCATGGTGGAGGGATTGGAATCTGATTGATTGATTGATTGATTGCTTCTGTCTTCAAGAGAGTGCTCCTAATCTCAGCTCATTACCTGAATAGAATACATCTGGGAGCCAGAAATCTTGCTGATTGACAGGAGATCAAATACGTATTTCACTCATTAAAATGCAAATCAATTTATAACTTTTTTGAAATGTGTTTTTTCTGGATATTTTTGTAGTTATTCTGTCTCACTGTTAAAATAAGTGGGCAAATGTACAAAATCAGCAGGAGATCAAATACTTTTTCCCCTCACTGTATGTGCCTGTTTACTTGTGTATGCATACTTCCCAATAGTCCTTCATTGTGTTGTTCTCTGCCAACCACCAAGGGGGAACTCGTGTTAACCCACACCCTATACTAGATGTTATTACTCTTCCTAACCCTCTATTGGGCACTATTGTTCCTCCCACCCCGCCTGATAAATTTGCATCTTTTTTTCCCCCATTGACCCATTTTGTTTGGGTGCAAGGTCGCATGACGACACAATTGTCAGTTAAAGCGATGCAGCCCCGAATCGCAAAAAGTGCTCTGGTCAGGAAGGGTAAAATCTTCCAGGGCTGAAGCAGTTAATAATGCTCAAAGTGAAATCATAAAAATGAAATATTCCTTTAAATATCATGCCTGGGGGGGGGGTCCCTTAGTCTGCCTGTAAAGTTGTGCATCTGTGCAATGTCTAGAACAGTGCCGCAGCAAAATAACATATAGATGAAATATAAACATAGATGAAATATATTGAGAAATATTTGAATTAAAATGTGCTTTCAGAGGGTAATACTGTGGATGCACAGGGTAATAGTTTACCAACGTCCGATATTATATATGAGAAAAAAGATGAAATATAGATGGGAAATCAAGGAAAAAAATCAGAGCGGCTCCCCCCAGTCCATGCCAGGCCCTTTGGGTATGGTATGGATTTTAAGGGGAACTCCATGCCAAAATGTTAACAAAACAGTGTGGGCCCCCCCCCCAAAATCCATACCAGGCCCTTTGTGTCTGGCATAGGTTTTAAGGGGAACTGGTATGGAATTTGGGGGCAATTTTTTTTTTTTTTACATTTTGGCATGGGGTGCCCCCAAAATCCATACCAGACCCTTATCCGAGCAAATAGCCTAGCAGGCCAGGAAAGGGGGGGACAAGCGAACGCCCCCCTCCTGAACCATACCAGACCACTTGCCCTCAACATGGGGAGGGTGTTTTGGGGGTATGCGGGTGGGGGGCTTATCGGAATCTGGAAGCCCTCTTTAACAAGGGAGCCCCCAGATCCTGGCTCCCTCCTATGTCAATGGGTATGAGGTACATTGTACCCCCACCCATTCACCAAAAAAGTGTCAAAAAGTAAAAACCACAATAGACAGTTTTTGACAATTCCTTTAAAATAAATAAATAAATAAAAATTGTCCCACAATGTACATCCATCATCAAACACAGACCCGAAAAATAGAAAAAAGTAAAGAAAAAATTCTGCCTCCATGGGAGGCCTCCCGGCGACTTCTGTCTTTTGGCTGTGACAGCTGTTATATAGGCAAGGGTGGGCCACCTGCTGACGGAACCAGATTATCCCTCCCCATCTGACATCACATTGCATCACATGACATCAGCAGGGGGCGTAGGCACTCAGTTACATCACTGGGTGGCCTCGCCCTTGCCTATATAACAACTGTCACTGCAAAGAGGCAGAAGTCTGCGGGAGACCTCCCATCGATGTGGACCTCTTTAAAAAAATATTTTTCGGGTCTGTCGGGTGGCGCGATTGAAGATGGATGGACATCGTGGAACACTTTGTTTTTTGTTTTTAAATGAAGGAATTCTCAATTTTTACTTTTTGACACTTTTTTGGTGAATGGGTAGGGGTACAACCCCATATCCATTCACATGGGGGGGTGGGATCTGGATGCCCCCTTCTTAAAGGAGGCTTAAAAATTCTGATAAACCCCCCACCTGCAGACCCCCACAACCACCGAGCCAGGGTTGTGGGGACCAGGCCCTTGTCCCCATCAATATGGGGACAAGGTGATTTGGGGGGGACACCCATTTATAGGTAAAGTTGATCCAGGGAAAATCCGATTGCTTCTCGGGTGATTATTTTGTTTACAAAATCAGTCAAAATCAAACATCCCCTCAGCCCCTTAACCCCCCCCCCCCATTCATCCCGCCACACTATCAGATAAGTATATGACATCAATAAATAATTAATATCTTGGGTGGCCTAAGAGGGGATTGGTGGAAGGAATGTTTTACCCTGCTGTAACAATATGGAGTATGATTTGCTGGGGTTTTTTTCGCCTTCCTCTGGATCAACTGTAGGTGAAGGATTGTGTATATGGAATTGTATTTTTTATTTTATTTTTGGTTGAACTAGATGGACTTGTGTCTTTTTTCAACATGACTTAATTATATAACTATGTAACTATGTAATATGAGCAAATAGGCACTGTATTTGGAAAAGAAATGGAGGCTTTGGAATTCTGTGAACTCTATGGATGCATAGTTCTAGGTCACATATAGAAGGGATGAGAGCTTTCATGAGGTGCTGGAGAAACATAAGCAGATCAGTGGGTGTCACCAACTCTGGGATGCCACAAAAAGGAATGCTCAAAAATGTGTCAAAAATGTCTGATGTGTCCGCCATAATGTTGCAGTCACAATAAAAATCGCTGATCGCTGTTTTTTGTTTGGGAGCCACGTCGCATGACCGCACAATTGTCAGTTAAAGCAACGCAGTGCCGAATTACAAAAAGTGGTCTGGTCTTAAGCCAGCAAAATGGTCCGGTCTGAAAGTGGTTAATCACTAGTGTTTTTTTTTTTTGTGCTATAAATAAAGACTGAAAATTTGGTGAAAAAATGCCCTTTTCTTTGTTTCTGTCATAAAATTTAGCAGATTAGTAATATTAAAATTTTGGCTGGAATGTATATGGCTACATATCTTTGTTAAAAAATAACCATAATTAATGTATATTATTTGCACTTTGTGAAAGTTATAGAGTCTACAAGTTATAGTGCCAATCACTGAAAATTGATCACACCTGATCACACCTAAAGTATTGAAGACCTATCTCATTTCTTGAGTCACTAACATGCCAGGAAAGTACAAATACCCACAAAACGACCCCATTTTGGAAAGCAGACACACCAATGTATAATCTATGAGGCCTAATGGGTCTTTTAAACAGTTAATTTCTTTCCAGAAGTTTTTGGAAAATGTGGAAAAAAAATGAAAATGCATTTTTTCCACAAAGTTGTGCATTTATAAGATATTTTCAACACATAGCATGTTCAAAGCAAAAATTATACCCCAAAATACATTCTGCTACTCCTCCTGAGTATGGCGATACCACATGTGTGAGACCTTTACACAACCTGGCCACATACAGAGGCCCACCAGTGAAGTAGCACCTTCAGGCGTTCTACAAGAATAAATTACACATCTCATTTCTCAATCACCTATTATAATTTTAAAGGCCCTGGAGCACCAGAACAATGTAAATGCCCACAAAATGACCCTGTTTTGGAAAGCAGACGCCCCAAAGTATAATCTATGAGGCATAATGAGTCTGTATAACTGTTAATTTTTTTGCGGAAGTTTTTGGAAAATGTGGGAAAACAATGAAAACGCATTTTTCTTTCACAAAGTTGTCAAGTTTTAAGGTATTTCCAACACATAGCCTATACATAGCAAAAATGACACCCCAAAATACATTCTTCTACTCCTCCTGAGTATGATGATACCACATGTGTGAGACTTTTACACAGTCTGACCACATACAGAGGCCCACCATTGAAGTAGCACCTTCAGGCGTTCTACAAGCATAAATTACACATCTAATTTTCTGACAACCTCTCATTTTTGAAGGCCCTTATATTTCTAACACATAGCATTTACATACCAAAAATTACACTCCAAAATAAATTATATTGAAGAAAGGGTAAAAAAAGTATTACCTGTAGTTTTAGTAGTGTTCCCAGACGAGATAATTGGTCCAGGCAGCATGCAGCAGGCAGGGATGTGTTTAAAGTGGTTGTAAACCCTTACAAACCACTTTGACCTACAGGTAAGCCTAGATTAAGGCTTACCTGTAGGTCCAAGCAATATCTCCTAAACCTATATGGTTTAGGAGATATTTGGCCGAAAACGGGCACCGCTGTCTACGGCGCATGCGCCGTAGACAGCGGCGCGCAGGCGCACTGAGCGGGGCATTTCCAAAAATGGAGCTGCCGCACGTGTCGACTCCCGTGCGCATGCGCGGGAGTGACGTCATCGCGGCTTCGCCAAATGACAGCGGCGGAGCTGCGAGACACCACCAGCAAGATGGATGCGGCGGACTACAGGGGACAGCGGTGACATCGCTGGCTCCTGTGTCAGGTAAGTGACACATAATGGGCTACTATGCGATGCATAGTATTCCATTATGCTTTGCCTTTGCAGGGAATGAAAGAGGAAGTAAACCCATCAGGGTTTACTTCCTCTTTAACAACAACAATAGTAATTATCCAGGCAGCAGGCAGGAATATTGTCTATAGTTAGCACAAGGATATCATCAGCACAGCCAATGCATTTGTCCATAGAAATTGTCCAGGCAGAGACAGCCAGCACAGCCATAATATTGGTCCTGGTACACCGTTACCTGCCTGCACTCATTATTGTACTGCTCTCCAGCCCTTCATAAACATACTGCCTCTTGTTACAGTTAATTATTTCTATAGCCAGGTAGCAGGCAGAGGTGTGGTCAGGCAGAGGCATGATGGCAGTAAGTCAGCAGCAGGCTGAGGGCCACAATAAGTTAAGACCTGTGCACAAGGGCACAGGGGTAGAGTCTTCGACCCACCCTAATCTGGAAATTACGAAACCTGGAGACAACAAAAAAAATAGTTTTCTCTATCCAGATAAAACATTTCTGGAGCTCCTCACATGTAAGACCCCTGTGTACTACAGTAGCAGGGCAACAGGGCAGTCCAAGCGGTAGGCAAAAGCATAGTCCATAAAACAGGCCAGGTACAGTTCACTTGCAAGCAATCCAAGCGGTGGGCAGAAGCGTAGTTGATAAAACAGGCCAGGGTCAGTTCGCGTGGAAGCAGTCCAAACGGTTGGCAGAGGCATAGTCAAAAAACAGGACAGAGTCAGTTCACATGGAAGGCAGTGGCAAGGTTATTTGAGGAAGAATGGGAAATGGTCAGCACAGATGATGAAAATATGGAAATGGTTAAGAATATGGGCTAATATTTTAGGGATGTGTGAAAGTGTCCGAAGTATTTCACAAAGCAAAGGCTGGGTTCAGAGGGACAATGGGACAATGGTAGCTGGTATCTCTTCAAAATCCTTTTTTTGCTGCATACTTGACATCTTTTTTGGCTTCTTTCGTCTTCTTCAGATGGTGGAATATTGTCCGTGAAGTGGTGTTCATGAAGTCGGCTAACAGCATCAGAGCGAAGGTTTTCTGGGGGGGGGGTCTTTGATGGTAGATGAGGGACATGACAACTTTCTAGACTAATTTTAGGAAGCAGGCAGGGCTTTCTGTGGATTTGGTGTGAATTATGTAGGCATTATAAATGGCCAAATTAATTAAATAGATTGCTACTTTCTTGTACTAGAAAAAGGACCTTCTTATTGATAAATAGGGCTGAAGCATTTGGTTGTTGAAATCCACCCTCCCCATGTACAGATTGTAATCTTGTACACATGTTGGCTTTACAATGGGACCTCGTCTTCTCTGAACTTCAATTGTAGTACATTCCTGGTATCCTTCCACTTCAAGGCCAGCTCTTTGTTGCATCTCAAAGTTGCTCTTTCTCCCCTTTGCAATTTCTTATTTACTATGTCTTGTGGGAAGCCCTTCCTATTCTTTCTGGAGGTTCCATGTGCCAGGCTTTCTGCGAGGTATAGGTGTTTGAAAAGGAGCAGGCTGGTGTAGAAGTTATCCATGTATATGTGGTAACCTTTCTTCAGCAGTGGGTATGCCAGGTCCCATACAATTTTACCAGTTGTGCCCATGTAGGCTGGACACTCAGGGGGCTGGAGCTGGGAATCTCTTCCTTCGTATATGCGGAACGCATACAGATATCCCGTGACTCTCTCGCAAAGCTTATAAAATTTCACTCCGTATTTGGCCCTTTTGCTAGGAATGTATTGCTTTATTCCTAGCCAGCCTGAAAAGGGTACCAGGGACTCACCTACACATATATGCTGATAGAGGACATAGTGTTCTGCAAACTGTTGGGAAAAGAAAAGAATTAGTGGGCGAATTTTATATAATTTATTGTAATTTGGATGATTGCGGGGAGGACACTGGGTGTTGTCACTGAAATTAAGAAAGCGAATTATCATCTTGTATCGGGACCTGGACATTACGGAAGAATAAATGGGCATGTGGTGGATGGGGTTGGTGGACCAATAGGCATGTCCTTTATTTTTTTTGTAAGCCCCATGTTTATGGTGAGGCCCATAAACACTTTGAACTCCTCCAGAGTCAAATCCTTCCACTCAAACAGTCTTGCGTATGATGATTGGGGGTTGTTGGCAATATGCTGCTGGGCATATAAATTGGTCTGGTCCATGATGAGTTGCAGCAAAGTGTCGGGAAAAAATAAATAAAAACAATGAATTTCAGTAAAATTTGGGGTATTGGCCTGCACACCTGGCTGTGCGGTGAAAGGCGGAATTCTTGCTGATCCTGAGTCGGAAAGCAGCAATGTTGGATTGGCAAGACCAGCTGGAAGATGTGTAGCAGCCTGGCTCTTGGGGGACGTACCACTCCAGTGCTGGTAGTTGGGGGATTTGAAGTTCATGTGCTGGTATTTGGGTGTGATGCTGCAGCAGGGCTGGTACTGGTCCAGGGCATTTCTTGTGGTCTTTTGCTGGCGGCAGTGCTGGTAGTTGGCCTTTGATTTTGGCATCTATCATTGGCGACACTTGGTACTGGGCCTGGGAATTTGATCCTGGGGTATATTGCTGGTGGCTGCGTTGTTTTCAGAGCACCGTGCCCTTTTAGGAGGGATCCATTCTTACTCTGATTGATTTGCTGATCCACTACTATCGATCGGTTCAAATGCTGAATTTGTTTCACAATTGGAATTGGCATTTGAATCTGATGAGAACTCCCCGCTGCTCTCATGAGTCATGGAGAGGATCTGGAATGCCTCCTCACTTGTATAGAATCTCTTGGACATTTTTTCTGATGGGCTGTGCGACAGGTGACAGGTAGCAGTCGCTGATGGGCGACGGGTGATGAGTGACAGTCACTAATGGGCAACAGGTGACAGTTGACGGTCACTAATAGGTGACGGGTGATGGTCACTGGTGGATGACAGGTGACATGTGACAGTCACTGGTGGGTGACAGGTGATGAGTGACGGTCACTGGTGTGTGACAGGTGACATGTGACGGGTGGCAATCACTGATGGCAGTCTCTAATGTTGACTGATGCACTTTATGGGACTGATAGGTGATAGAGGAGGGTCATGGATGGGTCACTGATGATTGTCACTGATGGTGGTCACTTATGATTGTCACTGGTGATGGTCACTGATGGGTGACAGGTGCAACACTGACGTCAGTCTCTGACAATGACAGGTGCACTTTGTGGGCACTGATGGGTGACAGGTGGACTTTGTGGGCACTGATGGGTGACAGGTGCACTTTTATAATCACTGATGGGCACTTATGTGGTGACTGGTGGGTGACAGCTGTAATGGGGGGGATGTGACAGGTTCTCTTTTTTTGTGGTGTTGGTGCAGTACACTACAATACATAGATCAGTAACTCACTGTAAATGGTGTGTGAGGATAGAAGAGCCGGTAACAGCTAGTAACTAGTCTATGTTTACATTTAGTGATCGGCTGTGAATGGATCACAGCCAATCACGTGGTAAACAGCCGCCAATCATTGGCTGTTTACCCTTGTTGGTGGTGAGCAGTGTTCCTGGAAACACGCCCCCACCGAAATTACCATGCTGTGTGCTTCCGATCGCACGGTCTTAAGCGGGGAATACTCATTTGTAATCGGCCATGACGTAATCGCGGCCAATCACATGGTGAACAGCCATGCCCAATGGCTGGGCACCCACAATTGCCATATGACGTCGGCCCAGAACAAGAGCTGCACCACTCTGCCATCATGGTGGGTGGGTGGCAACAGGTTAAATGGTGTGGGGTCCCCTGCAATCCATACCAAACCCTTTGGGTCTGGCATGGATTTTCAGGAGAACCCCACATCAAAATGTAAAATAAAAATGGCATGGGGTCCCCCCAATATCTATACCAGACCCTTTTCCGAGCATGCAGCCTGGCAGGCCAGAAACAAGGGGGGGGAGCCCCCCTCCTTAACCATAGCAGGCCACATGCCCTCAGCATGAGCATAGACATATTCCTGGAAAAAATAGGCCAGTCAGCCTAACATCAATAGTAGGTAAATTAATAAGGGACTATATCCAAGAATTTCCCGAAAAAAACTGTATCATTAGCAGTAATCAGCAATCTGAGAACATTCTATGAGCAAGTGAGCTGCCATCTAGATAGGGGGAGGCCTGTAGATGTGGTGTATCTGAATTTTGCAAAAGCATTTGATGCAGTTCCCCATAAATATTTGATCTACAAGCTGAGGTCTGCAGGCATGGACCATAAACTTTGTTCTTGGATAGAAAACTGGTTACAGGGGTGCGTCCAAATGGTAAATAACAGTGATAAATAACATGTACTCACACTGGTCAGGAGTGGTAAGTGGGGTACCCCAAGGTTCGGTCTTGGGATCATTTCTGTTTAAATTTATTTGTAAATGATATAGAGGACAGGAAACATAGCTTAATCTCAGTTTTTGTGGACGGCACAAAAATAACCAGGTCAATAACTTCACATTAGGATATAGAAATATTACAGAAAGACCTGAACAAAATAATGGATTGGGCAACTACATGGCAAATGAGGTTTAATATGGAGAAATGTAAAGTGATACACTTGGGGGCTAAAAATCATAAAGGCAAACTACTCACTAGGGGAATTAAGGATGGAAAAAGATCTGGGGGCCCTAGTGGAAGACAGACTGAGCAATATCATGTAATGTCAAGCTGCAGCTACCAAAGCCGGCAGACTATTAGTATGCATAAAAAAAGGAGATATACTCCAGAGATAAAACTATAATCTTGCCACTTTATAAAACTCAGGTCTGGCCACATCTGGGATGTGCTGGAGCTGGAGAGAGTCCAAAAAAGGGCAACAAAATTAATAAGGGTATTGGAGGACCTCAATTACGAAGAGTGACTACAGGCACTACATTTATTCTCACTGGAGAAGAGACGCTTGAGAGGGGGCATGATAGCAATTTACAAATACTACAAATGGTGATCCCAGTATAGGAGAAAAAGCTATTCAGTCTCAGGGAGTGTAAGAGGACACATGGCCACACAATGAGATTGGAGGAGAAGGGATTTAGCCTTAAACTGTGCAGGGGGGTTTTCACTGGCAGGGAGGTAAGGATGTGGAACTCTCTTCCACAATTAGTGGTGTCAGCGGGGAGCATTGATATTTATGCATCTTAAAGAACACAACATACAGGGATATTGGAAATAATTTTCATCACTGACACACATACACCTACACAGGTTGAACTGGATGGACTATTGTCTTTCTACTATGTAACTATATATGTGGTGCTTTGGGGCAGGGGGGCTCTGCCCCCCACCGCAAAGTGCCTTGTGCCCATATTGATGCAGCAGGGGTGTGGTGATGTCACATGGGGCTGGTGCCATCAGGTGATGTCACCAGGTGGCCCCACCCCTTACCTATATAAGAACTGTCAAAAGGCAGAGCCTGTAGTTGGTGGTTTAGCCTTCCTCATGGGCAGAGCTTTTCTTTCTTTTTTTGGGTCTGACAGCATCGTGATTGATGATAGATCTACATTGTGGGACATTGTTCTTTATTTTTAATAAAGGAATTGTCAAAAACTGTGTGTGAGTTTTTATTTATTTTTGACACTTTTTGGTCACATGGGGGGGGTGGGATCTGGGGTCCCCCTTGTTAAAGGGGGCTTCCATATTCTGATAAGCCCCCTGCCTGCAAACCTCTACAACCAAAGCCCAGGGTTGTCGGGAAGAGGCTCTTGTCCCCATCAACATGGGGACAAGGTGTTTTGGGGTGGAGGGGCAGAAAAGGGCACACCCAAAGGTTCTGGTATAAATTAGGGGACCCCCTGCCCTTTTTTAAACATTTTTCTTTTGCTGGCAATGCTATTTTATTGCCGGATAGGGATGGTCGAACTGTTCGCCCGGCGGTCGGTTCGCGGCGAATTTCGGCTGTTCGCGGTCCGCCTGATCGGCGGACTATTGCCGCTGTTCACCCGGTGGACTTACGTGTTTGCTGTGTAAAAGAACTTTGACCTATGATGAAACATCCATCATGGGGTACAGGACAGCCAATTGAGACATTACAGCACATGGACACTTGGAAATTCCCCCTAACTTATAAATAGACCCAATCCGGTGGCCCTTTTACATTCTTTCTACTGTCACTATAGGGAGAGGTTGCTGTGTGGAGCAGGGAGAGACTGCAGTGACCCAAATCGCTAGCTATTAGGTCCACAAAAGTTCTTTTAAGGACTGGTATGGTATAGGTGTAGTTCAGGATATAGGTTTGAGGCACTGCTATTCAAGTCATTGTTGCTGCAGATTGTCTTTTGTCAGGGCTGAGAGAGGGACAGATAGGACACTGTGTGTTGCAGAGAGGGACAGTCAGTTTATTCATTAGCTGTTACTATTAGGTCCACAAAAGTCCTTTTCAGGACTGGTATGGTGTAGTAGTACAGGATATAGTTTTGAGTGCTATTCAAGTTATTGTTGCAGCAGCCTGTGTTTTGTCAGTTTAACCACCTTCAGACCGGACCATTTTGCTGGTAAATGACCAGAGGTCTTTTTACACTTTGGCACTGCGCTGCTTTAACTGGTAATTGCGCGGTCATGCAATGTTGTACCCAAACGAAATTTGCGTCCTTTTCTTCCCACAAATAGAGCTTTCTTTTGATGGTATTTGATTGCCTCTGCAATTTTTATTTTTTGCGATATAAACGTAAAAAGACCGCAAATTTTGAAAAAAAATGATATTTTCTACTTTTTGTTATTAGAAAAATCCAATAAACTCAATTTTAGTCATACATTTAGGCCAAAATGTATTCAGCCACATGTCTTTGGTAAAAAAAAGGTCAATAATTGTATATTTATTGGTTTGCGCAAAAGTTGTCACATCTACAAACTAAGGTACATTTTCTGGAATTCACGCAGCTTTTAGTTTATGACTGCCTATCTCATTTCTTGAGGTGGTAAAATGGCAGGGCAGTACAAAACCCCCCCAAATGACCCCATTTTGGAAAGTAGACACCCTAAGGAAATTGATAAGAGGCATGTTGAGCCCATTGAATATTTTATTTTTTTGCCGCAAGCGATTGAATAATGACAAAAAAAAATCTTTTTTTTTTTTTTTACACAAAGTTGTCACTAAATGATATATTGCTCACACATGCCATAGTTATATGTGGAATTGTACCCCAAAATACATTCTGCTGCTTCTCCTGAGTACGGGGATACCACATGTGGTCGACTTTTTGGAAGCCTAGCCGCGTACGGGGCCCCGAAAGCCAAGCACCGCCTTCAGGATTTCTAAGGGCATACATATGTCATTTTACTCCTCACTACCTATCACAGTTTTGAAGGCCATAAAATGCCAAGATGGCACAAAACCCCCACAAATGACCCCATTTTAGAAAGTAGACACCCCAAGCTATTTGCTGAGAGGCATGTTGAGTCCATGGAATATTTTATATTTTGCCACAAGTTGCGGGAAAATTACAAACTTTATAAATTTTTCACAAAGTTGTCACTAAATGATATATTGCTCACACATGCTATGGGCATATGTGAAATGACACCCCAAAATAAATTCTGCTGCTTCTCCTGAGTACGGGGATACCACATATGTGGGACTTTTTGGGAGCCTAGTCGCGTACGGGGCCCCGAAACCAAGCACCGCCTTCAGGCTTTCTAAGGGCGTAAATTTTTCATTTCACGCCTCACTACCTATTACAGTTTTGAAGGCCATAAAATGCCAAGATGGCACAAAACCCCCACCAAATGACCCCATTTTAGAAAGTAGACACCCCAAGCTATTTGCTGAGAGGCATGTTGCGTCCATGGAATATTTTATATTTTGCCACAAGTTGCGGGAAAATTACAAACTTTTTTTTTATTTATTTTTTTCACAAAGTTGTCACTAAATGATATATTGCTCACACATGCCATGGGCATATGTGAAATGACACCCCAAAATAAATTCTGCTGCTTCTCCTGAGTACGGGGATACCACATGTGTGGGATTTTTTGGGAGCCTAGCCGCGTACGGGGCCCCGAAACCCAAGCACCGCCTTCAGGCTTTCTAAGGGTGTAAATTTTTCATTTCACGCCTCACTACCTATTACAGTTTTGAAGGCCATAAAATGCCAAGATGGCACAAACCCCCCCCAAATGACCCCATTTTAGAAAGTAGACACCCCAAGCTATTTGCTGAGAGGCATGTTGAGTCCATGGAATATTTTATATTTTGCCACAAGTTGCGGGAAAATTACAAACTTTTTTTTTTTTTTTTTTTTCACAAAGTTGTCACTAAATGATATATTGCTCACACATGCCATGGGCATATGTGAAATGACACCCCAAAATAAATTCTGCTGCTTCTCCTGAGTACGGGGATACCACATGTGTGGGTTTTTTTGGGAGCCTAGCTGCGTACGGGGCCCCGAAAGCCAAGAACCGCCTTCAGGCTTTCTAAGGGCGTAAATTTTTGATTTCACGCCTCACTACCTATTACAGTTTTGAAGGCCATAAAATGCCAAGATGGCACAAAACCCCCCAAAATGACCCCATTTTGGAAAGTAGACACCACAAGCTATTTGCCGAGAGGCATGGTGAGTATTTTGCAGCTCTCATTTGTTTTTGAAAATGAAGGAAAAAAAAAAAATAATGTATATTTTTTTTCTTTTTTTCAATTTTCAAAACTTTGTGACAAAAATGAAGGTCTGCAAAATACTAACCATACCTCTCGGCAAATAGCTTTGGGTGTCTCCTTTCCAAAATGGGGTCACTTGGGGGGATTTTGTGCTATCTGGGCATTCCATGGCCTCCGAAACTGTGATAGGCAGTGAGGAATGAAATCAAAAATTTACACCCTTAGAAATCCTGAAGGTGGTGCTTGGATTTTGGGGTACCGTACGCGGTTAGGCTCCCAAAAGGTCTCACACTTGTGGTATCCCCGTACTCAGGAGAAGCAACAGAATGTATTTTGGGGTGTAATTTTACATATAACCATGGCATGTTTGAGCAATATATCATTTAATGACAACTTTGTGCAAAAAAAAAAAAAAAAAAATAATAATGTATTTTTTCCACAACTTTTGTCAAAATATAAAATATTCCATGGACTCGACATGCCTCTCAGCAAATAGCTTGGGGTGTCTACTTTCTAAAATGGGGTCATTTGGGGAGGTTTTGAACTGTCCTGGCATTTTATGCACAACATTTAGAAGCTTATTGTAATTTTTTTTTCATGCAGCCTGTGGGCTGAACGAAAAAAAAAATATTGATCGGTGGGTATGCCCACCATTAGATACCACCCTTCATCCACCCACTTTCTAATGGTGGGCATACATGCACCATTTATATATGCCGAAGCATGGGGGCATCCTCCCGCAAAAGGTAGGAGCAGATCGCTCCTCCACCCCTTATGCCCCCATGCTTCGGCATATATGCTCTTTTTTAACTGTGGTGGTGAAATCACCCCCGACAGTGCTGGAGTCGCGGCTTTATGTATCATGGGAGCAAACGCTGTTGCTGTCAAGATAAATAAATCCGCGCTGCAACTGAATGGCGTACCTGCTAAGCAAATGATGGTTAACAATAAGACAAAGTAACATTACAGTATAACAGTAAGACGTACCATACCTGCAAAGCAAATACAAAAAAAAAAGCAAAAAATAACACATTTAACACAATCTGTGCCTAAAATATATATATATGCCGAAGCATGGGGGCATCCTCCCGCAAAAAAGTTATGCCACGTACATACATTCAAACTTTTCCACGGGCAAGCCCTCCGTCGGAATTTTGACTGTATGTACGTGGCATTAGGAGCAAAATCGCTCCTCCACCCCTTATGCCCCCATGCTTCGGCATATATGCTCTTTTTTAACTGTGGTGGTGAAATCACCTCCGACAGCGCTGGAGTCGTGGCTTTACATATCGTGGGAGCAAACGCTGTTGCTGTCAAGATAAATAAATCCACGCTACAGCTGAATGGCGTACCTGAAAACAAAAAATGGTTAACAATAAAACATTGCAGAATAGAATACAGTACAAAGGAGCAGAACAATAGAGAGAGAATAGAGAGAGAGAGAGAGAGAACAATAAAACGACAACTATTTTTGGTTTTTTTATTTTATATTTTTTTTGGTTTTTTGGTTTTTTTACTTTTTTTTTTTTTTTTTTTAACACTTTTTTATGTAACTTTAACACTTCTGTTGTGTCGATTTGGGTCTCTCAAAATGTGATGGCATCTTGGGAGACCCTGTGAACGTGTGCCTAGCCTGTGCAATGCTGTACCCTACGCTAATACTCAACTAGTTCATGGTAGCGTTCAAAACACTCACCCTGACAAAGACCAGGATTGCAAGGACAGCGGGGACAATAAGAACGGGTGTCACGCCTAAATCCGCGCTTTCTGCAGACACAACATTTTCTTTGGGGGGCTCGTTGGGTAGGGGTACTCGGGAGGACATAAGAATAATGCCTCTCATGCAGCCGGCTTACTGCATCTGGTAGGGGAAGGTGAGGTGGAGCACCGCCTGGATACAGAAGGGCTCTGACGATATCCTCCTGGAATTTGAGGAAGGATCCAGTCCGTCCTGAAGCTTTGTGTAGTACATAAGCATTCAGTATAGCCAATTGGAATAAATAAACAGACACTTTTTTGTACCAGCGTCTGGACTTACGGGCAACTAGATACGGCGCCAACAACTGGTCATTGAGGTCCACCCCTCCCATGTTAAGGTTATATTTGTGGACACAGAGGGGTTTCTCCACAATACCAGTCGCCGTAGGAATTTGGACCGTCATGTCTGCATGAAGGGAGGTAAGAACGAAAACATTCTTATTATCCCTCCACTTCATAGCGAGCAAATTATTACTGCGCAAGCAGGCTCTCTCCCCCAGCCTAAGACGGGACTCTACAAGCCGCTGGGGAAAGCCCCGGCGATTAGGTCGCACGGTGCCACATGCTCCAATCTGCTGATCAAACAAGTGACTAAACAGTGGCACGCTTGTGTAATAATTGTCCACGTACAAGTGGTACCCCTTTCCGAATAAGGGTGACACCATGTCCCACACTATCTTGCCAGCGCTTCCTATGTAGTCAGGGCAGTTCTCCGGCTCTACGTGACTATCTTTACCCTCATAAACCATGAAATTACATGTATAGCCTGTGGCCCTGTCACAGAGCTTATACATCTTGACCCCGTATCTGGAACGCTTGTTGGGGACGTATTGTTTGAATGACAAGCGACCAGAAAACTTAATCAGGGACTCATCAACGCAGACAACTTGATCGGGAGTAAACAAGTCTGCAAAACGTTGGTTGAAGTGGTTTATGAGGGGCCGAATTTTGTAGAGCCGATCGTATTCAGGGTCTCCACAAGGACGACAGAGTTCATTGTCGCTGAAGTGCATGAACCGCAAAATCTGCTCGTATCGTGCCCTGGACATGGAAGCAGAGAACACGCGCATATGGTGAATTGGGTCAGTGGACCAATATGACCGCAACTCACTCTTTTTGGTTATGCCCATGCTGAGGGAGAGGCCCAGAAAGATTTTAAATTCGGAAACCGTAACTGGTTTCCATTGTCTGGCAAGGGCGGACTGGGGAATAGTGGCGATGTGTTGAGCAGCGTACAAATTGGTTTGGTCCACAATAGATCTATAGAGATCTTCGGTGAAAAACAGTGAGTAAAAGTCAAGTGTCGTAAAATCAACTGTTTCCACGTTAATGCCAGGTTGGCCAGTGAATGGGGGAAGTACGGGTTCTGCAGAAGTGGTGGGCACCCAAATAGGATTGGCGAATTCTGCAGGAAGGGCACTATGGGTACGACGGGCCTGTCTTTGTCTTCTTCTTGGTGGCAGCGGGACACTACTTGTGCTTGCCACCTCGCCAGCTTGAACTGCACTTATGGGACTCGCCACGTCACCACGTGTTACTGCAGTGCTGGATGTAGGTCCAGGGTGTACTAGGCCGCTGGTGCTTGCCAGTTCACCAGAAGGATGAGCGGCTCTAGTACGTCTCTGCTCCATACGAGTGGCCTGCGGTTTATGCACCTCAACAACAGAATACATTCGGGATCGGGCACACCTGTCCCTAACAGAGGCCTCATCTCCGTCGTCAGAGCTATCTGTCATGGAGCCGCTGTCCTCTACAGGATCGTATTCTGAGCCTGAATCTGACAGATGAGTGACGTCCTCTTCACTATCTGTCATGCTCAGAAACGTGTAGGCCTCTTCACTAGTGTACCTTCGCTTTGCCATTTTGGGCTCTAAATTTAGGGGTACACTAGTGAGACTCACAGGTAAAAAAGCACCTAGCCTTTCAGCGACTGTTTCAAAACGCTACAAAAAAAACTGTTAGCGATCGCAGGGATCAAGCCTGACTCTGCGAACGCTGCAGTTATGTGTGTTGTGTTTTGTAAGTGACAGTGATCGATCGATACTGCACTTGGGTGGGCTGGGCTGGGCTTGGCGGAGGGGCTAAACACAGGTGCTAGCAGGTATCTGGGCTGATCCCGCTAACAATGCGTTTTGGGAAACCTAAAATGCTGGCAACGCTAATATAGATCTGATCAGATACTATATTACTAAGGGAGGTGTATGCTTTGCGCGTGGGTGTTAGCGGTACTGGCACTAACCTGACGCTGGGGCGACGCAGGCCTTATCTGACCCTCAAACTTATATCACCCGCCGGGTGATCAGGGGGTTAAACCTTTATTAGGTAATAAATGGCGGGTGCCCTGAAACAAAAAAAAAATAACTAACCAACCAGCGTCACCTGTAACAGTTATATGGTGATCACTGGTGAAAGGGTTAACTGGGGGGCAATCAGGGGGCTATGCGGTAGTATATGGGGGTCCCTGACGCTATAAAAAGCTGCAGCGAACCTAAATACCTACCTGCCTAACTAGCGTCACCTGTGACACTAATACAGCGATCAGAAAAACGATCGCTTATTAGTGACACTGGCAACGGGGGGTGATCACGGTGTTAAACCTTTATTGGGGGGGTTAGGGGGCACCCTAGAGCTAAAGGGGGCTAGCCCTAACTGCCCTAACAGTTATTACAGTCACAAATGACACCAATGCAAAAAAAAAAAAAAAAAAGAAAAATAAAAAAATATGCAATTGGTGTCACTGTGACTGGGGGGGGGGGCAGGGGTGATTGGGGGGTGATTGGGGGGTGATCAGGGGGGTGAAAAGTGTGCCTGGCGTGTTCTACTGTTAGTGTAGTGTTAGGTGGAACTCACGATCCTCTCTCCTCGGTGCCGGAACGAAAAAGACCGACACGAGGAGAGATTACATCACTTCCTCTGCCTGTGTTTACATTACAGGAGAGGAAGTGATGTCACCGAGCATTTTCATTCGTCGGGAGCGATCGCGAGGGGGTGGCCATGAATGAATGGCCGTCCCCTCGTCCGGGATCGCTCCCGAACGAATACCGACTGCCGCAGGCACCGGACGGGGGCCCGATCGGGCCCCCGACCCGCGGGCAGGCAAGGACGTACATGTAAGCCCTTATGCCTGCCCGTGCCATTCTGTCGACGTACATCGTCGTGCGGCGGTCGGCAAGTGGTTAAATAGGGACAGGCAGGAAGCTGTGTGTGGCAGTGAGGGACAGTCAGTTTAATTAGTAGCTGTTACTATTAGGTCCACAAAGGTCCTATTCAGGACTGGTATGGTAATAGGCTTGTACACGTATAATATTCTTTCTTCCAAATATAGAAAGAATATTATACTTGACTGCTGCCCTTCTGCTGCAGTAGTCATTTATGAGTATAGGGACTGAGGTGCAGTCTGCTAATCACAACCTACTAGTTCCACAAAGGTCCTTCTAAGGACTGGAAAGGTATAGCGTACTCGAGTATATAGGGTTGAGTGAGGTACAGTCTGCTAATCCTTAAGGACTGGTATAGGTCCATAATATATAGGGTTGAGGTGCACTACTGCTGACTGCTGCCCTTCTGCTGCAGTAGTCTTTTATCAGTATAGGGACTGAGGTACAGTTTGCTAATCACAACCTACTAGTTCCACAATGGTCCTTCTAAGGACTGGTAAGGTATAGTGTACCACAGTATATAGGGTTGAGTGAGGTACAGTCTGCTAATCACAACCTACTAGTTCCACAAAGGTCCTTCTAAGGACTGGTAAGGTATAGCGTACTACAGTATATAGGGTTGAGTGAGGTACAGTCTGCTAATCCTTAAGGACTGGTATAGGTCCACAATATATAGGGTTGAGGTGCACTACCGCTGACTGCTGCCCTATTCTGCAGCAGTCCTTTATGAGTATAGGGACTGAGGTAACTACTAGTTCCACAAAGGTCCTTCTAAGGACTGGTAAGGTATAGTGTACTACAGTATATAGGGTTGAGTGAGGTACAGTCTGCTAATCACAACCTACTAGTTCCACAAAGGTCCTTCTAAGGACTGGTAAGGTATAGCATACTAGAATATATAGGGTTGAGTGAGGTACAGTCTGCTAATCCTTAAAGACTGGTATAGGTCCACAATATATAGGGTTGAGGTGCACTACTGCTGACTGCTGCCCTATTCTGCAGCAGTCCTTTATGAGTATAGGGACTGAGGTACAGTCTGCTAATCACAACCTACTAGTTCCACAAAGGTCCTTCTAAGGACTGGTAAGGTATAGTGTACTGCAGTATATAGGGTTGAGTGAGGTACAGTCTGCTAATCCTTAAGGACTGGTATAGGTCCACAATATATAGGGTTGAGGTGCACTACTGCTGACTGCTGCCCTATTCTGCTGCAGTAGTCCTTTATCAGTATAGAGACTGAAGTACAGTCTGCTAATCACAACCTACTAGTTCCACAAAGGTCCTTATAAGGACTGGTAAGGTATAGCGTACTAGAGTATATAGGGTTGAGTGAGGTACAGTCTGCAAATCCTTAAGGACTGGTATAGGTCCACAATATATAGGGTTTGAGGTGCACTACTGCTGACTGCTGCCCTACCCTGCAGCAGTCCTTGATCAGTATAGGGACTGAGGTACAGTCTGCTAATCACAACCTACTAGTTCCACAAAGGTCCTTCTAAGGACTGGTAAGGTATAGCTTACTAGAGTATATAGGGTTGAGTGAGGTACAGTCTGCTAATCCTTAAGGACTGGTATAGGTCCACAATATATAGGGTTGAGGTGCACTACTGCTGACTGCCGCCCTATCCTGCAGCAGTCCTTTATGAGTATAGGGACTGAGGTACAGTCTGCTAATCACAACCTACTAGTTCCACAAAGGCCCTACTAAGGACTGGTAAGGTATAGCGTACTAGAGTATATAGGGTTAAGTGAGGTACAGTCTGCTAATCCTTAAGGACTGGTATAGGTCCACAATATATAGGGTTGAGGTGCACTACTGCTGACTGCTGCCCTATTCTGCAGCAGTCCTTTATGAGTATAGGGACTGAGGTACAGTCTGCTAATCACAACCTACTAGTTCCACAAAGGTCCTTCTAAGGACTGGTAAGGTATAGCGTAGTACAGTATATAGGGTTGAGTGAGGTACAGTCTGCTAATCACAACCTACTAGTTCCACAAAGGTCCTTCTAAGGACTGGTAAGGGTGTACTATTTGGTGTGCAGCATATAGTTGTGTAATACACGTATAAAATACTTGCACATATAGAAAGCATAGTATAGTGCGTTTCCACTGTGCAGCATTGTGACTGCTGAACGGTTCTGCAGCGATACAACAAAGAGTGACAAACGCAATCCAAAAAAAAAAGTATTGTAACTGATGTGATAGACCAGTGGCCCCCAAAAACAACAGATTGAAGCGGGGTGTTATATACCTTCTTCCACGTACATACTGCACATCTCTAGAGAGTTTTGTCACAGGGTCATTTAAAAAATGACAGGCAGAGGAAGAGGCAGGCCCTTCCGCAGGGGGGGTAGGGGTAGGGCAGGAGCAACAGGCTTGAGCCAAAGTGGGAAATTGCAGAAGGTGCATGCGATTACATCAAAGGAAGCACCAGAATTGGTTGAGTGGCTCACTCAGCCTTACTCTTCTGCATCCTCCTCATCCTCTCGATCTGCACCCTCTTCTTCACTTTCTGGTATGTGCACCCCCCAAAGACACTACCACCAACAACACCACCACCACCACCACATACCTTCCGCTTGAGTCACAGGAATTATTTTCCGATCCATATCAAGACATGTCTGATGCGCAGTCACTTTTGGCATTGGATCAGGAAGAGGAGGTAGCAAGGACCGCCACTCAGCAGTCTGATGACAGTACCCAGATCAGCCCAAGGAGGAGGTTGGTCCCCGGTGTTGCTGCCTACTCCGAGATCTCTACTTATAGCGGTGGGGAAGGTGACATCGATGATGACGTGTCTAGTGATGTCACGTGGGTGCCCACAAGAGAGGAAGAGGAGGGGGGTTCAGAGGGAGATATGGACCATCAGATAGGGAGGAGAACCAGGAATAACTTACATTGCACAGGAGGGACAAAGCAGACTGCTAATGTATCAGGAGCGAGTCATCGACCATGTACGGTCACATCTGGCGCTCCCAGGACGCCAGCACATGGCTCCACAGTGTGGGCTTTTTTTAACGTGTCCGCTGCTGACAATAGTGTTGCCATCTGCAATCTTTGCAGTCAACGCATTAGTCGCGGTAAGCCCAACACTCACCTAGGGACAACCGCCTTAGGAAGGCACATGAGCTGCCATCACCGAGCCCAGTGGGAGCAACGGAACACACAAAGCCACACTCCAGGCTCTCACCGTCCAGCCTCGTCTTCTACTTCTCCTTCTCCTCTCTCCTCACAATTGTCCTCCATTCCACATTCCATCACGCCAAGCTCACGTTTTTCTGCAAAAAGGCAGGCTTCCGTGGGCCTAATGTTCGAGCATAAAAAAATGATGACGCCGGATAACCCTCTTGCCCAACGGTTGACGGCTGGCTTGTCAGAACTGATAGCCCGCCAACTACTGCCATATAAACTGGTGGACTCGGAGGCCTTTCGAAAATTTGTGGCCATTGGAACACCACAATGGAAGGTCCCAGGAAGGAAGTATTTCTTAAAGAAGGGCATCCCAGAGCTATATGGCCATGTTCAGCGGAAAGTGAATGTATCTCTGGCACACAGTGTCGGTGCCAAGATACATCTGACCAGAGACACGTGGTCTAGCAAACACGGGCAGGGAAGGTATATCACTTTTACTGCCCACTGGGTGAACCTTCTGACGGCCGTGTAGATTTGGTTTTACCGCCACTGATTGCATGCAGGCCTGGCTCTTCTTCTCCTCCTCCTCCTCCTCCTACTCCATCCTCCTCCCTCTCCTCCTCAGCTGACTCCTCCTTTTCCGCTGCTAGCGTCTCTTCCGCTGCGCCGCCCAAGCTCCCCAGAACCTATTCGACATGCCAGGTGAGACGTTGCCATGCCGTGCTGCGTCTGTTGTGCCTGGAAGCCAAGAGCCACACTGGCCGGGCACTCCTTCCAGCTTTGCATTCACAGGCAGATCAGTGGCTAACAACGCTCAATTTGACAGTTGGTAAAGTGGTGTGTGACAACGGTGCCAATCTGCTTAGCGCATTGAAACAGGGCAAAATTACGTACGTGCCATGCATGGCACACGTCTTAAACTTGGTCGTGCAGCGATTCGTTGTCAAATACCCTGGGGTCCAGGACATATTGCGGCGGGCAAGGAAAATCTCGGCCCATTTCAGAAGATCTTACACGGCCATGGCTCGCCTTGCTGACATTCATCAGCGACACAATCTGCCGGTCAGACGTCTTATTAGCGATTGCCTGACGCGATGGAACTCAACCTTCTATATGCTTGATAGGCTGCTCCAGCAGAAACGTGCAGTTAACGTCTACCTGTATGAACTCTGCGGCAGAACAGGTTCTGGGGAGTTGGGTTTTTTTTCACCACGCCAGTGGCTGCTCATGCGTGACGCATGCAGACTTCTGCGGCCATTTGAGGAGATCACCAAACTGGTCAGTCGCAGCCATGGCGCCATCAGTGACATGGTACCTTATGCCTTCTTTATGGAGCGTGCATTGCGTCGTGTCATTGATCAAGCTGTGGAGGAGCAGGAGCAGGAAGATGAGGAAGTCGCAATGCTGGATGAATTGCCAGGGGGGGCTACTCTATCTGAGACAAGTGAACAACAGGAGACTGAAGAGGAGTTAGAGGAGGATGGTGCCGGGGCGGATGAGGAGGAGCAAGAAGAGCATGCTTTAAACCTTTCTGGATCCCTGTTGTGCATGGATGGGGAGAGGAGAATGAAGAGGACGACATTATCCTGGATGATGAGCAGGAGCCAGGCCACCACACCGCTTCCAGTTTAGTGCAAATGGGGGCCTTCATGCTCCAGTGTTTTAACAGGGACCCCCGTATAAAAAGCATAAGGGTCAAGGACCAGTACTGGGTGGCAACGTACTTAGACCCCCGGTACAAGCACAAAATGGCGGAAATGTTACCGCCGTCACAGAGGGCTGTCAGAATGGAGCACTTCCAGGCCTTGCTTCGAGAAATGCTGCATTCTGCTTTTGCGTGCGCTGGCAGAGGAGCAATTCCCACTCCCAGAGAAGGAGTTGCGGGTACCAATCCAACAGCGCCTGCAAGAAGAGGCCGGTTTGAAGATGTGTTGGTGACTTCTGATATTAGGTCATTCTTTCAGCCGACCCATCGACAGGTGTCATCCGGATCCAGGATCAGGGAACGCCTAGACCGACAGGTGTACGACTACATCGGGTTAACGGCCGATGTGGACGCTCTGAGGAGTGATGAACCCCTGGACTACTGGGTGGGCAGGCTTGAGCTCTGGCCAGAGCTTGCCCAATTTGCAATCGAACTGTTGGCTTGCCCCTCGTCCAGTGTCCTGTCCGAAAGGACGTTCAGCGCAGCAGGGGGATCGTGACTGATAAGCGTACTCGCCTAGCTCACGACCGGGTTAACTACCTCACATTTCTAAAAATGAATGAGGCATGGATCTCGGAGGAATTTAACACATGTGACCAGTAGACCATGTATATGTCTAGAAACAATTTTTTTAATCGAGCACACAGACCTTTTTTCTTCATTTGGCTCACTTCCTTGTACTAAAAAAGCACACCGTACTATATGCCCGTACCCTCCTGTTTGAAGAGGTTGAGCGGTGTCATATTTCTCCTGGGGCTGCTTATTATGAGGGGCTCCCACCATCCCTGTGCTGTGCTGACTTCCTCCTGGGGCTGCTTATTATGAGGGGCTCCCACCATCCCTGTGCTGTGCTGACTTCCTCCTGGGGCTGTACCTCTGCTGTGCATATTATGAGGGGCTCCCACCATCCCTGTGCTATGCTCATTATGAGGGGCTCCCACCATCCCTGTGCTGACTTCCTCCTGGGGCTGCTTATTATGAGGGGCTCCCACCATCCCTGTGCTGTGCTGACTTCCTCCTGGGGCTGCTTATTATGAGGGGATCCCACCATCCCTGTGCTATGCTGACTTACTCCTGGGGCTGTACCTCTGCTGTGCATATTATGAGGGGCTCCCACCATCCCTGTGCTATGCTCATTATGAGGGGCTCCCACCATCCCTGTGCTGTGCTGACTTCCTCCTGGGGCTGCTTATTATGAGGGGCTCCAACCATCCCTGTGCTATGCTGACTTACTCCTAGGGCTGTACCTCTGCTGTGCATATTATGAGGGGCTCCCACCATCCCTGTGCTATGCTCATTATGAGGGGCTCCCACCATCCCTGTGCTGTGCTGACTTCCTCCTGGGGCTGCTTATTATGAGGGGCTCCAACCATCCCTGTGCTATGCTGACTTACTCCTGGGGCTGTACCTCTGTTGTGCATATTATGAGGGGCTCCCACCATCCCTGTGCTATGCTCATTATGAGTGGCTCCCACCATCCCTGTGCTATGCTGACTTCCTCCTGGGGCTGTACCTCTGCTGTGCATATTATGAGGGGATCCCATCATCCCTGTGCTATGCTCATTATGAGGGGCTCCCACCATCCCTGTGCTGTGCTGACTTCCTCCTGGGGCTGCTTATTATGAGGGGCTCCCACCATCCCTGTGCTATGCTGACTTCCTCCTGGGGCTGCTTATTATGAGGGGCTCCCACCATCCCTGTGCTATGCTGACTTACTATTGGGGCTGTACCTCTGCTGTGCATATTATGAGGGGCTCCCACCATCCCTGTGCTATGCTCATTATGAGGGGCTCCCACCATCCCTGTGCTGTGCTGACTTCCTCCTGGGGCTGCTTATTATGAGGGGCTCCCACCATCCCTGTGCTATGCTGACTTACTCCTGGGGCTGTACCTCTTCTGTGCATATTATGAGGGGCTCCCACCATCCCTGTGCTATGCTCATTATGAGGGGCTCCCACCATCCCTGTGCTATACTGACTTACTCCTGGGGCTGCTTACGGTGCAGGTGTCAGTGCTGTATATCACGGTGCTGGTGTCAGTGCTGTATATCACGGTGCTGGTGTCAGTGCTTTATGTCACGCTGCTGATGTCAGTGCTCTCTATCACGGTGCTGGTGTCAGATCACTCTATCACAGTGCAGGTGTCATTGCTGTATGTCATGCTGCTGATGTCAGTGCTCTCTATCACGGCGCTGGTGTCAGATCACTCTATCACAGTGCAGGTGTCATTGCTGTATGTCACGCTGCTGATGTCAGTGCTCTCTATCACGGTGCTGGTGTCAGATCACTCTATCACTCTACTCTACTCCCTGACCTTCCCTCTCCTCCATTGCCTTCATGCGCTCCACAGTCCTGAATTGTCACAATTTCACATATAAAAAAAGAATGCTTGTAGTTGTCGATCCCAGATTCAACTCATACATGTGTTATGTCATTGGCCATGTGGTGGGACTGTGTGCGCACAGCTAGTAATTATTTTGTGGCTGCAAATTTGACCTGTAGGTTTGTAAAACTTGCCTCCCATTGAAGTCAATGGGGCCCGCTGCGAACGTTACGGTTTGCGAACTATCGGCCACGTTCGCGAAACGTCCCGTCGGAAGTTTGTCCATCACTATTGCCGGAAATTTAAATGTCAGTTTGGCTGCAGAAGTTCTATACATGGTATAGCTGCATCACTTTACAGGGAAACTAAGGGGACCCACTAGGCACTATATTTAAAGGAATTTTAAATTTTTACTTTAAGCATCATTATCCACTTCCCGCCCGCTATATAACAGAATGATATGTGTAAAATGGTTAAGTCACCTTGACTGAACGGCAGAATAAGCCACGATCACGCACCCATGGGGGCGCACAGTGCGGCGATCGTTAGTGTGGTGTGTCAGTCAGCACATCCCCCCCTGAGGATGCCCACCCAGGACCACCAGGGATGCCCCCCCAGGGCCACAAGGCATTCCACCCAGAGCCACCAATGATGCCACTCAGAGCCACCAGGTTTTCCCACCCATGACCACCAGGGTTGCCAATCAGTGCCCATCAGAGGTGCCAGCCAGTGCCCATCAGTAATACCTGCCAATGCCTTCTCATCAGTGCTGCCTATCAGTGCCACCTATAAGTGCCCATTAGTGCCATTAATAAGTGCCCATCAGTGTCGCCTATCAGTGCCCATCAGTGCCACCTATGAGTGCTCATCAGCGTCGCCTATCAATGCCCATCAGTGCTGCATATCATTGCCACCTATCAGTGTCCATCAGTGCCTCCTATCAGTGCCCATCAGTGCTGCATATTAGTGCCTCATCATCAGTACCCATCAGTGCCATCTCATCAGTGGCACTTCATTAGTGCCACCTCATCAGCATTCATCAGTGCCACCTTGACAATGCTAATCAGTGAAGGAGAAAACTTACTTATTTACAAAATTTTATAACAGAAACAAAGAAAAACTTTTTTTTTTTTTCTGTCTTTTTTTATTTGTTTAGCAAAAAAAAAAAAACTGTGGTGTTCAAATACTACCAAAAGAAAGCTCTATTTGCGGGAACAAAATGATAAAAAAAAATCCGGGGGCGTGGCCTGCTGTGGACTAAGTTTGAGGTATAAGTTCCGAGCTCAGCTCCATCCCTCGGATCTTCCACAACACACAGAGACTGTCTGACCCAAGATAAAGCTCTATCATGGGGAGAAAGGCAAGGGAACACTTGGACATGTCAAAAAAACTGTTTAAACTGACCTCACCATGCCGTGTCATTGATTACTACAGCACTGTGGCCATGCAGTCAGCCAAAGATCAGGAACAGAGGCTCACAACCAGCTGCTCAGCCAAGGCAAGCTTCAAAGACTGCCCAGTCTAATAGGGACACTCCTGCTGCACTCCCCAAAGAAGCCATGGACACTCTACCCCCTCTAGACCCCTCACCCAATATGCAGGCAGCAGACAGAGGGAAGCAACTGGCGTCTTCCCCTGCTCCTTTACCATTTAAAGAGCCCCAGGCTAAAAAGCAATTATGGGCTGATTCAGCAGACAGAGAAAATACTGCAGACCATAATACTTCCCTAGCAGCCATGCAAGTGTTAGGCCGCGTACACACGGGCGGACTGTTCGCCCAACCTTGTCCGCTGAACAGTGTTTGGGCGGACAGTCCGCTCGTGTGTGGGCTTTCAGCGGACAGTTTCAGCGGACAGTTTGACGGACAAAGTCTTTCGGAAATTCCGAAAAACTGTCCGCTGAAACTGTGTTTGAGCGAACAGTCCGCCCGTGTGTAGGCTACTTTCGAAATGAGCAAACTGTTCCCGCTCGGAGGGAAGTCTGCTCATTTCGAGCGCGTGTGAAGGTAGGCGGGGCCCGCGACGGAGACGTCGCGGGCTCCGCCGCCTGGAATGGGCTTAAAGGGGAACCCCAACGCCGAAAAAAATCGGCGTGGGGGTTCCCCCAAAGTCCACAACAGACCCTTGTCCGAGCACGCTACCCGGCCGGCCAGGAAGGGGGGGCGAGCGAGCGCGCCCCCCTCCTGAGCCGTACCAGGCCGCGTGCCCTCAACATGGGGGGGTGCCTTGGGGAAGGGGGGGCCGCGCGGCCCCCCCACCCCAAAGCACCTTGTCCCCATGTTGATGAGGACAAGGGCCTCTTCCCGACAACCCTGGCCGTTGGTTGTCGGGGTCTGCGGGCGGGGGGCTTATCGGAATCCGGGAGCCCCCTTTAAGAAGGGGGCCCCCGGATACCGGCCCCCCACCCTATGTGAATGAGTATGGGGTACAATGTACCCCTACCCATTCACCTGTGAAATAAAGTACAAAAAAAACACAACACAGAGAAAAAATATTTTATTGCACAGCTCCGGGGGTCTTCCGTCTTCGGGGGTCTTCTCGCCGGACTCCTCCGCTATCTTCGTGTAGCTCTTTTACTAGCGGAGGAGCCCGGCTTTCTTCCTCCCCGCCGCCGGCCTCTTCTCCCGACTTCGGGGGTCTTGTCCCCCCTCTTCGGTTCTTCTGCCGGGCCACCGCGCCTTCTTATAGCTCTTTTACAGGCGGTGGCCCGGTCTTCTGTCGTCGCCGCCTTCGGTTCTTCTGCCGGGCCACCGCGCCTTCTTGTAGCTCTTTTACAGGCGGTGGCCCGGTCTTCTGTCGCCGCTGTCGCCGTCGCCGCCTTCCGTTCTTCTTCTTCTTCTTGTTCTTCTTCTTCTTCCCCAGGAGATGTTGACACGTCGCTCTCTCCGGCCGGAATGCCAGAGCCGCGCTGTGCGGTCACTTATATAGTAACAATGGGGCGGTGTCACATGGTATATGTCACATGGGTTGGTCACATGGTGACCCCGCCCCCTTACGATGTCATAGTCCCCATGTGACATCAACCCATGTGACCAACCCATGTGACATATACCATGTGACACCGCCCCATTGTCACTATATAAGTGACCGCACAGCGCGGCTCTGGCATTCCGGCCGGAGAGAGCGACGTGTCAACATCTCCTGGGGAAGAAGAAGAAGAAGAACAAGAAGAAGAAGAAGAACGGAAGGCGGCGACGGCGACAGCCACAGCGGCGACAGAAGACCGGGCCACCGCCTGTAAAAGAGCTACAAGAAGGCGCGGTGGCCCGGCAGAAGAACCGAAGGCGGCGACAGAAGAACGGAAGGCAGCGGCGACAGAAGACCGGGCCACCGCCTGTAAAAGAGCTATAAGAAGGCGCGGTGGCCCGGCAGAAGAACCGAAGAGGGGGGACAAGACCCCCGAAGTCGGGAGAAGAGGCCGGCGGCGGGGAGGAAGAAAGCCGGGCTCCTCCGCTAGTAAAAGAGCTACACGAAGATAGCGGAGGAGTCCGGCGAGAAGACCCCCGAAGACGGAAGACCCCCGGAGCTGTGCAATAAAATATTTTTTCTCTGTGTTGTGTTTTTTTTTGTACTTTATTTCACAGGTGAATGGGTAGGGGTACATTGTACCCCATACTCATTCACATAGGGTGGGGGGCCGGTATCCGGGGGCCCCCTTCTTAAAGGGGGCTCCCGGATTCCGATAAGCCCCCCGCCCGCAGACCCCGACAACCAACGGCCAGGGTTGTCGGGAAGAGGCCCTTGTCCTCATCAACATGGGGACAAGGTGCTTTGGGGTGGGGGGGCCGCGCGGCCCCCCCTTCCCCAAGGCACCCCCCCATGTTGAGGGCACGCGGCCTGGTACGGCTCAGGAGGGGGGGCGCGCTCGCTCGCCCCCCTTTCCTGGCCGGCCGGGTAGCGTGCTCGGACAAGGGTCTGTTGTGGACTTTGGGGGAACCCCCACGCCGATTTTTTTCGGCGTTGGGGTTCCCCTTTAAGTCCATTCCAGGCGGCGGAGCCCGCGACGTCTCCTTCGCGGGCCCCGCCTACCTGTACACGCGCTCGAAATGGGCGGATTTGCCTCCGCCTTACGTGGGCGAGTCCGTTCATTTCAAAAGTTGAGCGAACTGTTTGGCAAACAGTTCGCTGAAACAGTCCGCTCAAAAAGTGCCGTGTGTGGCCATGTCCGTCCATGCTAATTTTGAGCGGACTGTTTGCCGAAACTGTTTGACAAACAAAGTTGGGCGAACAGTCCGCCCGTGTGTACGCGGCCTTAGACAACACTGTATCAGAAGCAATTCTCAAATCCATGCTGTTAACCCTGCAGAGGGATCTACACAAAGAGCTACAACTGTCGATTTCTCAGATACATGATAGAGTGAACTGCCTAGAGGAAAGGGCTGATGTGCTAGAAGAAAACATGCAGGAGTACTCCAAGGCTCATAATGAGCTTCTGGATGCCCATGATCACCATGGGGAAGAAATTCAATGCATCAAAGTGCCATTGGCAGACTTGGAGGATGAAACAATAATAAATTCAGGGGCATACTAGAATCAATTAAAACAAACAAACCCACTGAATACCTTCCACAACTCTTTTAAAAATTGCTCCCATGCTTAAACGTGCGTGATCTCACTATTGATCAAGCACAAAGGATTGTTAAGCCCGCCCACCTTCCCGCTGAGGTGCCAAGATATGTTCTGCCACAGATATACTATTATCATGTAAAATAACAAATCCTCTTTGCCGCCAAAAAGACTAAACTGCTACCAGCGCCCTATTTCAATATAATAATGTTTACTGACCTCTCCCCTGCCACAATGTCGGTGCGCAACGCTTTTGCCTCAGTCATGTCAGAAACGAGAATACACTTGATATACTTGTCAGCCAGGTGCAATAAGGGTAATAGACCAGCCTATAAAAATAAAGTCTTGAACTCCCTATGCAAACAAAATCTGTTATGGAAAGCACTGAGCCAACATGCGGATATACTCTGTGTACAAGAAACACATTTCTCTAAAGCGAAACCCCCCTCCTGCTCACAAAAATGATATCCACAATGCTTCTTTGTTAACGCACCCAAAAAAGAAAAAAAGATGTCATGATAGAAATAAGATCATTTGTTTCATTTACACTTCACCACTGTGAGGTAGATGAGGAGAGCAGGTATCTGCTTTTATGAGCAACATTTAAGAATCACTGTCTCACCATAGTTAATCTTTACGTGCCTAATAAAGGTCAAAAACATTTTTATACAAAGCTACTCTCTAAAATAGCACCATACAGATCGAACCCAGTAATACTATGCTGGCACTTCAATGACATAATTGACACAACCCTCAACACATCTAACTCAATGACATGCAGACCATCTGCTCTATACTCTCTGATTAAGAAAGACCTATATGACCCATGGAGGGGCTTACATCATGAGGATCAAGATTACGCTTTTTATTCTCACTCCCATAGTTCTTACTCTCGCATCAATTTGCTTCTCACTGACAAATGCCTGCTGCAATCAGTCACAGAAACGCAAATAGGTACGATCACTTGGTCTATGTGCCAGTCTCGATCAAACTTTTCACCAGCAAACAATCCCCTAGGCACACTGTCTGGCGACTAAACTCCTCTCTGCTTACCAACCCCTTATACTAGTGACAGATTCGATCCGAGAATTTCCAACACTATTCCCATTCGACTGATGATCATTCCATAATTAGGAATGCGCATAAAGCTTCTCTATGCGGTCTATTTATATAAATAGGCGCACAGGCAAAAAAGTTGCATTCACTCACTACAGAGACCTTACTAAAAAAGATACGTGATCTTGAACAGCTGAACAAACAATACCAGAGATCCACTATCTCCACAGAATTAAAAAACCTCAGACACCAACTTAGTGAACAACTACACAAAAAATATGATTATTATATTAAGTGACTTAAACTTAAGTTTTATGCCTCTGCCAACAAATCAAGGGCCTTCCTAGACAAACAAACGAAACACCAATTCTCCAAAAAAAATTCCAATTTCTCTCAGACTCCCTAGGCAAGCGCCTTCAAAATCCACTAGACATAACAAACAAATTTAACGCATTTTACGCTAAGTTATACCATCTAAAAGACTCTGATCCTTTAACCACACCTAGCTAAGAAAATATTGAAGCCTTTCTTTCAACAATACACCTTCCCAAAATAACTCCTGGCCAGTCGGAATCCCTATCAACCCACTTTACCTCAGAAGAAACAACCAAATCCATAAAACAGCTCCCTTTACGTAAAGCCCCTGGCCCAGACGGATTCCCAAACAAATATTATAAGCACTTCTCTGATCTTCTCACCTCACATCTTTACAACACCTACAACCACTTTGTTAACTCAGGCACTATCTCCAAAGAATAACTAGAATCCCTTGTAGTCACATTGCTAAAACCAGGCAAATCTCCTGACAGTCCTGCTAACTACCGACCAATTTCTCTCCCAAATTCGGACACCAAGATATATGCAAAAATATTAGCAAAATGTTTATCCTTGATCATTCCCCAAATAATCCACCAAGACCAAGTGGGATTTGTACCAGGGCGACAAGCATCAGATGTTACCCGACGACTCATCAACCTCATACAGTGGGTGGAGCATAGTTGAATGCCTTCCCTGTTCCTTTCCCTGGATGCAGAGAAGGCATTCGACAGGGTCCACTGGACATATATTGAGGCGGTGTTCCGTAAATTGGGATTCGCAGAATTATTTCTAGCTGCCATATTAAGACTCTACTCCTCCCCTACTGCACGAATCTGGACATTGGGAATAGTATCGGACCCTTTCATAATCACCAATGGTACCATACAAGGGTGTCCGCTCTCCCCAATGATTTTTGCCATGGTCATGGAACCACTGGCGCAATCCATCCGTTCGGCAACATCAATAATGGGAATTAAAATTGGGGACATAGAACAAAAAATCGGGTTATATGGTCCCCTCTTGCGGACAATTTGTTGATTAAACTATGGTACCAAGCCATACCTCTACGCCTGTCCCACTGTATCTCCCACTCTGAAACCATACAAAAACTCTATCACACGTGGTACATCACCTCAGCCAGGCTCACTGCCATTTAATCTACAACATCACCAAAGTGCTGGAGAGGATGCGAGGAGACAGGAACTTTACGCTACATCTGATGGGACTACCCCAATATCAAAAAGTTCTGGCAAGAGGTATCTATCCTCATTTCCTCCACATGCCCTGCATCTCATCCTCTGACATCACTAGATCTCCTGCTGGGATTATCGATCCCCACGTGGCATAGACAATCCAAAATACTGGCACCTCATATAGCTGCCTGATTAGTACTAGCAAAACAATGGAAATCAGTAAATTCACCTACAATAATAGACACTATCCGCATACTAAATGAACACTTCAAACTGGAGTACGCATTTGCTTAATCCAAACTGATCACCACAGTTTTTTACAAAATGGATTGCTGACTAAAGTAGCAAATCCTCTGACTCTAACAAATAGCCCCTCCCTCCATTTTCTAAGTTCTCCATATACCCACTCATGTCTACTAACCAACTGTTTGATCCGGTAACAGTTGTTGTTACCCTTCACTAAACGTCTGAAGATCAGTCAGGCTAGCTCACAACATTAAGTTATTATCCAATTAATCCAAATCATGGTTAATGATACTATGCTCGCTCTTGTTGACACCCAATGTTATTCTAAATACCAATGTTAACTGCAGTTCTGTTCTTTATACTCCTAACTTGGTGCCCAGTCCCTACTTACAGTTAGTTCCCATTGGGAGTGAGTGGGTCAGAGCTTCCTTACTGTCATAGTAATGGAATCTAACAATCACATCTCTGGGGTTGGCCCCTGCTGGAGGTTTCGGGCAAGTGACCTGTGAGCCCTGTCTAAACGCCAGTCTATGTCAGGGATATTAGGGACAACCACATTGAAAAGGCTTAAAAGATAGGAATGGAGGTCTCTATCTTCTACAGCTTCAGGAATACCTCTAAATCTCAAGTTTTGCCTGCATTCTCTGTTTTCCTGGTCTTCCTGCTGGGCTTGGAGTCTTCCTCCAACACCTGTACATACTGCACCATCTCATCAAATTTATATTCTAGGGAGTCAGTGCGTTCTCCCAGTTGGTCAATTTCCCCTCTTAATTCTTTGGCTAATTTTCCTACTTCTTGTGCGATGTTGTGGGTAATAGCCTGCAACAAGGAGTGTAATTTAGCATCTAATACTTCCGCTGTCAGTGGGGGGGGGGGAGTACCAATGTAGGAGTGGGGGCGATATCAAAAAGTGAACTTGTGTTCAGTTCTGATTGCTCCAATGTGGTCTGTGTGCCCTCGAGAGCTCCCAAAGCTGTGGATGATGGTCTACTTAAAAAGCGTTCCATCGCAGAAGAGGTCTGAGGCTTAATGGTTGCGGAGTAGTGGCATCTTTGATCCCCAATTTTGCCCATGGGGTGTGCAGCCACTGTAAATGTCTGAGGAGGGGACTCCTGTGTATGTTCTGTATTTTAATAAGAGCTAAAAATATCTTAGCCCTTGTACACACGGTCGGCCATTCTGACAACCAAATCCGTTGGATTTTGTCCGACTGATTTTGTTAGACAGATTTTGTCCGAAACTGTTGCATACACACGGTCGGACAAAGTTGTCGGAAAATCCGATTGTACATAACGTGATGACGTTATTTCATTACGATGGGACTACGTTCAGGCTAGTAACCAATAGCTTTGGTCTAGAAATTTGATCTGAGCATGCGTGGCACTTTGTCCGTCGGAGTAGGCTACACATGATCGGAGTATGTCCGATCGGAGCATTTTGTCGGAAAATTTTACTGGCAAGTTGGAAAAGTTGGTCCGTCGGATATTCCGACGGAAACAGTCCGATGAAGACCACACACAGTCGGAATATCTGGCAAAACAGTCCGATAGGACAAATTCCGTTGGAGTCTCCGACCGTGTGTACAAGGGGATGGACATTTGGAGGATTAAACATCCTACCCACAAACAATATACATTCTATTCGCACCCCCACAAACTTTATTCTAGACTAGATTATTTTTTTATCTCTAAAACTCTCCTGACATCAATGGTTTCTTCTGAAATCAACTCCATAACATGGTCGGACCAATCCTCAGTCCAGCTTGATATTCACCTCTCCTCTGCCTCCCCTAACACATGTCACTGGAGGCTTAATGAGACATTTCTCTGTATCCCTGAACCTAAAGACCTCCTATCTAATGGCCAGACGGAATATTTTCAAGTTAACATGGGCACAGTTATGGAGCCCTCCACTCCATGGGAGGCACATAAAGCCGTTTTCCAAGGACAATG